>NC_141103.1:34190691-34590691 GCF_041138505.1 Cibotium barometz
GGAGTTTTGGGGTCAAAGCTTGCAAAAGAGAACAGACTATGTGTATGACACTCCTTGTTGCTTCATGCCAAAACCCAACATCCACAAAGAAGGACTATGTGTTTTCTTTAAATGGTGAGGAGGTGTGTTGCAGAGCATGGTATGAAATGCATGGCATTTCAAAAACATCGTTCTATTGCTACCGTGAAAAGTTTAAGAATGGTGTTCGTCGTCACATAGTGGATGGCAATATGGGTGTTATATGAAAAGGGCGAGAGCATATAGAAATGGGAAGGGAAATCATATAGAGTTTTGTAGAGACTAACTCAGAGAGAATGCCGTATAAGAGCAGAACAATGGAAGATGGCACTAGGGAGACCTTGCTTGTGATACCAAACACATACAAGTAGGTTGACATTTTACACAATGGAAGATGGCACTAGAGAGACCTTGCTTGTGATACCAAACACATACAAGTAGGTTGACATTTTACACAATGGAAGATGGCACTAGAGAGACCTTGCTTGTGATACCAAACACATACAAGCAGGTTGACATTTTACACGATGTCAACAAAACGCTTGAGAGGTTGAATTACAAGCCAATTTCTAGCACTACCTTTAACATGATTTGGAATACATAGTTTAAACATGTGACTGTCAAAAACAAGCTGGTTCTCCAAGTGCAATGTTTGTAGTAGAATTAAGTCTCAATTGGAATCAACAAAGGACCAGGACATGATCTAGCAATTAAAGGAAGATCGAAGAGTACACATGATGCAACAACAAAGTTGTAGAAATGTCTACTACACATGGCATAAGTTCTCACAGATGCAACGCGCTAAATATTTGTGCATTATTCATGATAAAATGGACCAGAAGAAGACAACAATACCTAGATTGTGTGTGAAATCAAAAGAGAATGATAGTGCATATCAAGTAGCATTGAATGGTATGATAACTCATGGACATGGTCATGGGATGTATGGACATTTCTCCTTGAATGGTTTATGGTCCTAAGACCCCAATGCCACAATTGGTTCACTTGCATTGTGCTTACAAAATTTGGAAAGGAATGAAGCACATGACCTAGGAGATCTATTCAATGATGGTATGCCAAGTAGCAACATCACATTATTCAAAGCATTGAACTCAAGAAAGGCTCTAGACCACCATTACAAAATGAGAGGCATGAGTGACTTGGTCATTTCTACAACTAGAAGGTTACTATTAACTATTGAAGGAGGTAATGAAGTAACTCCAGGTGTTCAGCCCTTAGAATTTAATCATAAAGATGTTACTATAAAGGTTCTCAACTCCAACAATCAACATCTACTGAGCCTAATTAACATCTACTGAGCCTATTTCAAATGCCCAACCTAATCCTACATTTCGCACATTGCCAGAGAATCTTCTGCTAATTGGATAATTGTGCATCAGAAAATAAGAATCGTTATTTGTTTGCTTACTTGTCCTTGCTAGTTGCTAGAGGGGTTTTCAAAACAGTGCAGTTCGGTTTCTTGATGGTGGGTCATACACATTGTTTAGCAGGCTTTCAGAGAAGTTGCGAACTGGTATGACATTCACTTTTCCACATCTAATGGATACATTTAGGCAATCTGAAAGCTCATCACTGGCACCGCTTTTGCTAACACAAGTTCCAGACTTCAAAGCCTTTGTTGACAGCAGGTACATATGCAATGGGCAAGACAATCTACACTCAAAAAACTTACAATCTCATTTTTTTATGCAAGAGGAAATTCTAGTAATGCAATACAAAGTCCACCCTTGGATGCCAAAAGAAGGAGGAATTGAGTTGTGGAAGAGAGACAATGAAGGGAAACCAATGCTACCATGAGGTTGCCATGATGTGGTGCCTATAGCTAACTATGTGAGGGTCCGCCGACAATGGTTCAAGGGATCAAGGGCTACCTAGAGTTTTGGCAAAAGTGGTCACAGAAGAAGGGAAAGGAAGCAACATGCACACAATACATTGAGCTGGTTATTTCATAGTGCAAGAATATAGTTGATGAGCTACAAAAGCCAACCAACAAGTGTGTTGGGAATTACAGAGGGTTTTGGCCAAAGACTGTAGGAACCCATCATATGCAATAGATAGAAGAAGAGCTAGATGAGTTCAAAGGATACGAGGAGTGGCATGACCACTATTGTGGTCCTCTAAGTGGGAGGCCAAAGGATGTTTTTGAACCACACATTGATGTGCAAAAAGGTGACTTTGTTCTTGTGAGGCCTAGAGATCCCGGGTACCCAATATGGCTAGGAGTTGCAAAGTTAAATGTTGAGTTGTGGATAGCTCATCCCCTAACTACAAGAAAGTTTTCATTCAGTATTGGGCACCAAAACATAGGAAGAAAAATCCTACAATAGCCAAACTATATGAAGGTTGTTGGGAAAAGAATTGGTGCTGCAACTTAGCAGACCCAAATCGATGCCGGGAGTTTGTGGATGCTGTGGTTTGGTCATGGTTTCCAAGGGGCAAAAGAATTCTAGAAATAGGTAAAATCCCAACCAATGCAGTGAAGAAAACGTATGCTAGCTTATTGGTAGCATTGAAAACTAGATTAATTGTGTTTCTCCTATGATATGTGTTGGCTCACACTTTATTCTAGAGAATTCCCAATTTATTTTGTAGTTTCCCATATGCTCTTATTTCTACTTTCAAGTGGGGTGAATGGTAAGGCCTATGACCACATGGTCATATAGGTTTTTATCTAATTGTTTGTACACTCCATATGACCTTTGTTTTCTTAATTGAATTGGAGGATTGTTGTGTGCTATTCTTGGATGTTGTTTTTATAACAATACATAGGTACAATGGATCAGATATGGATGCTAGGGATTTATCAACTCTTTTACCGAAGGACATCATTGTATGAGGTGTTTGTCAACACCTAAATCAACATCCACTCTCTACAACAACAACAAAAAGGTGTTTCTTAAACACCACCAATTTCATGAGAAGCTATCTCTTTGCCTACAAAGTGACCAACCAAGTCATAAATCCTACACATAACTTTATAAGTTAATTTAAAAAATTCCCAAATTATATAAATTTTTCCCAAATTTAATGGGAAAAAAGGGATAAGAGACCTTGAAATCGGTCCCAAAGTTGTGGGATTTTTCCAAATTATCTAAAATGGTGTTTATTGGGAAATATCAAGATTGGCCTATGCATGTTTGGCTCAAAGTAGCACAATCCATTATGCTTAGCATGATATCTTTTTTCTCGCCTTTATTGCTATGGACGGGCAAAGCTTTGCATCAAATACAACAACCAATTCGATTTGTGCCATGGAAAAGAGCAGGAAAAAAGCGAGGGTAGACATGGATTTCTTAGGAACATGTTACTACTCTGAAGAGGAGTGGAGGGGAAGCCCTATTAGATGTCAGGTTACATATGGTCACTAGGATATGGCCTTTATTGTAAGATATGTGTGTATCTCACTAGCCATGGGTGGTAATGGCTAAAGCCCTCATAGAGGAGGTTGCACTTGTGCATGGTAATACCATGATTAATGGTACATGGTGGGATGTAGTGAATGGTTCCCAATATGTTCGAGTGGTGGCTTCACCTCTCCTTTCTCATTTGATGATCTCATGGAAGGAGGTGTTGGCACATACTAAATGGAAGCCTTTAGATCAGTGGTTGTAGTTGAGTTCTATGGCAGGTGAGGTGTTGGCTACTTCACGACTTCTGGAGTGACCTGACAAACTTGTTAAGCAGCCAAAATTCAATAGAATGGCTCAATTGGGACTTGTGAGAATTCTCGATGCTTTATTTCCACGTAGAGGCCGCTTATTGTCTTTTCGAAAAATCCGTCAATATTTTTGGGTTCCACGTGGATATGTACAGTTATGGGAAAGGTGAGGGAAGCACTTACACCATTTGGTGATATTCCTTAGTTGGACGATCAATAACCTTGTGAGGCCTCCATCATACCTCCATGAACTTGATAGAAGAGAATAGGGAAACTCTCCACCCGCACTACTGGATATAGGAACCCTAGCCGGCTAAAACACCCCACATGTTCGGACTCCCCCCCTGAACCGCCCGACTACCGCCTAGTCCTACCCGTGTCCTGACACTACTCTCACCTTTTGGAAGAGTTTTTGTCCTCAAAAACAAAGGTAGGAAATCGGGTCTTGAGAGTACTAACGTCCTCCCAAGTTGAACCTTCTTTCGGTCTATCCTTCCACTTAACTAGACACTGGTGTCTAATTCTATGAAGACGAGTTCACTTCTCTGGATAATCCAAGATGTCCTTTGGCTCATGTGGTAGCACTGGAGGCTCAATTAAATCTACAAAAACATGTGTATCCACCACATTGGCATCTTCCCTAGTCGTTTCTGCAAACGACTACATGAAAAACTCGGTGAACCTTGGAATGTTTGTCAGAGCTAACTTGTAGGCAACTTCACCTATACACTTAAGTATTGTGAAAGGTCTACAATACCTAGGTGACAACTTTGGCACTTTGCCCGTCTTCAAAGTTTCCGAATTCGAGGGAACTTTGAGAAATACTTGGTCACCTTTTCCTTCTCACTAAGGCATAGGTCTTCCTAATTCTAGGATGATACTATCATGATACTCATAAAGTATTTGGTGCCTAGTGTCGGAGTCCAAGGGTACACATACTCTTCCTTTGTGTAACAAGTACCCATTATTGATGGAAAAATTCTTCCAATGATTAAGCTCACCCCTAGAAAGAGGAGATCTACGTATGGAACTATCATCTGCACTCGCTACTTTTCGGAGTGGGAGGGATCCCTACCTGTAACAACTTTCCACACCTGTGCATATGACTGATCGTGTTCGCACTTGCCTTTGACTGAATCTAAAAATTCACTTTTTCAACTTTGTAAACAGCTTGGCCACCAAGATGGGGAGGGTAATCTCCAAGGGAGGATGGAGATTTGTGAAGCTCCAAAGCTTTCCAAAGTAGAGGCAAAATAGAGGGATAATAAAATTACACTAAAATGAAGATAATACTGGCTACACAAAGATGAAAATACAAAGGAATGAGGGTCTATTTAAAGGTGAGGGAGGCCACCAACCAAGTCCAACTAGAATCTAGAGGCTTCCAGCTTCAGTTTGATCCATTTTGGAGGACAAGTTTTGGACCAGTTTGGCTCACTTTTTGATCCAGTTTGAAAGAGGAGAGAGGAGAGATGAAATATCTCAATTTTTTTGAATAAAAAATGTGGAGTAATGATGTCAAATAGGTGCCTCCTTCATGATCCCCCTCCCTCCTTTACTGAGGTGTCAAAAATTCATTTTTTTAACTAATAAACCTCATTTTTTAAACTAATAAACCGAGTACTTGGTCAACTCTTCATCTTATGTGAGCATATACTCATTTTTGGGGGATTTTCTTTTATTCTTTGCATTTTTCTTATTGAAACACTTGGATTAATCCTATTTTTCCTTTAGAACCTTATTTGGACCTTAATCAAAAAAATTTGAAAATGTGGACCCATATTCAGTTAATTTCTAATGCACATTGGAAAATTCTTTTTGAACTTCTGTTTCAGGGGAATTCATCTTAAATATAAGGAGAAACTTGGTATCCAAAAATATCTCAAAATTGAATTATCTCTCTCTAGGCCAAAAACTAAGGACAATACTATTTTCTTGCATTCTGAAATAGGGGATGATTACAGGGGACTGAGAGGAGAGCTTATACATCTTTTAGGGTTGAGGATGAACCTTACAAAGGTGCGGAGACACCATGGCTGGAAGAAGGTGCGAAAGCATAGAAGCGGGTGGATTATCCAAGAAGGCTCACAGAAGCAGAACACTAGTAGCAATACGATCTATGGGAAGATCTGAAGCGTCAGCCAATACACATGTTGGTGGAATAGTTACTCACATTGGTGCCAAGTTTCAGGGAGCAGCTGATTGGTCACTTGAAACCTCAAGGAGAGGAAACGCCACCCTTGTAGCCATTGGAAGCCTTGAATATTGAGAAGGCAGATACCCCTCCAAGGGAAGCCCCCATTTATGATGATGAAGTCATCCCAATGATCCAGGTCAAGTTGGTCGGAGTGGATATAACAAAGTTTTGCTGGATAGCGATTTTGCAGTCAATATCCTATCAGATGCAACATGCCGCATGCTCGGGTTGAGCAGATAGGAGACTGCACCATTTGTTGTCAAAATGGCGGATCAGCGGGGGCGGCAGTGCAACCACTCGAATTAATCCACGAGCTCCCACTTACGGTATCTAGATACAATTTCAAATAGCAGTTGTGGTGCTCTGGATGATGGAGGATATCAAAGTCACTTATCCAATGTTGCTCGGTAGACCTTGGCTCCGCCAAGCACAGATCAACCAAAATTGGGACGTGGATATGATTACTATCCAGCGTGGAAAGAAGAAAACTAAGAACTCTGTTGCCAGTAGGCGGAAGGTGGAGTAACCAGCCCGCGGAAAATAGCCGAAGGAGTCAACATGCTCGAAGGGCGAGACCTCGATGAAGGAGGAGTATCTTCAGCAAAATGCTAATTTGATCAGCCTGTTTGAGGTTGATGTAGTCCAGATAATGGATAGATATCGACCAAGTAGTCCGCACAAGGGTAAGGTTCCCAAGGATCAGTCCGCTCCATGGACGGATGGACACAGTCCGGATAAAGCAAAAGATTTTTATGAGGCTCTAGCCGAGGAAGGCACTACTCTGAGCCTACATGAACTCATTGTAGCACAAAAGGCTTTTGACAAAGATCTCAGGCACTCTAAAAGGGTCAAAGAGGATGAATCGATGGAAATGAACATTGGAACTGATAATGACCCCAAGATGGTCCGGTCAGTGTGCCAAGCTGGACACTGAGTTTCGAGAAGAAGTCCGAGTGTTGTTCACTTCCTTTAAAGATGTGTTTGCATGGAGCTACACCAAAATGAAAGGGATTGACCCAGCTTCTAACAACACCGGATCAATCTAAAGGAAGATGCCATCCCTATCTCGGCAACAAAGATACCGAATGAACCCAAACTATGCCAAAAGGGTGAAGGAAGAAATAGATAAGCTGCTATAAGTCGGATTCATATATCCAATCGATCGGGCAACATGGTTTTCCCCAATCGTCATTGTGCCCAAGAAAAACCAAAAGTTGAGGGTCTATATAGATTACCGGAAGTTGAATGCAACAACCATCTCAGACCCTTTTTCCTTGCCGTTCAACGGGTTCCATGCTTGATGATGTAGTAGCAACCCATGAGATGTACTCATTCCTACATGGGTTCAGTAGATATAATCAAGTTCAAATGGCTCTAGAAGATCGGGAGGAGAAAATAGCTTTCATCAGAGAATGGGGAGCTTTTGCATCAAACTCATGACCTTTGGCCTCAAGAATGCTCCTGCCACATTTTAGCACATGGTCCATGAAATTTTTGCCAACTTTCTGAACACCTTCATGCGAGTATTCATCGATGACTTTAGTGTTTTTGGCAAAACAGTAAACATTTGATGCACTTACAGTTGTGCTTGGCCAAATGCAGACTCTCCAAATTAAGCTTAAATCTAGCCAAATGTGCCTTTGCTGTCCAAAATGAAATGCTATTAGGCCACATCATTTCCAAGGAAGGAATAGTAGTCGACCCGGCCAAGGTCGAGGTGATTCGGAAAGCCCCAACTCCAACAAATAAGAAAGAGCTGAGAAGATTTTTGGGGCAAGTTAGATGGCATAGCCGAATGCTCAGATACCTCGCCCATGTAGCAATCCCCTTAACTCAAAAGATGGCGTAGATCAAAACACCCTTGACCAAACAATTGAGGTAGGCAAATTTCAAATGGACAACAGAATCCGACATCGCGTTCTGGCGTCTCAAGCTCATGCTGTCAGAAGCACCTGTGGTCCAACCCCCAAACTGGAAACTACCCATTCATGTCTTTGTGGATGCCTCTGATGTGGCAATTGGTAGTGTTCTGATGCAAGCGACCGAGAAGAAATGGTTCCGTCCTGTCTACTATGCTAGTCGAAGGCTCTCTAATGCTGAGCAGAACTACTCAACCACACATAGAGAAGCCCTTGGCATGATTTACTCAGTCACCAAATTTTGACACTACTTACTAGGTAATAAGTTTACCTTTCATGTGGATCACTTTGCCTTGCTGTATTTGGTGGATAAGTAGAGTCTAGTAGGAAACTTGCTAGATGGATACTAATACTTCAGGAATTTGAGTTCACAATAGTGTACACCCTAGGTGCCAATCATACAGTGATATCCCAGTTGGAGTCTGGAGAAGCCCCACAAATGGAGTAGCAGATGACCTACTGGATGCTGAGCTATTCACAACTGACACAATCATCCCCATCCCCCATAGAAATGCTAACATTTATTGTCACAAGTCTAATGGAGGATAATCTTTCCAGAGATCAGAGGAAGCGGATTGCCATCTGCAGAGCTGGCACTTCCAAGTCATAGCCAGCGAGCTATACAAGAAAGGGATTGACCAAATCCTCCGAAGGTGTATCCCACCACATGATTTGGAAACCGTGCTTAGAGAAGCTCACCAAGGAATTAGTGGAGGACACTTGGCAGGATAAATCACTGGAAGGAAAATCCTCCAAGTAGAACTCTAGTGGCCGACAGTACTTGATGATGCATACAAATGAGCCAAATAGTGTGACGTATGCCAACGTATCGACCAGCCAACAGATAGAGACATGATGCCACACAACCCAATCCTCCCCTTAGAACTATTCCAAAAATGGGGCCTTGACTTTGTTGGCCCATTTAAGCCCCCAGCCCATCTCACTGGTCACAAGTATATCTTGGTGGCTAGAGTCTAGAGCACCAAATGGGTAGAAGCCCGTGCTCTCCAGGATAACACAGCACACTCAACTGCCAAATTCCTTAACGAGATGATAATCACTCATTTCGGATGCCCGCTTGAGTTTATTAGTGACCAAGGCAAGCACTTTGTCAATGATGTCATCAAAGAATTGGTCACCCAACATCTCATCATTCATAAACGCTCCACAGTGTACTGTCTGCAAGGCAACAGTCAAGCTGAGTCGACCAACAAATTCATTAAGCAAGTCCTCACAAAGTTGGTCAACTAAAATCACAAATGACTAGGATGAAAAGCTGTATTTAGCTTTATGGGCATTCCGCACAGCCTACAAGATTTTGACCAGAATGATCCCATTCAAACTAGTATATGGCACAGAGGCAGTCGTACCAATGGAATACCTAGTACCAAGTCTCCGCATTGCCATTGCAAAAAAGTTAAGCCCAGAGAGTCCCTATAGCATTGCCTGGATTAGCTCCTTGCGCTGGATGAAGCACACTTCAAGAGTTTTTTTGTCACCATAGTCATCCAAAAAAAGAGGAAGAAATGGGTCAACCGCCACTCCAAGTTTCGCATGTTCAAGGAAGAAGATCTAGTCTTATTATTTCAGTCTCGCATGGGTCCGCATCCTGGAAAACTGAAGCTTCGGTGGTGGACAGGACCATTCTGGATAGTCAATGGCTACCGCCTGCGACCCTACCACGTACTGATGCCACCGAATCCCTTCATTAAGGTGACATCACCACCAATCCACTACCCGAGCATCCATCACCGTCATGACATTGCCTCTCTCCAAACAATCATGAAAGATTCACCTCAAGTCCCAAGTGACATGATGCAATCTCATCAATAATTATTAACCACTACACGGTAACTCTTTTTAAATCCCTGCAAGATCCAACTAATCTTGGTGTATCCATCTGTTTCCATGTAGCACTCCTTCTCGCTCCAAGCCATAACCCTTCACCTTCTGCAAAACGACCTTCTACATTCTCTCTCGCCTTCCGCACACATCCATGAAGAATATCATATATCTACCCAAGGACCAACTCCTAACCCTAGAAAACCCAACCCCCATAGCTAAAACCGAAGTGCCACTTGTCTATACACCCACACCCCATGAGGTACAACACACTCCCAAAATCTAACAGCCCCTAGTCCCTTCTTCTGATTCTGGTTACACAAGCCAAAGTTACCATTACCCTGAAAAGGAAGCCACCACCTACGGTGGTTGTCTAGGCCCTGGTAGGAGTTTCTATAGTGAAATCCAGTCATTTGGTGGGGCGGCAATAAAGACCCTTACAACAAAGGGAGAAGTCGAGAACAGCCAGAAAGAGATTGCCTTCTTCACAAGACTAGAGATCAAAGAATGGGTTCCAAAAGCCCACTCTTGGATATGCCAACATCCAGCACAACAGTCATAGCTCTGATGACAGACAATTACTTTGGAAGGAGAGGGCAAAGAAGCCACCAGCATTTTGGAAGATGGAGATACAGTAATAATGACACCAATTTCAAGAAGACATCATGGTTCTAATGCTACTAATAGCAGTAGTAGCACAGAAGATTAACCAAACACAAGGGCTCATATTCAAGGATCATGGGCAACTCCTTTGCCTCCCATCTCTGTGTTGCTACCAGATGTAGTTGGGATATCACTAGAAGAGGCAGAGCCATCCTCACCTCAGAGCATTAATTTGCACTCTAAAGTAAGTGGTGAAGTTAGGAAGGCGGCAAAAGCAGCGGAAGAGGCGATACCTCGACAGAACCTGGCAGCACTAAATCCGCAGACACCTATCAACATAGGAAGGCTACAACTATTGGAGGTGCTGAAGGATTATTCCATGGCTCTCCAAAAGAACTATGATCAACTGCATGACTGCTGGCTAATCACCATGATAATGCCCTACAAAGAGCAGCAACAAACCGACAAGCATGGCAACGCCGAGATCCTCGCTCACATCAAGGAACACAAGGCAAGCACACTATGAAGAAGTAAGTCCTACCCTTGATTTTTTTTTCCAAAAGTCTGCTTCTGGGAATCAATCCCTAGAATTCATCTTGTGGAAGGCGTTTGTCATCCTCCGCCTTCCGGATCCACTCTCCCACATAAAGTACCAAGATGTGCCTGTTACCAACATTCAGTCGATCCGGCCACTAAAAGTGTCGAACCAGAGGTCATCAGTAACACCTCCACTACCTGTGATCAGAACTCACCCAAAGGTTAAAAGAGGACAACTTTGTTAGTTCGAGTAATTGGATTGGGAATCCAACCCATCGAGTGTGCCAAGTGTTAGCCCCCACAAGCTAGCTTGGAGCCGCAGGTTAGCGCTACAGTAGCAGAGCCGGATAGCCACATGTCAGCACCGCCAAATGTCAGGGCCAGCCAAATGGTAGCTAGAGTACTTTATTACAAGAACAACGCTTCCTTAACACTCGGCTGGTGCATCTTATCATAGTACTGACGGAGACTGCAAGCAGGCAATATAAAAGGATGGATCTTGAACATTGTAAAGGCTGGCTGCCAATTGTATCATTTTCCTTTTTGAGTTGATATAAGCAAGACCGTTCTTTTTTTTTTGTTCTCTCTCTCTTGTACATTCATCTTTATGTTACATCCTTGTGTATTCATTTATGCTTCATATGTTATGATTGCTAGAGTTATCTGTTAAGTTATCGTGTTCTTGCACTATTTATTAAGCGATCAATCCAGTAGTTTTTCAGTGATATGTGTGGTGTGTTTGTTTTGTGATAGATCCATATTTATTTGGTGTATGGTGCATGCATAACCAATGATTCTCAGTAGGTTGTGAGGGAATAAGTGGTCATATTGCCCCACCACCAACATGCCCTCCATCTCTTACATTTGAATCCTATGGCCCAATCGTGCGTGTAAGCAAAGAAGGGGGTACCAAGAGACTCCTCTCTATCCTCTCGATCATCCTGCCGATGTCCACTCTCTTGGGTCGCATTGGAGACTCGTAATAGGCTGGCCCTCCCATATCCATAGTTTCCATAGTCTCTCTCTAGCCACCTTGGTCAGTGGAGGGTCAATGTGCCACTCATGTGGGTGAAAACCAATCACCCTCACCATCTACAAGGTCTATCCCTCCTGAGGTCCTCTATGGGGGTCTTTGATCTCTTGAGTCTGCCATGATGCCCAATAAAGAAGGTGAGTAAAGCAAAGCACTCATCCATGCCACAAATTGCCAGGGCTATATTGTGCTTTAGTAAACACTCCCAACCACTACGAAAGGAGAATGATCAAGTACAAGGCAAGCCACTCAAGAGGGATGGAAGAGCTGATGTCGAGGATATGTCGATCTTTACCCTGGATCATAATAAGGCCTCTTCTGAGCCTCTTGGGGTGGGTAGTTATCTGAATGTAAGCCAATCTCCAAGTTACCTAGTGGGGCCATATACTCAAGGCTGCCCAAAGTATGTGTGGGCATATGACAACTAGGTAGATGAAGCATAGGACTCCAAATCAAAGGCTGTCAAAGCTAATCCTTGGAGGCTACTAGAGATGATTGTTATTGTAGGGTTGGCTAGAGATGATCCGAAGCGTGCAAGTGACTGGTTACAAATTTATCCTCAAATGCTAGGCCAAAGCCACATTCTTGCATCTCTGTGAAGATCCATCTCATGCTCTGAGGCCAAGGTCCTCCCCTAGGATTAGAGTGTGGTTGAAAAACCTAGCCACCAAGAGGAAGTCCTCGCTGCCCAGAAGAAGAGCTTGAACAATCAACTTGCCCAACAGGGCATGGCTCTAAATGGAGGGGTCAATGCCCAAGCCCCCTATGCGCAAGGCTGAATGATCACTCTTTAGGCCACCTTGGCTCTAGCTGGCCTTTCTTCAGATTAAACACTAAACCTGGTTAATACATGACTTGGAGAAAAACCAACAGGAGATAATGTACCACATAGTGGCTAGAAAGAACCTGGTTCGCCACTATCTGACCAGCTAGGGAAAGCCTATCCAAACTCCAATATAATAACTTCTTCTGAATGCTCAAAAGAAGGGCGGCCGCCCGCTAAGTTTGGGCAAGCAATGAGCCAACCCAAAATCCACATGACTTGTGCTGCTAGTTGATTTGTGCTCCAGATGCACGACAAAAAATCTCAATCACCTCGACAAATCTCTAGAGGTTCCCCTCGACCTCGATAGATATGTTGGATTGTCATTGGGGCAAACTTGGAATCAAGAAGTTCCTCCTACACTCAAATGTCAAGATGCAATCCCTGGAGTAAGGTATCCCAGGTGGAGAGAAAATTTATCATGGACTCAGCGAGAAGAGGAAGAGATAAGGTGCGAGAGGGCAACCCCGTCGGATTGTGCGTGAAAGCAAAAATTTGTCACCTCTAGCACCCTAAATAAGAACTGGCTATGAGAAGCTGAGTAGAGTCTTGATACACCTCAGACCCACTCCTTTGGGAAACCCATCCTTCACATCTTCCCCTCCAGAAAGCCTCAATCTACTCTATTATAGGCTTTCTCAAAATCAAGAAGGAGCATAATCCCTATTGCATCCTAGCTGCTGCTGCTGACACTGTCGCCTCCCAGAAGGTGAAGATGTTGTCTAGAATACTCCACTCCTAAAAAAAACCAGTATGTGTACTATGTATCAAGTTGGGGAGAAAGGGATACAATCTTTGGCTGATGGCCTTGGCCAAAATTTTGTAGTAGGTAGTCCCTACTAGGAGGGTGATGGGTCTCCACTATAGGATCTCCAATCTATCACCACCCTCCTTGAGAATCAAGTGGATCAAACCTCCAACAACCTCTCTAGCATGGCTCCTCTAACTATTAGCTCATTGAAGGTGGCCGTGAGGCCACCTCTCATGAGAGCCCAATGCTGTAGAAATAAAGAAGTTGGAAGACTATCCTCTACCGATCATTTTTCCCTCAGTAATGGTGTATAGCCTCTACCAACTCCTTAGATGGTACAATGGATCCATTTGGGCCCCTCAACCTGTGTGTGTGGGCTTGCAATCTAAAAAAAGTCTCGAGTGACCCTATCTCCCACCACCTATGTCCAAAAAGAGGCTCTGGCATGGTATCTGTACTCCACTCATTACTGCTCGTTTGTGGTTTGGAGCTCCATATGGGCTGCAATCCATGGGCTATCTAGTGCATTCTCATGAAGCCATTTTAGAGATGTAAGACCCTTTTAAATACTCCTCTCCTACTCTTGGAAGCCATCCAATCTGCTCTATGCTGCCTCTTGTAAAAGACTGCTAATCTCACCAAGACTTGCATCCACCACCACGGCTCTAGTGGCGACTTGCATCCACGATGGTGACTGCTCTTGAGTGAAAATCAAGCCTCTCCCAAATCCCCTCTATCCTGTTGTGTAGATCTCTGAGTCTCTTGAATGAGGCTATTTGGAATCTGGGTACTCACCTGTATGTTCTATCTCTAGCGGTCATCAGGGGGGAGAGAATAAATGGTTCGTGGTCGGAAGAAGTAGTACCAACCAAAATAACAATCATGTCGCTGCCCCCACAAGCCTACTCATCAACATAAAACTAGGCTCGAGTCTAGATAGGTTGGGGCTAGTATTCCTCCTGTCAAATCTGGAGAAACACAAACTCTTGGGACTATGTCCAAACTTTGGAAGATGCCAAGGGTCCCATCCTTTGAGAGATAAAATCAACTCCTCCTATGCCAAGTGCTTTGTACCTGATATATTAGCCATGTCACCTACTAATCTCATTGGGGTCGATGCTAGCATGTTAAAGTCCCCACCCATACACCAAAAATCTACCTATGCAACATATTTTTGCCTGCCTACCTGTGCGACAAGGATTGATGAACTATACTCAAGAAGGTGGCTCTACATGTTGCTACCATGTTTGTTGCATAGACATTCAAGAAGCCAACATAGTCCTCTCCTATCCTAATGGTCACCCACTAAGCCTGTCCAGTGACAATGGTGCCTGAGTTGACCACCATCGACAAAAGTTGCTCACTGAAGGAAACACATACTCCACCCTATGTGTCCTAGAGGCCCAAAAGAGTGGGACCAAAGGTGTGATTCTTGCCCTACAAAATCTTCCCACAGAGCAGCAAGCCCATCCCTCTGAAAGATGGTGCTTTTGTAAGAAGATAATGTCAATGGGTCCATCAACTACTACTATGAGGAACTTCTCTCTAAGGACACCACATCTCTGAAAGCACAGTGGGCCCTCCCGACCCCTAGATGTTCCATGAGATAATCCGTATAGCTAAGAGTGGTGGGAAGCAAAACTGTCAAAATTGCCCTCCACTCAAAGAGTCTTGGGCGTGGGTTTTGATGGAGAGTATGTTGTCAGTCATGGGACGTAGTTGTGCTAGATGGGCACGCATCCTAGCCTCCATGTAGATGGGCATGCATCCTAGCCTCCATGTAGACCCACTCTATTTGAGCCCTAGAATACAGAACTCCATCTATCACAATGTAGGCATTTGCAGGAGGGGGGAAGTGGTACTGCAATTGAAATTTGAAGAAATACAAAAAGTAGCACCTCAAGAGGATACACCATCGAGTTTCATGCCTCTACACTTACTTCTCTTGGCTCACGTATCTAATTTCACATTTGTAGACTCACATCACTTGGCTTTATGTAGGTAGGTTCACGTCCCTTGGCTCACATATGTAGGTTCATGTGTCTAGGTAATGTATATAGGCTCAATCCTTTTTTGCATGAACTCAGCTCACATCTTTTCTTGAAATACGTCTATCTGGGGCACATAAATCTAGGAACATAACCTATGATAGGGTTGGTATGCACTTATCGGATAATATGTACAGTTAATTCCCCAATAATTGCAAAGGACAAGAATTTTCCTTCAAATTTATAGTAGGTATAGATTATATGACAAGAATATCTTCCAAGGACGGGTAGGTGTGTCTGTGCGGGTCTTTATTGCTGTAATAATTGGTCTGTACTATTTTAGGTATATTTATCTCCAAGCTCTCATTTGTAGGTTCACGTGTCTAGGCTCATGGCTCACATGTCCAGACTCATGACTCACGTGTCATATCTCCAGGCTCACATCTTTTTGCATGGGGGGACAATAGGCTCTCGTCTCCATGAGAGAGCTGGTTTGGCCTAGTTCTTGGTTGTTTTTGTTATTTTTTGGACTTGATGGGGTGAGATTAAGGGTCCTAGTCCTAGTTAATAATGAAAATAGCTAAGTGTTTTTTGATGATTTAGCATGCTTCTACTCTACCAGTTCTATAGTGCATAAACAAATCATGAAAAAATATGCATGAATAAAAATTGACCTTCACTCTGATTTAGCCTAATGGAGCTCAATGCTCATGTAATTGGAGTGGATTCCCCTCTTAATCACAATTGTTAAGATAATTCTTAGATTAAAGCAATGAAATCTAAGCTTCTTGGGCTTCGTTTTCATATGCAAACCACAAAACAATCAGGGTTTTAGCTTACTAATAGATGAACATAAAATACCCTAATGCAAAATAAACTTCAAATGAAAATGAAAATCAACAACAAACACATCTAATACTCCAAAACCATATGTTTTTCAGAGTGTGACCTCCTAATCAACACCGGGAAATATTAGGTGATCCTAATAGCTTAGAATGGATGAAAAAATGGAGCTAAGCCTTAGGCTAGTCTAGCAACGGTAGCCTTGTTGAAGCATGTGTTGTTGGGTTTTTCCTAAGTGCTGCAATTGCACCTTCCCATATGGGTACACTAGCTCATCCCCACCATTATGCCATCACTCTGTTTATCACACCGAAATGCTCCTTTGCCAAAGGGGTGAAGGGAGAGCTCTCAATGCCTAGATGAAGGTAAGAAGAGAGGACCCTTCATGATGGTTCTCTCTCACAAAAATTAGGGGAAGAAGAAGCTAATCGAAGAGGGAAGCCTAAAATCAAACCGACTCAAGCATGTAGAGCTCAGAAGTAAACTATTGCAAGGAAATGATTATGTATTGCTTATTGTAAAAAATGACATATATGAGTGATGAGTTTTCAAACTAAGAGGGCCAAACTTAAAAATGGTCTAGCTTCTATTACTAGTCTTAAATAACTATATATGCCAAGTTTGTAAAATTTCCCTATTTGACATTAAGTGTATGGTAAGATCATATGTTCCAACACCATCTTACAAGAGATAAGTGCCCATTTGTGCAAGTAAGATGGCAAAGCACTTACTATGGTAGAGCGGGTAGGCAAAATCATTTTAACATGTGGAGGGGTTAACAACCTCTGTGAAGGATTGTTGAGGTTGAGGTTTGGGGGTGGCCTTTATCATCTCTATTGGTGAGGTTTTGGTTCTCCCATAGGGTTGAAGGGGGTGGCTATGGTGAGGCAAGAAGGAGGTGTAGCGTTAGAGGTTACCTACAATGGTGTCTTGTAAGCAGAGTATGATGCTTAGGATGTTGATAGGTTCGTAGTGACCTTGTTCACCAAAGGTGTACGGTAACCACTTCCAAAGGGGAGCTCAAGTGTTCGCAAACCTTCTTCGTGAGTTGATGATGTAATCCATGGTCGTAATCTATCCCCTTTTGTGGATGATGCTCTCTCATCCGTCGGTGGGAGTCACATAAAACTTGCATGACATAAGTTTAGATCCAATATGAAACTCCAATTCAAAACAACCAGCAACGGTCATGGTTTGGGAGCTTTTTAATGTGGTAATGGTCGCATGTTGCTATGGAAGGTGTGAGGGCTAGGTGAGCATAACAAGGTCCACATCTCTGAAGACAAAACATTGTGGTGGCTAGCCTTGATGTCTACCACCAAGGCTGGCCATGTCACTAGAAAGTCTACTTGGGGAAACTCTAGCTCAAGGGCAAGCAAGTTCCATAGATGTTTCTGTTTCAGCTGTATCATGGAGATCGGCTACATGTACAAAGATATGTACACACTTGGGGGTCTATGGACTTATTGGGTCTTCTTTTATTAGGCAGCCGCCTCAAGGCATGCCCTTCATTTTTTAGGTCAAGCCAAACGGCATGACATGATACATGTAAGTTTTCCATTTTATACTAAATGTTGTCTTAGATTAGTCGTTGGATCTATTGTCACTTAGTTGTAGTTAAAGAAGCCATCCAAGAAGCTATAAGCTTCTACTATGATGACTCTTTTTCTAGCCTACGGTCTGTGTAAGGCAAGGGGTAGTGGCATAAAATTTTTTAAGGTTAACACACACTTAGATTGATGTTCTTTTTGAGAATGATCACTATCGAGGTGACACCCACTCGGTGCACTCAATCTCACACAAATTTGGCCTTGATGAGCTTGTCCAGCTCTTCTTTGACCATTTGGCCATGCTTGGGATTCATGTGATAGACTCTCGATTTGGATGGTTTCATGCCTTTATGTAGAGGGATCGTGTGTTTCACCACTTCGAGAGGAATTCCCTTCATGTCACTGGATTTCTAGGTGAACACATCTTGAAATTCCTTGAGCAAGGATCTCACTTCTCCTTCTTGCTCAAGGGTGAGGTCTTTAGCAATGAACGTTGGCTTGGGTTCTTTTCCTGGGTGGTCAGTAAGGTTTATTTCCTTGACCTTGGCGAGACCGTTATTATATGAAGCATGTGGCTCTCTGCTTGGGCTTCTTTGAGCCTTCTCATCGTGTGCCACTCCATCCCCAATGTTGTAGGACTTGAAGTACTTGGGAACTTGCCTTAAAACTTCCTTCGAAGGCTTTGTGAGCTCTATGAGTTTTTCTTCCTTTTCTCCCTCAACCTTAACCTTATTGAATCGCATCCGGTAGCTTGGCAGAGCTTGGTTTGCTTTTGAAGTTCATGGGATTCTCGTCGCTTTTATAGACCACTATCTTTATTTGATTAGTGACCTTTTTTAGGTCAGTCTCCCACTATTGCATGTAGGTTTTGTGTGAATATTTAGCCTCAAGATAGCAAAGATAGTGAAGATCCATCTCCATATGTAGAAGATACTTCCAGGCTTTCTATGTAGCTTTCTCCTTCTCGGTGAGGTGACTGTGGGCAACACAAAAGTTAATCCTATGAGTCCTCTAGAGATGAATTACTAGTAGCTACACTTGGTTAAAAATTCCTATTGGGAAATCACTATTGGATCCCAAGAGAGATGTTGCATTGAGCATAAATGGGGAGGTAATTTTAGTCCCATCTAGCTATCCAAATCTTGTTCAAAGTTTTTGAGGAGGAGTGGTTACCAGAACATGAACCCAATCCTTAGAGTCATCTCAGGATTTCGGAGAGGTTCATAGTCAGGATATGAACCCAATCCTTAGATTCATTAGGATTAGGTTCATATCTATGGTTTTGCTAGGACATGAACCCAATCCTTAGAGTCATCAGGCTTTGGGAGAGGTTTGTAGTCATGGTTCTCATCTTCACTATCCAATAGCTTATTGCAACATTTTCACATGTTGAATAGAAGTAGTTCAAATAGTTGTGCTAGACTCATTGGCGAGAATGCCTCGACCCATGGGATGAGTCTTCCCTATTTTTAAGTTTATCTTCAAGGATAAGCTGCCTTTGTGTGTATAAATGTGATTGGTTTACCCAATCATGAACCAATCTTGCTTCTCTCATGTAAGGTCTTTTGAGTATCATTTTGTATGACTCTCTTCTCTAAAAATCCACCACCATGAATGTGTGGTGGAAAATTAATCTGAAGATCTTGATTTTTGCATCTTACAAGATGGCTACTGGTTTGGCTATGTTCTTGTCAATAAGATTCTTCTTATCAGAGCAAGCTTCACTATGAGGCTTGTGCTTAACAAGTGGCTAGCTACCCCAAGCCTCCCAACAATCCTTGGTAATTATGTTGACACTAACACCACCATCCAAGATTGAGGAAACCATAAGTCCCTTGTATACGACATATAACACGATGTTCATTTTGTCACTTTTGAAATAGTGTCTGAACTTGTTCATGGAAACTTTTGGCTATCATTTGGTTTCGGCTATGGAGAGAGGGTGCTCAATGGGGCATGGCTTGTCCTCGTCGTCCTCCTCAAGCTCAAGTTCAATTTTGTGGGCTCTTAAATTCTCGTTCATCCAATCCGATAAGTCTCTCCAAAGTTGCAAATTTCCTTACAGATGAGAACTTCTCGAAACTCAAACTTCCATGGACAAGAAGGCTCAGGCTCTAAGGCCTGTTATGTCCCATGGGTGATACTTGTACTCACTAGGCTAAGGTTCATAGTTAGGATATGAACCCAATCCTTAGAGTCATTAGGATTGGGATCATGTCCATGGTTTTGCCAGGACATGAACCCGATTTTAAGAGTCATTTGGCTCTAGAAGAGGTTTATAGTCATGTTTCTCATCTTCACTATCCAATAAAATTTTACAACATTTTCACATGTGACCAAAGCAGTTTAGATAGTTGTGTTAGACTCATTAGTGAGAATGCCTCGACTTATGGGACAAGTCTTCCCTATTTTCAAGTTTTGCCTTTGTGTATATAAATGTGATTGGTTTCCCTAATCATGAACCAGACTTTTGAAGTTGAAGCCTGGGCTTTCTGCTTTTGTGCCTCTAGCACTTTGACTACTTACTTTGAAGTTGAAGCTTAGGCTTTCTGCTTACGCAGCCTTGGATGTTCCTTTGGTTTCTTCCCCCTCGTCCTTGTCTTGGCTTGGAGCCTTGTGATAGCATTAAGGGGGACTATGTGAATGACTCTGCTTAATAAGTTAAGGGGGGGACTATGTGAATGACTCTGCTTAATAAGTTAAGGGGAGACTATGTGTGAATGACTCTGCTTAATAAGTTAAGGGGGGACTATGTGAATGAGTCTTAATAAGTTAAGGCTCATTGAAGTGGAAGCATATGCTTTTGTTGCCAAACAAGAGTAATTGTCACTCTATTGGGACAATCCTTAGTCAAATCCACACTTATAGCATGTGCCTCCATAAGGAATGACATTGGGATTGGGAACGCGATTTTGAGTTCTTGGAGCACTCTAAATCCTATGCATAATAACATATGCCTCCATAAGGAATGACATTGGAATTGGGCACAAGATTCGGAGTGCTTAGAGCACTCAGGGGATTTGGTGTAAGTTCTTTGTAAGGGCACTCCACAATACGGTGTGTGGGCCTTTGCATTAGAAGCATTGCAACGGTGGCCTTTGTACCATATTGTTGAGGTCTTTCACTCTTTGTTGCACCATGGATTCAAATAGAGAGGTGTAGTCTATGGGTGGAGCATGTTCATACCCATAGCAGGGATCATTTTGTTCCTTCTCATATGGGTCTTGTTGGTCATAAGACTCATAGATCTCTTATTCTTGGTTTTTTGTCTTTGCAAGTATAGTCATTTATTGCTATATTGGAGCGATTCTTAGAGGAACCAATTAAGGGGGTAGTATCGGAGGTAGATATGGCAACTCAGGGGTCTATATATACCTCATGTGAAGGGTTTTGATATGTAGGCATTGGAGCTTGTGCCTGTTGGTGAGGAGTGCCTATTGAGGAGTGATTGGTGAGGCTAGCAAGACAATGATTGCCTTGGTGCAAGGAGCATCTATCATGGTGCTGGAGTCCACCCTACTAGGTTTCCGTAGTACCAACAATGAGCTCTGTCATCTATCATGGTGCTGGAGTCCACCCTACTAGGTTTCCTTAGTACCAACAATGAGCTCTGCCATTGAGCTGTGTCATGGTCCCCAATGAGCTCTGCCATTGAGCCGTGTCATTGTCCCCAATGAGGACAAAATTGCTGACGTCTAGGCCTCAACATTAGACACTTTGTACTTGTATGATTTCGGTGGGGGCAGATTATGTAGAACTAAACCATCTCTTCGTGTGGGAATAGATATGGGTGTCTTGCTTGAGGTACTGGCTAGTTGACCTTAAGATTTCTCTTGGGGTTGTCCTTAGACTAGATGGTTGAGTAGATTCTCTACCAACTCGTCCATGATCATGTCCTTAACTAGGAATCTAGCTGGTGCTGGTGGGGCACCCTTGGCCATGACGACGATGAGGATTTGGATTATGTGTCCCCTATCTCTTGGTTTGGGTGGATGATGTCTATATCTTTGTCTTATAGGTTATCTACTAGGTCTATTACCTCACGCGTAGCACTCATCTACTAGGTCTATTACCTCACCCTTGGCCATGACGACGATGAGGATTTGGATTATGTGTCCCCTATCTCTTGGTTTGGGTGGATGATGTCTACATCTTTGTCTTATAGGTTATCTACTAGGTCTATTACCTCACGCGTAGCACTCATCAAAGATGTAGTGCCTAGACAAGTACAGATGGTTCATGAAGCCTCTTTCTCTTATGATGTAGTGCCTAGACTAGTAGAGATCATCATGAGGTATCTTTCTCTTGAGACTAATCATAAATCAACCAATGAGAGATAAGTCATCAAGTCTTTTTGAGGGTGCTATATCTCATCATGGAAATACTTAGTTCACACACTTGGTTCGTGCAATGTAATCACGCATTGTTTATCCCTCCTCCTCCTTTAGGTTATATATATATGTTATGTAATGGGACTCTATCTAGATCCACACTAGCAAGAATCCCACTATGAAAGTGTGCCTCAAGACCGTGTAGCTTGTCTTTTCTAATTAGTGACCTAAATATTGGCCTGCTTTTGCCTTCAAGGCAAAAAAGTCCAAATGAGCAGATCTTGGTGGGATCGATCCATCCCATGGCCTCACAAATTTGATCAAACTTTTCTAGGTACTAAATGGGGTCTCTAGTTCCATCAAATTCAATCATCATCCTTGAGATATGGATTGGCTTGGTCTTTTGCCCAACTCTAAGCCTCTAGGTGCTATGTTGGTCATAACCCCCTTCCCATTTCAACGCCATCATTAGTATGTCCTATGCATATTCACGTGGCAGTGGAACATAAGGAGGTGGTTGTATGAAACCCTTTTTTTAAGGGTACCAGATCTCTTGCCCATGGGACCGAATGGTTTTCCAATGGCACTTGTCTTTTGCAAGCCTGGCTTTGAGTCTATAGACTTGCCTGTGGATGAGGAGGACACGTTCTGTGAATGCTTTTATGGATTCCTTTCTATTAAGTTAGTCCCCATCATTGGCTCTTTACCCTTCCCTGAGTTTCCTATTCCTCATCCGAATAAAGAAGAATTGGAACTTGGTTTTGTAGGGTAAAGGCACTTCTACAATGGGATTCAATGGAGAGTGGGACTTTCTCTTACACTATGTTTTCTTGTGTGGGTACTGTGGAACATTCATCCCTAGTGGTATAGTAAAAGAGACATGTCTTGTTTTACCGTTAACTTTGTGGTTATGGGGTTACGATCATGCTTTACTTAGTATAAATAGAGCTCCGGACACTAAATGTTTAAAATATTGTGGCATCTGGCATAGTTTGACTGTTTCTCGTGTGGGAGTGAACCTTGAGGTTTATGGTCGTGCTCCCACTCCTTTACTTAAGCAGCGGCCAAAAATAGAGTGTTTAAGTACATTTTTATAAAATTTATGGTGATGTTAACAAAGCCAGTTGGTGAATCCAGAGCTTGGAGACCCATGGCTGCTTCTCTTTCTAGGGGTTTTGTTGTTTCTCCGCTCATGTGCGTGTTTCATTGGCTCATTTCCTCCTAAATCTCCTTGCTTGAGGTGGATCTGAAGGAGTCTAGCCTTCTTAACAGAGGAGCACATTGAGTGCTGGTTATTTGTTGGGATCAAAGGCTTGGGTAGGTCTAAGAAAGTGTGGTTTGATGCACTACAGTTGCATCGGGTTTGTCAAAGGTCTAGGATTGAAAATGGTTTCAAATAAGTTTGTTTTCTTCTTCTTCTTCTTCTCTTCTTGAAATTGATTTTTTTGTTAGTTTTTTTAATCTGGTTATAAGGATCATATGTCCAAGTTCATGCCTCTAGACTCACATCTCTAAGCTCACGTCCAGGGTTCATGTGTCCACGTTTACATATTTGCAGGTTCACGTCTCTAGATTCATGGTCTGCAGGTTCACATCTCTAGACTTATGTCTTCAGCCGCCTCATGTCCCCAAACTCATGTCTACAAGATCACGTGTCAAGGTTCATGTATGTAGGTCCATGCCTCTAGACTCAAGTCTGCAGGCTCACGCCTTTTTTATATGAACTCAACTCACGTACTTCACTTGTATGAAATGAGCCTACCTAGGTGGAAAAATCGAGGAGAGCTAGGCTTATGACATGGTTAGTGTGTAATTATTGGGTAGTAACTATACTTAATTTCTTAATAATTCTAAAGGATAATATTTTTCCTTGGAATTTGTAGCTACTATAGATTGTATGAATTGAAATTCTTCCAAGGACATGGATGGGTGTGTCCATACGAGTCTTTATGGTGGCAGTAATAATTGGTCCGTACTATATTAGGTATACCTACCTTTAGACTCACGTCTCTAGGCTCACATTTGTAGGTCATATATGTCTAGGCTCATGGCTCACATGTCCAGACTCATAACTCAAGTGTTCGGATTGACAACTCACATGTTCAAGCTCATGTCTATAGGCTCACGAGTCTAGACTCACATTTTTTGTGTAGGATTCCGAACTCATGACATCGCCTACCCACCGAGAGCTGGTTTGGCCTGATTTTTGGTATTTTTTGAGATTTTTTAGACTTGATGAGGTGTGATTAATGATCTTAGTTCTAGTTAATAATTATTTTGTGACTAATTAAATATTTTTAAATTATTTTCAATGATTTATCATGCTCCTAAGCTACTAATTCCAATAATGCATGAACAAAATATAAAATACATGATAAAAAATCTCTCAAAAATTGAGAAACCCTTTTTAATTTAGCCTATGGAACTTAATGATCATGTTTATAGAGTGGATTCTACTTCTAATACAACCATTAAGGATTATACTTGGCTTAAAGCAATGATATCTAAGCCTCTTTTGGGCTTCAATTTCATGTAAATCACCAAAGAACCAAGGTTTTACCCTACCAATAGGTGGAAATAGAATACCCTAATGCACAATAAACTTCAAATAAAAATTAAACACACAAACAAATACATCCAATACTCCAAAGCCGTATGTTTTTCAGAGCGTAATCTCCTAATCATCATCGAGAAATATTGGGTGATTCCAATAGCTTGGAACAGATAGAAGAATGGAGCCCTAGGTATCCCTAATGGCAGCATCAAATATGTTCAAGTCAAGAGCTTACCATAGTTGTTCCGAAGCATGTGTCGTTGGGTCTTGCGTTCAAGTTGCAAATATAACTTCCAAATGTGGGTGTTCTAGCTCATCCACATTGCACGCAAGTTATCACACCAAAATGCTCCTCGCAAAAGGGGTGAAGAGAGAGCTCTCTATGACTTGATGGAGGCAAGAAGACATCCGTATTCAAGATGGTTCTCTCTCATAAAAGGCAAGGGAAGAAGAAGAAGCTAATGTAATAATAAAACATATAATCAAACCTATCTAGCATGCATCCATCAAGTAAGCAAGATTCAATAGCATGCAAAGAGGGAAGAAGGAGAGCTTGCAAGAAAAATATTGCAAGGAGATCTCACAGAAGGGAATGATTATGTATGGCTTATTGTCAAAAATATCTTATATATAAATGACTATTTTTCACACTAGGCTAACCAAACTTTAAAATGGTTAGGCCTCTATTACTAGTCTTAAGAAACTATAGTTACACTAGGCCAACTGAACTTTAAAATGGTTAGGCCTGTATTACTAGTCTTAAGCAATGACGTATACAAAGCCGGTAAACTTTCCCTATTTGGCATTAAGCGCATTAAGTCCTATTTCCCTATTTGGCATTAAGCCCATGGTAAGGCTGCTTTATATGTTCCAACATTGTCTTACAAAAGTTAAGTGTACGTTTGCACAACTAAGATGGTGAAACACCTTATGGAAGGTTGGGTGGGTAAAACCATGCTAACCAATGGAGTGGTTTAACACCTCCATATAAGTCCAAGAAACTACAAAAAACCAAGCCAAACCATCTCTCATGTTGGAAGACGAGCCCACATTCGTGTGAAAAAAAGATGTGGGCCTAGCAAACGTAAGTCTACAGGGATGTGACATGAGCCTATATAGATGTGTCATGAGCAATAAGCCATTAGATAGGAACCCACTAGGTGTGAGCCCACCAAATGTGAATCCTCAGATGTGATGTGAGCCCAAAAAAGAAGGTTAAAAAAACTAAAAAACTATATATATGTGAGTGTAACTTAGGGAAAACACACGTACCTGAGTCCGTTCATACTTGCAAACCAAATCACTTGAGAGAAACCCTTTGATGTAAGTTAGGTCCATACTAATTGTTTCAAACAACAATCCAATCGACTCTAGTGCATCAAACCATACCTCTTCAAACCCATCGAGCCTTGGGTCCTATTAAACAACGGCCAACACTCAACGTAGTGCTTCACTGTTAAGAATATACCTCAAGCGAGGAGCTTTGGCAAGAAATGAGTCAGTCAAACATAGACATGAGCATAGCAGAACCCTTGGAGAAATTGATAGGCGCAATGAATATAGTACCATAAACTTCATGAAAACGACATTGAACAACCCCATCTTTGGGCGAAGCTCTTGTGAGGGAGTTGGAGAGCAGCACCATCAAAGTTTGCTCCAAATTGAAAGTGCTCAAACCATGTTGGATGCCACACTTTTTCAAACTTTTTGGTGTCAACCCCAAGTGGGGTTTTTCCCCAAGCTAGCCAAGCAACCTTACAACGAGGTTTGCTTTGCAGTAATGAGGATGTTTCTCTTTTGCGACACCATCTAGGTTGGACAATCCATAAACCGTTTCACCAACCACACATAGTGCAAGGGAAAGTATACCTCCTAAAGGAGCTCATTATAGAAGCTTCTTCACCACATAACCAAGTTCTAGTTCCTCTCCATTTGGACGAGGAGCAAGTGTCTCTTTTGTGACACCATTTAGAGCAGACAATCCACAAACCAATTCGCAAGAACACGTAGTGCAAGGGAAAATACATCTCCTAAAGGAGCTCATTATGGAAGCTTCTTCACCATAGAACCAAGTTCTAGTTCCTCTGCATTTGGATGAGGAGCAAGGAAGGTAGGAAAATGTATAGAACCAATTTATGGGGGCTACTTCCAAGCCAAGTGTTTCACAAGGGTAAGCACCTTTAGTTAACCACGCATAGGACAAATACCATTGGAAACGACACAACACAATCCAAGTGTTCCTAATGGTAAACACCTTCGTAAGCATGCAACCTTGGAAGCATGTGTATAATACCATCGAAAACAACGCAACCTAGCTCCATGATGGGGCATGAAAATCTAGACCCAAGGAACCCAACCATCATCGAAAAGAGTCCTTGTAAAGAACATGAGCATGGAGAGTTAATAGAAAATCTACTTAACCAATTAGGCGAGCATTCGAAAGGCTAGCTAATGAGCATGGAAACCAATTAGGCTAACATTGGTGGCAGGGCCAGCCTCGAATGCAACCTCAAGGCCAACCCCAACCAACTCCACAAGAACGAACACCTACACTTATTTCCATAGAGAGATATGGTTTGGTGGTGCAATTTATCGACAAAATCATACAAGTTCAAAGTGTCCCACGCCAAGATAGCAATAGTTTTGTGCTCATTGTCAGGACTACAAAAACATGATATAGTTCATTGTTGCTATGAACAAAACCTAGTAGGGTGCATCCAGCACCAAGATATGCTCGTTGCACCAAGGCACTAGACCTACCAACCTCACCAGCTACTCCTTAGCCAGCATAAGTCGGCACAAGCTCTAGTGCCTACCTATAAAAACCCCTTACTGAGAGGAATGTATAGACCACCATGCCATGCCCATTGCTCTTGTCCTCTAGTATTACCACCTCAACCCATTTCTCCATAAATCACACTAGTACAATAATAATGACTAGAATCATGAACCGCACTGCGAGGAACATGAGAGCTATGAGTCTTACAAGCAACAAGATTGCTACAAGTAATATGATGGTATCAAGAATAGGCTTCAACCATAGATTATGCCTAATTTTTCAAATTTATAGTATAATAAAGAGAGAGACCTCAATAATACGGTACATAGGCCACTGATGCAATGCTTCCAATGCAAAGGCCCTGCATAGTATCTTCCCACCAAAGACACCCTGCACCTAGTCCCCCCAATGCTCCAAGCACTCCGAATCCCATGCCAAACCCCAATATGATGGCATATGCTACTTGTACAGATTTGATCATGATTATAGGAAATATCCCAACATATTGAAAATCGGCTTGGTGGTAAAAGATTAGTCGCTTTGGTGTCCCTCATACAATCCCCCCTAATGCCATCACAAGGCTCCAAGCAAAAAGATGAGGGCAATAACCAAGGAAACATCCAAGGCTACAAAAAAGCACAGAGCTCAAGCTTCAACCTTGAAGCAAGCACCTAAAGAGCTTGAGGCGAAAGCCCCAAAGGCTACAATATGCCCTCAAAAGGCTAAAGCATTATAACTAGAGGGCTTCTCAAAAGAAGAAGACATCAAAGAGCACACAAAAAATGTAATGCGCGATCAATTGTTAAGGATGAGCATGTTGTAAGAATTCACATGAGAGATCCAGTTGTCTCCCCTTCCAAACACAATGAGTGATCTCCCACTCTTCCCAAAGAAAAGAAGTCCATTGATTACAATGTAAATCTTCCCAGGAAACTCAAAGGTATCCCAAACCCGTGTTGGAGAAGAACAAATGAAATAAGCCCAAGATCTTGTGAGAAAGGTGTAGGTTAAACAAGAGTTTATCCTTGTACAAGTGGTCGATTATGAACCACTGACCCTGCCAATGCAAATCTTCCCAAGATCTTGTGAGAAAGGTGCATGCAAAACAAGAGCTTATCCTTGAACAAGTGGTCAAGTATGAACCACTAACCCCGCCAATATAAAACTTTCCAACAAGAACCTCAAAGGTACCCCAACCTCGTGTTGGAGAAGAGCAAATGAAAAAAGCCCAAGATCTTGTGAGGGGAAGGCGCAAGCTCAACTAGAGTTTATTTTTGAAACCACTAACCCCAACTAAGTGAATCATAGACCCCATTCTATAGCTAATCATAGAGCCTATGAAGAAACCTCAAAGCTTACCAAAGGCCTTGATCAAATCTGTAACCATCCTCAAAAGGCCTCTGAAAGAGCCACTTCCTAAGCCTCTACCTCTGGAACCAATTCAACCAACAATGAAAGAGGAAAGCGAAAGTTGGTGTGGGTCATCATAATATTTTCTCTAAGGTGATTGGCGATGACTTCATTTCAACCCCTTAAGAGGCACTGCTAGGGAAAAATTTATTGCGTATTCCCTATATGATTGGAGAGCCTAGCCACCTCTGAGTGAGTGTGAATATCACCCACAATCCATAATAAGCCTCACAACCTTCTTGTGTTCAAAAATTTGAATCATGATAAGTTCTCTTTTGTCCACTTTGGAGAGACATCCCACTCGATGAGTGGGTATCTAAGAGCCCACATAGCTGAGGTTGAAGAAGATTATACATAACTATAATGTTGCCTCTCCTAAAAGCCATGGATAGCAATAGGGCACATCATGATAATAACTAGAGCACTCTGGTTGATGATGATCTATACATACATAATGTGGAGAATCCATATGACTAGTGAGGTCTTTGCATTATATGGCACTCTTGTTTGCATGGGTCATCTATATTGTGCACATGCTTTCTTTGACACAAGTCCAATTTTGTAATTTTGGTTATCTTGGTTGAATTGTTTACTTTGTTTCAAGTGGACCTTCTTGAGGCACGACTTAAAGGGAGAAGCCAGGGTTCTGCCTCTCTTTTATAATAGCTCCATTTGTTTAATTATCAACCTTAGTCTCCCTATTGTAAATGCTGCATGCTTGCCACCCCTAGAAACTTGCTAGGGCACTTTGCACATCTTGTCATCTTGGCTTCTCAATCCCTGTATTTTTGTTATATGAGAGGACCCTGACCACAAGCTCTCTCTCTCTCTCTCTCTCTCTCTCTCTCTCTCCCCCCTTTTACAATTAAAGTTAAGAGGAGATGGGAGTTATCAAGGGAGATGCTAGTTGCAATGTGCACCACCTTTGAATGTATTTCAAGTGCAACCTAAGTCACAAGCCTTTCTCTTAAGACTCACTTGATTGACCTACTTCACTCACCAAGTCATCCAACTACTAACCCAAAGGGAGATCTTAGGGGTTGCATTCCTAAGCGTGCTTGAAGGATGGGAGAAAGTCATTATACATAAGTAGCTCAAAGTTTCACCCTTGATAAGAGAAGGAATCTCATGTCTTTATTATTTAAAATATATGTCAAAACAAATTTCATAAGATCTTTTTTTAAAAATGACAATATAAAGAGAAACAGAGAATGAAAGAAATACAAGAGTACAGAGAAAGAAAGAAGGAAAATGATATTAGTGTCTACAGAAGGCCAAAATGATCTAGGAGACCAAAGATGCAATACAAAGACCATGAAGGTTTGAAGCCAAGCATTCAATCCAGCAAAAGAAACCCTTCACATAAAAGAAAAGTCATATTGATCTAATCATCTAGTAGATCTACAATAACGAGCATCACAGATATAGTTATCTCAAAATTCCTCATCTCAAGAATGATTTACAGGAGAGCATGAGAAAGCAAGAGAGTAAGGAAATGTAATAATGAAAAATCGCATAAGAAAAGTTTGCTGGTATAAAAAATACTTTTAGAAAAGATATTACAATACATTGCTGCATTAAAACATGGTAAATCACACACACAAAAATCCGTCACTTGTCAATTTGCACAATGGCACTGAAGTTGACCAATCATCTCTCCCCATATCAACTACACTTTTCATAACTTAACTATTTCTGAGCTTATCAGAAAATACTTGACCAATTTACTACCATAATGACCTACCAAAGCAATCCAACATCCTTAAGAAGGCATCATGGAACATGATGGGACACATGGTGAGCCAACTTGGAAGCCTGTTGGCACTGGCAAACCAAACTTAAGTTGCTACCTACGATTGGTCCAAGCTAAAAGACTACTCTCAAGCTCTATACTAATTTAAAGAGTGAAGTTTTACCATGATGAAAGTAATCCTTGAGGGGGGCAACAAATATCATGGGCATGCAACTTTGAAAATTGGGTTTCAAGGTTCTCAAGATGAGGGAGCTCAGGTCAGACAGACTTATTTATTAGTGTTTATTTTGGAAGAATAAGCATTTGCAACCATTGCCCAGTGTTTATATGCACAAGATGTGATGCATATGAATTTTCAAAATAATGTGTGAATTAAGGTGCTTATGCCTAAACATTATGGCCTCTTCGAATAAGGTGCCTTCTGACTGAGTAGTGCTGGGAGCCTTGCTAATCAAGAATGAAGCTTTACAATGGAGCAGGACCTATGGCTGCAAAAAGACCAAATACATGACAAATATATTGAAATCAGATCAAGGTGTGGCTACTTACCAAATTCAATATGAGTAAAGCACAGATCACGCGTTTGTATTCAAAATCCAAAATTGACCACACAGGAAACTACATGATAATTAAATCTAATCGAGTTCCTGTCTATGGCCCATCTATTTCCCTTCAATCAAGTTTTTCCACCACCAGCTATTCATTGTAGGTATAAGCTCTCGAGTAACGGCTATTCAAAGCAGATGTTCTAGGGTTGCATACGATTGAAAAAGGACATGGTACAAATAAAGGAGACACCTACTCAGACAGCCCATCCATGCAAACATGCAACCCCAGAGAATCTTCTTTCCACTACGTTAAATGCATTAAAAAGTCTTATTTCAGTCAAGGCATGATCTCAAACGTCACCTCACACCTGCAAACTTCCCTTGCATGGAAGCTTTAACTAATGACAACTCTTTGCTCTATACTTCCCATACCATACTGTACATTACATCCCATAAGAGTGGAGTGACCATAAGTTACAAGTTCTCAGGAATAAGCAAAGATAGTTCATATTTAACAGTCCCCACTCTTTAATTTAATGACCACTCTTTGCTCTATACTCCCCATACCATACTGTACATTACAGAGTGGAGCGAGATAGTTCATATTTAAACACTCTCCACTTCATTTGCCTCCACATTCACAGAGGCAGAAGATTTCCTCCAAACTACTGCATTGGTCCCACCCATTATGACAGCTTATAACTCAGCTCGAGAAGCCATGTCTGCACTCTCCTTATGATCAGCATCAAAAGACAAAAATGACTTGATGATTTGCACATAAATCTTGATACCTTTCAAATACTCTTCCCTGTTAAGAAACTGCCAAGAACAGAAGAAAGAAAATTAATCTGGGAGCTTTGATGGCATGCATACTGTGCCAGGCTACAAATCAACTAATACCTCATTGTGATCATGTAGTAGAATAGGTGTGTTGGCCATAGGAGAAAAGCCAAAGGCAGGAATGCCTTGTAGCCTGACGTAGCGGCAATCTGTGGCAGCCGGAAAGATCTCTGGCTTTCCAAGTTCACCTCCCGCCTCAGATACAGCTTCTTGTAGCAGCGTCCACCATGGATTGGAGTCATTTGCAATCGTAATAAGAGGAAGCCCTTGCTTGCTTTGTAAAGGCTCTTTCTGCTTGAACTGGAAGGTCATCATGATTTTGCCATATATAAAAGAGAAACCTCTCATTTGGTTAGCACAACTCAAACAATTACAAGACAATACACAACTAGAAGCCACCATATGATGCACATACATTGTCATGCGACTAGATGGATCCAGGAGCGAAGCTCGTCCAGTGCGCATACTTATAGACAGCTACAGTGCCTTGGCATTGGCATGTACTTCATCTTTTCATGGCAAGATCAAGAAGATTATTGTCCCGCTCAGGACAACCTAGCAGATATCTTCACCGAACCTCTTCCTCAAGATATTATTGATGAGCTCCTTACCCATATGGGAGTCGGATCACCGTGTTGGAGCTAAGAGGTGATGCTGGAATGATCATCTCCAGCCCGTTTGATCCCTTTTAATGTTTCCTTTTATTCAGCAGATTTATTTGATATTTTTGGGTATTTTTTCCCACCTTTTATTAGGCGGATTTCCTAGTCATGGACTTTGTCATCAATCATGGGTTTTTATGCTGGCCAACCAGCCCCTTCATGATGTATATAAGAACAGGCTTTTTGCCATTTAATTCATTCATCGTTTTGCTCAAGTGTTGGATCATTGCTGGCTGCTCCAAGTCTCTCCTCTGCTTCCGCTTGCTACCTTCAACCATTCTCTCACCATCTTAGTTGGGGGAGAATGTGACACACCTACACATACAGGTATGGCCTATCAAGGCGGCCTTTTGGGCATCCAGGCCAACAGGCTGGGCGGACAAGTACATGGACAGGCCGACTCGGCTGGTCGCACAGCAAGCTGAATGGCAAATAGCTGGCCAACCAGCCCATGGAAACCTATAAAAGGGTGCCCCAAGGCCCCCATTCATCGTCACTCAGTTGGGGCTTCACCTCAACAATTGGACAGCTAGGCAGGTCGAAGGCAAAGGGAGAAGCCAGTATTTCTGTCAGGTCTGCAGAATCTACAGCAACTTGGGTTTACTCAATTGGTCATCTTTTGGGAATACTAAATAGGTTACAGTAGTTGTTCATACAACCACCGTTGTAGTTATTGATCATTAATACAAGGATTAGAGTAGGATGCTTGTGTATTGTAAGTCTTCTGCTGCTCATTCTGTCTCTGTTCACACATACATAATTGCTCCTATGAAACCTTGAGACAAGTTGCTGCTGATGTACATAAAAGTTGGCAAGCAAGAGATATACTTGGTATGTCATGTTTCTGGATGCAGGCGCCCATTCCTTCTCTAAGCGCTCTTCCAGGGCTAGAGGATCAGCAAGAGGAGACACTCGCATGTCAAATCCGGCCTCAGCTTCAGAGGGTTGCAGGTTCATCACGAAGCCCTGCATGCATTCGAAACTGATATCATGGCAAGGCTCATCACAAAGGTGGGTGTGCAAGACACACTCTATCCCTGCATTTATGAAGATATTACATAAATGTGGCAATACTTACAGTCGGGGTCGGGGTTCCAGCTTTGAGGTAAACCGGGTTCACAGAGGTCACCTCTCCTTCTGCTGCAAGCCCAGCCTTGACCAGATTAAACTGCCCCTCCCGGAAGCGCGCTATAGATTCCATGCTTACTATGAGATTCTCCATGGCGCTGTTGTCATACAACTTGGAGCCATGGCCTGGAGATCCCATGGCTTTGATAATGAACCACCAAGGGGATCTCTCCCCATTAAAGACACGATAATAAGACGCCGGTGAGGCCAGCCCTTCGTCAAGAACAATCCCTATGTTGAGCTCTGCAAACTGCGGTGATTCTACAAACTTCTCCATGCCATCATGGCCGCCGATCTCCTCATCAGGGACAAAGGATACATGAAGAGTTCGGAGGGGCCTAAAACCAGAACCCTTGAGCACTCGGAGGGCTTCAAGATACTGCATACCCACGCATTTCATATCCTGCGAGCCCCGGGCAAAAATATTGCCATGGCCATCCACGTGTGCAGTGAAAGGGCCGTATGTCCATTTGTGGTGCTCGGCAGGGACCACATCGGTGTGAGAGTTGAGCAAAACAGAGGGGAGAGAAGGGTTCTCACCTGCCCATGTAAGCAGGAGCAGGGGCTTCTTGTCTGCGAACTCTAAGGTTTGAGCCTGGAGGCCGATGGAGGTGGCATGTGCCAAAAGGAAGCGGGTGGTTGCGGCGTAATCAGGTTCCGGGTGGACTGAAGGGATGCGGAGGTACTCTCGAAAGCGCTCCAGCACCGCCTCCTCTCCGTCCTCGCCGACGCCAGCAACAAGGAGCTGAGGCACCTTGGTGTGGAGGAAGAGCAGCAGCGCCGCGCAGGTCAGCCTCAGTAGCCACACCTCCTCCTTCATCCTCCTCGTCTTCTACTGCTGAGAATCTTTTCCAGGTGGGGGGTTTTAGACGGGCGAAGTTCCATGTGATTTTTTTATATAAGGTTAACGTGGATAGGTGACCGACCCCTGTCCGACAATGAAGTCTTTGATTGTATGCATATGTGCATATGTACGTATGTATGCATTATGCATACATATGTACGTGAAAGCATGTGTGAGTGAGTGTGTATGCATGTATGTATGTGTTTGTATTCCTCTTTGTGTATTTGTGTGTAAGTGTGTGTATGTGTACGCATGTGTTTATGTGTGACTCTCTCACATAGACTCATTTCTTTGTGTGTCTCTCACATGCATTCTTTCTATGTCACTTGCACAAACACAACCTTCCCTCATATACATACAAGTGCACATACATTCTTTCTCTTCTCACACCCATCTCTCACATACACACTCTTTCACAAGCATAGAAACTTTCTCTCTCTCTCTCTCTCACACACACCCATATGCCCCCTCTACATGTGCACATGTATGCCCCCTCTACATGTGCACATGTGATTGTGTATACAAATATACATGTGTGAATGTCTTTATATATAATAGTATTAGTATAATATTATTATATATTTACTATATATATATATATTGATTTAAATATCGTTGTTATATTATATTACTATAAAATAATTATATTTTTAAAAAATTCATATTATATGTATTTTTATTTATTAGTTTTATATTTATATTATGCTATTATATATTTATAATATATATATGTCTTTAATTTTCTATGTATACTTATGTATTTTACATATATATATATTATATTATAATATATTAGTATAGATTTAATATATATATTTATATAATATCTTTACTTGTTATATGTTTACATATTGTTATTATATATATTGTATACTTATTTATTATATATCTTTGTATTTTTTTATTTATTATTTATTTAAATTTTCTTCTCTCAGCATACCTCTCTCTCTCTCCCCCTATTCCTCTATCTCTCTATCCCCCCCCCCAAAGAAGTGTATTCATTCTCTCATACCCCCTTCTCTCTTTCCTCTCTCAACATACCTCTCTCTCTCTCTCTCTCTCCCCCCCCTTATAGTACACTCTATCTTTCTATCTCATACCCCCTTCTCTCTTTCCTCTCTCAACATACCTCTCTCTCTCTCTCTCTCTCTCTCTCTCTCCACTCTCTCTCTCTCTCTCTCTCTCCCCCCCTTCCCTAATATGTGGCCTCTACCACCCCCCCTCCCAACAAGTGTATTCATCCTCTCATAACCCCTTCTCTCTTTCCTCTACCCCAACAGTTGGCCCTTTTCCAACCGCCACGTGTTTCCTCCCCTACCAAAAACTTGTGCATAATAAATAGTATAGATAGATATATTATACATACACATATATGCATGTGTGTGTGTGTGTGCGCGTGTGTGTGTACACACACACGCACACATGCATATATAAATATGTGTGTGTGTGTGTGCATGTGTATGTGTGCATGTGTATGTGTGCGTGTGTATGTGTACACACACGAATGCATGCATGTATATGTGTGTGTGTGTGTGTACATACATATACATACATTTGTGTGTGTGTGCGTGCGTACGTATGTACGTGTGTGTGTGTGTGTAACATATCTATGTGTATTTATAAATGTAAATAAAAACACACATATACATATATTTTTTATTTTATTTTATATCTTATTGAAATCTATTTACTCTCTCTCTCTCTCTCTCTCTCTCTCTCTCTCTCTCTCTCCCCCCAGGCTTCCCCCCATCTTACTCTCTCACATGCACATGCATATGCACCCTCTCTCTTTGCCTCAAACACACACACACACATGCACATATACACATACACATACACATACACACACACGCACATCATATGGTACACTTGATTTGTTGTATGCTGGACAATGTCCTAAGGCTTTCTAAATGCCCAATCTAACCCAGGTTTGTCAAGACGGGTAGGACTAGGCGGGAGTCAGGCGATTTAGGGGAGCTCGGACATGTGTGGACGGCTAGGGCTATTTTAGCCAGCTAGGGTTCCTATATTCGGTGGTCGAGTGGAGAGTTGCCCTATTATTTTCTAGCAGGTTTATGGATGTTTGATGGAGGCCTCACACTAGTAACACAGCAAGGTTCTTTCTCATCTTTTGCTTTCTCTGCGAAATCTCATAGAAAGCGCATGTACCAGCCATAGTCGTGGAAGGCCATCCTCTTTTTCTCTTTGCATTTTCACAAGCATGGAGGAGAAGAAGTTGCGCGTTACAGCTTTGGGAGAAAGAGGCTCTTAACAGTCTCATGCAGTTGGCCATAAAGAGTCTCACGCAGTTGGCCATAAAGAGGCTCACGCAGTTGGCCATAAAGAGCCGTGCGAGGCATAACAGATATATTATATGGATATTTTTTTTTTCAATAAAGGCATTTTTAATATTGAAGAAAAACGAGACAAGTTACAAAAACTGGCATCACAAAGCCAATTTCAGGCCGAGATTTCTCACTATCCTAGGCAATCAGCAAAGAGCAATGATCCTCTGGGTCTCTATCCTAGAATCTACAGGTATTGGAGCTTCAGCACATAGCTTAGATCCACGTTTACAAGATATTCTCTCTTCTCTTGAAGCTGAAGAATCTTGACCTTATCTGAGACATTCTTTGGAGTGCTTCCAATAGGGCCTACCAGTTTTGAAATTTTGGCCTCAATGTCAGTGATCTTCCTCAAGTAGAACCTCTCCCCTGCAATAATAAGGAGACTTTTGAGGGAGCAGGTATTGCGGGTATCACCGTTGTGTAGGGCCGCTAGTCTTTCAATCCAGAAGAACCAGAGGATCTCTGTTCTTAAAACTGTCCATAGTTCAGTAGAGCAGCCAATGGTTTCCCCAATGAGCAGATGCTTCCAGGATAAGCAAGTTTTCCCCCAACTGGCCACATACTCATTGAGTTTCTTTACCATTGGTTCTATGTTAGGGCACAGTAGAAAAATGTGAACATCATCTTCTTCTTTGAGGCATCTGGCACATGATCCATTTCCCTTGCCAAAGACTAGAGCTTTTTTCTGTGTCCAAATGGCCCTGTACATGATAAGCCAAGCAAGACAAGCTTTCTTAGGTTCCACATGTATGCCCCAAAGTGATTTGAAGAGGAAATACCACTGGCTCCTATCTTTGAGGATATTCCATCTTTGATTTAGAATACAATGGATTGGAGGGGTATTCCACCTGGGAGGAATAGGCCAGATGCTTGTTTGGTTAATCCACTGGAAAGCCTTCAGCTTAGGGGGGTCTTCAATTGTCATTAGCCACCAGTCTTCTCGATGCCATAGCATCAGCCTTTTGCCAATAATGTCCAGTTGAGAATCTGAGAGGTTGTACTTAGCAATGAGATCAGCCCTTGATAGCCAAGTTTTCTTATCCCAGTCCCAAAGGTTACTCCATGTCTTAATGCCACCTAAATGAAGCTTCAGTGCCTCTTCCACATCTTGAGTATCAACTTGAGGCAAGTCAAGAGCAGGCCACCAGATGGAATCGATGGGGTGGATGCCCAGCGTGTCCTTGTAGTCTGGGGATGGCATCAACTGGGCTTTTACTTTAAACCAAGCCTTCCATAGAGAGATCAATAGCTCTGATCCTTTAGGGGTTATCTGATACTTGCTTCCCAAAATGGTTAGAAAAGGGAGCTGTTTCCATCTGTAATGACCTTTAAGAGCAAACAGATGGTTTTTCCTATTAAGAAGCCAAGCCCAATTCTCATTCGGGGACATTAAGCCTCTCAGAATCCATTTGGCTGCCATTCTGTCAGCCATATTTTCAATGTCCAAGATACCCAGCCCTCCAAGCTCAGTGGGAAGGCAGCAGAATTCCCATTTCACTTTGGCCACTTTCTTCACCCACGGGTCTCCTCCCCAGAGAAAGTTCATGCAACAGGAGATGAAGCTTTTCAAATCTTCTTCAGGAGGTCTCCAACAGCTCAGGAAGTAGATAATTGTGGGGATAATAAAATGGTTCAGCACCATCTTCCTCCCTGCCATGTTAAGCTGCCTATTCTGCCATTTTTTTAACTTGAGCTCTATTTTTTGCATGATCCATTGCCATTTTTTTTAACTTGAGCTCTATTTTTTGCATGATCCATTGCCATTTTTTCTTAAGGGAAACTCTGAACCCCATGGGTATACCTAAGATCCTAACTATTTCCCCATCTTGGATGACCTTGCAACCCTCTAGAAGCAGCCAGTTAGGCGGGGGCTGTATGCTAGTTCTGATACCAGTCTTGTTATGGTTGATAACTGAACCTGAGGCCTTACAATAGGTTTGCAGACAATCCCAGAAGGCCCCTATACTGCTCTCCTCATTATCAACAAGTGCATTGGTGTCATCCGCAAACATTTCAGTGCAAACCTGCTTACTATTGCCAAGCAGAATTCCTTTCATTTCTCCTTTGTTGATTCTGTCTTGGACAAGCCAATTAAGTCCATCCGCAACTATGGCATAAAGGAGGGGGGCCAAAGGACATCCTTGTCTGATTGATCTAGTCAGATGAAAAGCTTGAGTGAGGTCCCCATTGACGCATACCCGAGCAGTTGCATTACCAAGCAGTGTCTTTACCATACTGCAGAACCTTGAGCCACAGCCCATGTGTTTCAATGCATCTATCATATATCCCCAGCTCAGTCTGTCATAAGCTTTGTCAAAGTCAATTTTGAAGAAGATGTAATCTTGTTCTGATTCTTCAGCGAATTCCATAGCTTCCCAGAGCGTAATGATAGTGTCTAGGATATATCTACCCTTGATAAATCCTTTCTGTTCCTTACAAATCCAATCATTCATGTGATCTTTCAGCCTTAGAGCCAACACTTTGGCAAAAATTTTATATGCACAGTTTAGGAGCGTAATTGGTCTCCAATTGGTGATAACATCCTTATCATCCTTCTTATGTATCAGCTTAATGATGCCTGCATTGATGGTTCGGGGGAGGGCTTCAAAGAGAAGGGCTTCTTTCCAAATTTCTGACAGAGGCTCTATCAAAGTGTTTTTGAAGGTTTTGAAAAATTCCGCTGGAAGACCATCATTTCCAGGGGATTTTTTGTCTTTAAGCATGTCAATAGCCCTGGATATCTCTTCTTTTGTGATTGGTTGGTCAAGCCACTGAGCTTGTTGTTCTGGCACTGTTTTAATTCTACACTGCTCTATGAGCTTAGTTGAGGCAGTTTGCTCCGCTTGATTTGTCGTAGATTCCGAAAAGAGACTTTGGAAGTGTTGGGCTATCCAAGCTTTATTCTCCTCATTGGAGCGCAATTGGATGCCTGAACTGTCTTTCAAAAGGGGAATGGTCTCTGCTGCATGTTTCACTTTTAGCATTTGAAACATTTCTTTGGATGGTCTGTCAGCTTTACCAGCCCACCACTCTCTGAAAAACAAGGCACTGTCCTCTAGTTCTTTGTCTTCTATTTTATGGAGGTGGGCTCTCGTGTCCCTCAGGGCAGTCTGAGCAGAGACATCACCAAGGTTGACCCTGTTCTCAAGTTTTTCAATCTCTTCTAGACACTCTTTTTTCTTCTTCTCTCTTATCTTTTTGACTCCTTTCCTAGCACAAATGAACAAGGATTGTGTGGACTTCACTGCCAAAGACCATGCCTTAGCGGGGGTCAATCCTAAGCTAAAGAAATGAACCCATATTCTCTTCACTTCTGCTTACACCATGGGGAGTTTAAAGAGGGAAGGGTCCGTATGGAACCACTTGCAGCACTTTTTCTCATCAACTTTCTCCAGAGACGCTAGAATGGGATAGTGATCTGACATGCAAGTGTCAGAAAAATGGCTTTGCATTCCACAGTAACAAACATTTTGCACACTTCCTGACTGACATAGCATCTATCAATTCTAGCCTTCCTTAATAGATCACCTGTTCCATAGTTTTGCCAAGTAAATTGTCCTGGTATTCCTATGTCAACTAGGTTGAGCTGTTCCTTGCATTTGCTCCAAGCAAGTTTTTCCGCACCTGAGATAAGCTTCCCCAGTTTATTGAATCTATCTTCCTCTAGTTCTACCATATTCAGATCTCCTATCAGAATGACAGGTTCATCATACTCCTGCATGACTGAATTCCAGATACGAGCTCTTTGAGTCTGCGGGCAGTTTGCATACATGCCTATCAGAACAAAATCCTCAAGTTCAAACGCCACCCATTGGTCAAGAGGGTCGACTTGGATATCCCTGATCTGGTTCTCCCATCTAGGGTGCAACCCACAAGCTACCCCTCCAGAGCCTTGAGGGTGAGCGGTATAAATCCATATGAGATTTTTATCTATTGCATTCAGTCTTTGGATGAGATTATCTCCACTGACTTTAATCTCCGTCAGCACTACAGCATCGACATCACCATGTTGTTTCAACCATGCCTTAACTTTTTTCCCTTTATTAGGGTCTGTAAGACCTTTGACATTCAAAGACAATATCTTCATGGAGGGGGGGCTTGGTTTTGTTTCCTCTGTCTTCTATTCTTATTTGCATCTTTGGGGGAACCCTCCATTTGTACATGGTTTCTTTTGAGATCTATGGATATGTCCATGGCATTGTCTGAGGTAGAGGTTTGTCTTTGTTGCTGCTCCTTCGTTTTCTCTTGCATGGAGTCATCCTCTTCTTGATTTTGGGTATCTTCCAGTTTAGCCATCTCAGAGGCCAAACGGTCCAGATTGAGCTGATTAACTGGAGTTGAATCAATAAATTCCTCATCTGAGTCTGAAAGATCAGGTTTGTCCAGAAGGGAATAGAAGTTAGCTTTGGGATTTGATGAGTTGTTCTTCTTCTGTTTGAAGGTCTTTCGTTTAGGGGGTGGAATAAATCCATCGTTCATACCCTTCCCTATCTGGGAGTCGCTACCGGAAGGGTTTTCAAAGGTGGACAGGTTACCAGTTGAAGTAGAGGCTGTGTTAACTTGCACATCCTCCATAGCTGAGTCCTTTTGTAAGGCAAATCCGAGGTTGGACTGTTTTCCCTTCTGAACTACATTTCTTTGTGGAGCATTGCTCTTAGATGGAGCTTTTGAGGGACATTCTTTGATGACATGCCCTTTCATTCCACAATGGAAGCATGCATTCGGGAGATGCTTATAAAGAACTTTTTGCTCTATACTGAATTCTCCACAATTGATAGAGATGGACTCCTTTAAGGGCTTGTCCAGGTCTATCTCAACCAGCACTTGAGGGTGCCAGGATGGGTTGATAAATGACTTCGGTCTGTGACCAAGAACCCTTCCAAGGGAGCCTGCAATTTTGTCAGTCCATGGGTACATGTGGTAAGGCAGATCCGGGAGCTCAATCCAGACCGGGCAAGTGGAGAGCTTAGGCCCACTTGCTGAGAACTCTTTTGTCCACCTGAAAAAGCAAAAGGGTGCGTTCCTGTACATCCATTGGCCTGCTCCCAGAATTTTGAGAGCCATTGATCTATTTTTGAATAGGAAAAGGTAGTACCCTTTAGGTAGGATTTGGACAGCTTCAATTTCTATGTCCAATGGCCTCCACGTATCTTCCATCCATTTTTTAAGGTGGTCCACCGGAGGTCTAGGGCCGAATAGTAGGCCAATAAGACATCTTCCTGAGTAGTCCGCCTCCACATCCCGAAGTAGATCTAGAGGGAGATCAACTTTTACAGTAGTGGAGCCTACGTTGGTGAGGTGATTGGTATCTTGCTCCATGATATCCTCAGGGAGTATTTGAGTTTCCTTGTGAACATTTGCTTCTCCTATCTGGCTGTTGAGGACGTGTATTTGGCGATGGGCTTCCTCTAGCTGGAGTCTCAGATCCATTTCAGTGACATTCGTCCATGGCCCTTTATCTTTGGAGCTGAGCGGGGGCCACGACCCTATTGGTTTCCTTAAATATTCTCCAGATGAGAAGGCTTGGACCAGCCCTGCTACTACTGAGCCTTCCATGTCTCTGAGAGTCAGAGTGGGTCTCGGCCCCGTCTGATCCTTGATCAACGACATATGGGACTCCTTATCCACTTCCAGCCCGAGCTAGACCCAAATGAAAGAAACATGCAATAAAAGCAGACACAGCAAAGGAAAGGGAAAACCGCAGTTTGCAAAAACCTCGTTCTTTGCCGCACACGTCTTGATTGCTGCACAGCGGTCGTACAAAAGGAGAACTCCTTTGAGCCAGACACCTTTGAGCTCAGCGTTTGATCCAATCTCCCCAAACCTGCTTGACGGCTTGCATAAAGAGGGCGTCTCCTCAGAGATCTTCAGCAGCTTGAGGGCGTCTCCTCAGAGAGCTTGAGGGCGTCGAGTAGAGGGCGTTGAGCAGAGGGCGTCGATGCTACATAGACGGCTTTGAGCTCAGCGTTCGATCCAGTCTCCGAAATTTCAAGGCATTGCACGTAGTCACACAATAGAAGTTGCGCGTTACAGCTTTGGGAGAAAGAGGCTCTTAACAGTCTCATGCAGTTGGCCATAAAGAGGCTCTTAATAGTCTCACGCAGTTGGACATAAAGAGGCTCTTAACAGTCTCACGCAGTTGGCCATAAAGAGGCTCTTAAGAGTCTCACACAGTTGGCCATAAAGAGGCTCTTAACAGTCTCACGCAGTTGGCCATAAAGAGCCGTGCGAGGCATAACAGATATATTATATGGATATTTTCAAGCGTTGCACGTAGTCACACAATAGAAGATTGCACACGCTTGGAGGGCTGGGTATCTTGGACATTGAAAATATGGCTGACAGAATGGCAGCCAAATGGATTCTGAGAGGCTTAATGTCCCCGGATGAGAATTGGGCTTGGCTTCTTAATAGGAAAAACCATCTGTTTGCTCTTAAAGGTCATTACAGATGGAAACAGCTCCCTTTTCTAACCATTTTGGGAAGCAAGTATCAGATAACCCCTAAAGGATCAGAGCTATTGATCTCTCTATGGAAGGCTTGGTTTAAAGTAAAAGCCCAGTTGATGCCATCCCCAGACTACAAGGACACGCTGGGCATCCACCCCATCGATTCCATCTGGTGGCCTGCTCTTGACTTGCCTCAAGTTGATACTCAAGATGTGGAAGAGGCACTGAAGCTTCATTTAGGTGGCATTAAGACATGGAGTAACCTTTGGGACTGGGATAAGAAAACTTGGCTATCAAGGGCTGATCTCATTGCTAAGTACAACCTCTCAGATTCTCAACTGGACATTATTGGCAAAAGGCTGATGCTATGGCATCGAGAAGACTGGTGGCTAATGACAATTGAAGACCCCCCTAAGCTGAAGGCTTTCCAGTGGATTAACCAAACAAGCATCTGGCCTATTCCTCCCAGGTGGAATACCCCTCCAATCCATTGTATTCTAAATCAAAGATGGAATATCCTCAAAGATAGGAGCCAGTGGTATTTCCTCTTCAAATCACTTTGGGGCATACATGTGGAACCTAAGAAAGCTTGTCTTGCTTGGCTTATCATGTACAGGGCCATTTGGACACAGAAAAAAGCTCTAGTCTTTGGCAAGGGAAATGGATCATGTGCCAGATGCCTCAAAGAAGAAGATGATGTTCACATTTTTCTACTGTGCCCTAACATAGAACCAATGGTAAAGAAACTCAATGAGTATGTGGCCAGTTGGGGGAAAACTTGCTTATCCTGGAAGCATCTGCTCATTGGGGAAACCATTGGCTGCTCTACTGAACTATGGACAGTTTTAAGAACAGAGATCCTCTGGTTCTTCTGGATTGAAAGACTAGCGGCCCTACACAACGGTGATACCCGCAATACCTGCTCCCTCAAAAGTCTCCTTATTATTGCAGGGGAGAGGTTCTACTTGAGGAAGATCACTGACATTGAGGCCAAAATTTCAAAACTGGTAGGCCCTATTGGAAGCACTCCAAAGAATGTCTCAGATAAGGTCAAGATTCTTCAGCTTCAAGAGAAGAGAGAATATCTTGTAAACGTGGATCTAAGCTATGTGCTGAAGCTCCAATACCTGTAGATTCTAGGATAGAGACCCAGAGGATCATTGCTCTTTGCTGATTGCCTAGGATAGTGAGAAATCTCGGCCTGAAATTGGCTTTGTGATGCCAGTTTTTGTAACTTGTCTCGTTTTTCTTCAATATTAAAAATGCCTTTATTGAAAGAAAAAAAATAAGATTGCACACGCGCAAACAGTTGACCACGAGCACAGCCGGCCATCACCAACAGTGTTACAACGTTGTAAAAGCGCATAATAAATGGCCGAGCACACCCACACAACACCAACAACAGTGGGCAACTGCAGCGCACAGCAACGTCGACAGCCACTTGCAGTGCACAGCATCGATAGTCACCAGAATTTCCTCTCTCTCTCTCTCTCTCTCCGTCTCTCTCTCTCTCTCTCTCTCTCTCTCTGTTCAGTTGCAGTTGGCCACAAGAGAGCGTGCAGCACCGATAGCAGTCACCAATCTTCTCTCTCTTTCTCTGCGTTTTGGAGGAGAGTCACTATTTTCTCTGTTGCCAGCCAATAGAATAGGTGGCTACGAGAGCATCTTCAGCTACGTGCTATCTACAACCGGGTGGAGTTCATCAATAGCGCTGTTGAAGCGTACGCCAACAGTTCAAGTTTTTTTTTTAAAGAAAAAAAGGGGATGTTCATGTAGAGAAACAACATCTTTATCTCTCTCTCGTTTCTGGCAGCCCGTGGGCAGCAATCAAGGACAAACAACATCTCTCTCTTTCTCTCTCGTATTGGCGAAAGGAGAGAAAGAGAAGAGCTGTCACTACAAGTCAGGCGAAGAGGCTTCCTCTCTCGCTTTCGAGGAGGATTTTGCTCGATATTTCTCTACAGCCTGCACACAACCAGGGAACGAGAGCAGTGTCTATAGCAAGGTCTCCAGACAACATACTACCCACATGCAAGCAAGACGAGCTGGTTTTGGTCAGGTATTCATCTTCATCTAGCATTCGAATTTGATTTGTTACCATGACCTCAGAAGATTTCGAGTACCCTGGGGCTTAGCAGCATGGAGGTCATCCATCTTTGGATACCAATATGGCTGATCTAGATGCGGGTGGTCATGGATTTGTGGATTTACATGCACATACTTTATTAGAATCATGCACACATCGTATTGAGCAAAGTTTACTTGTTCTTTCTCAAAGTTTACAAACCATGCAAGAGACTCTGGTCGCTAGTTCAAGTTTTCGGAGTGTCCCGGTTGATACTCCAGGGGCATCTACTCGTAGGGGATCAACTCAAGACACCGAAACACCTGGGAATCAGGAAGTGGCAGCTATGCTCAAGAGCATGAAGCCTCTTGTGTTCTGCAGGGAAGAGAAGGAGTGTAATAAAGATATAGTGACACTTTTTTACAAAAGTGAACGGACTTGCACCTTTTGAAACGTTCTCCTAATGATGTTCACGTACTCGAGGCAAATCTCACTCTTGAGGGCAAGGCCTAAAAGTGGTGGATGAGCCTCGGCGAGAGCGATCGACCTATGACATGGGTTGCTTTTGAGGCACTTTTTCGAAAAGAGTACTTACTTGAGAATGAGAGGATCGCAACAACTGGGATGCTTGGGAGACGACTGTAAGATGGAAGGTCTTACGTTGACCCAATATATTTCTAAGTATAATTCTCAAGCTCGAAGGTTTGGATGATTTTCAAAAAGTACGAGGTTTTCAGCATGGTTTAGATAATGAATATAAAACTAAAGTTAAAACTCAATATCTTAAAACTTTAGAAGAGGCCATAAAAAGTGTGTAGATCTTTGGTGATAATATTGAGAAGAAACGCACGGCCAAGACACCTTGGGTTGGAGCATCCGACTTTCGTAGTTCTAAGGGGAGCAAACGAAAGGGGGCCAAACAAGGTAATGATGTGGTTAAGAAGGATAAGGGGCCAAGGGGTCCCTTGTCACATTGCAAGATTATGAGTGAGCTAAAAAGGAAAAATTATGTTTTATTTGCATGGCTGTTGATCATGATAAACAGAATTGTCCAAAGAACCATTGCAAAGATGCCGATAAGAAGTTTTCTGAAGTTCAAGTATGCTATACCAATGCCACACATGAGTGTTGTGTAACCTCTACAATGTGGGTACCCTCTTTCAAGCCTTATGATTTGGTTCGAATGCATGGACACATCAACGGACAAAGAGTTCGTGTCATGATTGATGATGGGGCTATACATAACTTTTTGAATTATCACTTGGTTAAAAAATTAAAATTGCCACAAAGCCCTAGTGATCGTTAATACATGGTATCTCTTGCTAATGGGCATGATAAGCATGTATGGGACACGGTGGTTAAGCAAGTACCACTTAGTATTCAGGGACATGAAATGCACTTAGATTTTCAGGTTATGCATATTATGAGAGCTGATGTTATTCTGGGTTGTGAATGTTTGTTTCATTTAGGACCATCTCTTTCTCGTAGTTATTTAGATAATACTTTTGATTTTGAGGTCAATGGTAAACAAGTTCGTTTGCAAGGTGAACATAATGTGCCCCCATCTCCACTCATTTGTTCTATTGAAGTGGACTGCCTTGTACATGCTCATGCAATAGAAAATCTCTTTTTGTGTTACATGTCTCCTTTAGTTTTGTCTAATGATGATGCTAGTGGGTGAAGATTTTAATTCCAATTTGAATATTGAATCTCTTAATTCTGTCATATGTGAACAACATGTTAGTGCTATGCATAATAATGAACAAACTAAAATTTTTTCTAAGCTCACTCAACAAGTTTCTAATTCTTTGCAAAATCTTTTGCATGAATTTCATGATGTCTTTCCAAGTGACTTGTCGTCTGGTTTGCCCCTTGAGCGCAATGTCCAGCATGCCATTGAAGTGCTCAAGGATGCAAAGCCAGTCTACAAGCCTCTATATAGGCTTAGCGCTAGTGAAGCCAGTGAGGTAGAGCGTCAGCTTGCTGACTACCTTGCTAGGGGCTTCATTAGGCTTAGCAATTCGCCATGGGCATTACCAATTTTATTGGTTAAGAAGAAATATGGGTCTATGCATTTATGCGTGGACTATTGTGGTTTGAATGCAATCACGATAAAGAATAAGTATTCGTTATACTGCTGCGAGTTAATTTTCTTTTTAATCAATTACAAGGTGCGCGATACTTTAGCAAGATTGACTTACGGTCATGTTATCATCAAGTTCGTATCTGCATGGAGGATGTGCCTAAGACAGCTTTTCGTACCATATTTGGGCATTATGAGTTTTTAGTTATACTGTTCGGTCTAACTTGTGCTCCAGCTACATTTATGATGCTTATGGATAGCATGTTATGCCCATGTCTTGGTCGATTCGTTGTAGTATTTCTTGATGATATTTTTATCTTTAGTTGCACTGAGGAAGAGCATTTGCAACACTTAAAATTAGTGTTCGAATTGCTAAGGCAAAATGCACTGTATGCTAAAGAGAGCAAGTGTGAGTTTATTTGGGTCACATCATCTTGGCAGATGGAATTCAGATGGATCTTGCAAAAGTAAAGACAATCCTTAGGTGGCCTCATCCAACCAATTTGGAAGAATTACAGATATTCCTTGGATTGGCAAGGTTCTATCATAAATTCATCCGTGATTATACTAAGTTAGTGGTTCCCATGACGGACCAATTAAAGGCTAAGGGTCACAACTTTGTTTGCGGTTCTAACCAACAACAAAATTTCGATCGCCTTAAGGTTGCATAGCTATCGCACCTATGTTGGCAATAGTAGATCCTAATCAACCATTTGTGGTTAAAACGGATGCTAGTGACCATGCAGTTGGTGCTGTGCTTCTGCAAGGAGGAATACCAGTAGCTTTTGAGAGCAAGAAAAGTTGAATAGAGCTTAGTAGAATTATCCTACATATGAGCGTGAGATTTATGCCATCATTTATGCTCTAGGAAAGTGGAGACATTATCTCTACGGTGGTGCTAAGTTTGAGATTATCTTTGATCATGAGAGCATCAAATGGGGCTTCACTTCTTTTTAAAAGAATCAAGCCAAAAACCAAGGGTAAGCCTTAATCCATGGTGTTTTTTCTATCTTTCTCTCAATGGTTATCTTCTTCCCAGCCTCTCTAATGCTTGGGAAGCTTTTTAATCAATGGTTTTTTCTTGAAATTAAGATTTTTAGTGATTCATAATGTTTAATTGGATTAATGCTAATCTTTTATGCTTAAATTTAATGTTTTTGATTAGTAAATCTCTCTTTTTGAAAGATTAATCATCTTTTTGGTGGAACCTTGTTAGAAGGATGGATCTTAGTGCTACTAATCTCATTATCATAATCAAAACTCTAGGCTTGACAAGCTAGAGAAGAAGATTAAGTATTTTTATGATTTTCATTTAGATAAAAATAATGATTAATTCTTTTAAACTTGTTTATGATTAAGAAAAATCAAATTAATTCATTTTAAGATTGAAAAAGAGTTATGCTAGCATTTTTGTAAGTATTTTCATATAGAAATGATAAATGGATATTTTTAAGATTAATCAAGAGGTTTAATTATAATGATACTTATAATTATGCTATGTATCCATAATAAATTTTTTAGTTTAAAAGAGGAATTCCCACCACATTTCATAATTATGGGTATTTATTTGAAAGTAGAATTTTGAGAATTCTCAGAAAATGTAGCAAAACTATGGTAAAAAATTTTAAAAAATGAATTTAATTTTATGCATAATTTTGTTAATACAAAAAGAGGAATTCCCATCGTATTCTAGGCATAAACATTTTTATGCTAAAAGAATGATTTTTGTTACATTTATGAAAAATACTTTTATAGTATTTATGCATAATTATTTAAATAGAGAAAAGAGAAATTTTTGTTATATTTATTTTACATGCATAAAAATTTAAATGCAAAAAGAGGAATTTTCACGATATTCTATGTGCAAACATTTTAAATATTAAAAGAGGAATATTGGTCATATTTCAAAATAGGTATATTCATATACATGGATATTTTTTTAGAGGAATTTTCACCGTACTTTAATTAGAAAAATGCCTAAAGTAATTTCGGTGTTAAAAGAGAAGGTTTCACCATAATTCTACATATAAATTTAGGGCATGTTGATGCCAAGTTTCAATTGGAGAAAAGAATAATTTAGAATAATTCTATGAGAATAATTGAGAATAATTCAATAAAATGATGTATGCATATTCACAAAGGGATCACTGGACAAAGATTTATCTTTATAAAAATCCATTATTTATGAATAGAATTATTTAAAGTTCTATTATGTCCAAGAAAGAATGAATTCTCATAATTTTGGATTTTCCCTTAAGAATGTAAATCACAAAAAAACGAAGAATTATCTTTTAAAAAATATCTTAAGGGGGGGATTAAATTTGAGTAATTTAGGGTTAAACTACGACCGCGTGAGAAAGGTGGGCCAGTAAGATGTTTACCCATCTCTCAAATCAGAAACCTTGTAACCACTCCCATTTCTTTAGTACGAAGAATGGATTACCGGTGATTTAGAGAAGTTTTCCTTAGACCCGGAATCATCGAGAAATAAGTCAAAAATTCATTGTAATTGATGGGGGTGGGTTACCAAGATACTAGAATTGTGATTTTCATTAAGAAAGTTTGGATTCTGAGAAAAAGGGTCTTGTGGAATCAAACTCAACGGGAAATTCTTACTTGCATAGTAACTCTGTTTTTGAAAAAGGATTGTCTTACGCCAGAATGCTAGAGGAAGCATTTGGCTTACGATTTAATCTAAAGAGATTTATGTTGCAACAGCTGGCGGGGAGTCATCAAAGGACATCGCCCGGTGGCGACAAAGCCTGCCAAGGTCTTGACCAACCTCGGTATGGTTAAAATGGTGCGCTTCCGGTACGATGGGCGAGGACCGACGAAGCAGTCCCTGAGTGAAGCGCTAGGACACCTAAGGAGGATCCTAGAGTGCTCTTCCAGAGGCGATGCACAAGCTCGTGGCTGCTAGGACACCCATGCATATGTCGAGGAAGATATGGATGGACTGACAAGGAATTATCTATGTGAACTGGAACTTAAAATCAAATCTCGTTGGTTGACTAGATGGTCTGCAACAACGGAGAGTCCGGATGACATTTTGATTGTAAAACATTGGACTATAATTTTGAGGATTATGATGGAAACATTATGGTTTCATTCCAATTCTGTTTTAAAGACAACTGAATCTGTGAAAAAGGCAATTTCATATTGGGTGTGTAAGTGGTGTGTCTATTTTGTATTTTGCTTGAGTGCCGGCTAGGGGGCCTAGGAACTCTTTTCCTGGTACTCGGGACAAAACACAACCAAATTTTTATAAAAAGGGATCCCACCAATTCAGTGGTGGTTGGGTGGTTGGCTAACATGGGCCGAGGCTAGATCGGTGGATTCCTACAATAAATTTAGATACGTTCAAGTTACGCTAGTTAGAGTAAGTCCCAGGAAGATTCTTGTTCTATGGGAAAGAATCAACGGCTCTGCCTCGCCTAAAGGGGGAAAAAGCAATGATTTCTATGAACCAAGTGCAAGTCCCTTCCTTGATCTAGCCATGTGACCTACGGGTTTGGTCAGAATAGAAAGGATAGTTAAGGCCTTGACCCGTTAGATAAAATTTTCATTAGAAGTTTTTTCTTGGTGGAATCGCCTGAGTTTTCTGGGCAAGGGAAGTTTTTCCAGTCTTGGTTTCGGAGGAACCGCCAGATTAGTCTCTTGTCCAAACATTCGTGGGCGAGACCCCAAGTGGGAAATCCTGCCCTTGTGAGAGGTTGCTACTTTCGCTACTAGCTCCCCGGATTCCGATGTGCGGAGGGGGCAGGGGTCTCACGGCTGGTATCAGAGCTTTGTTGAAAGCTCAAGAATCAAAGATAAATTTTATTTGAATTTTATAATAAAATCCTAGAAAGATGCATTCACATGCTATATTTTCATTCAGATTAAGCTTCATTGATGAATACTTTTAATTGATGAATTGGATTTTATAGATGGACGCCCCGTATTTATTTGGTATCCTCGATCTTACTCAAACTCAGGATATGACTGCTTTCGCTTTTGAGCATATCCTCTCTTTCGCTACTATGACTCGAATGAGCAGGGCAAGGCTCGCTAATCAGTTTGAGGACCTATATTTTTCAAACCCAGCTGAGAGACTACAGTATAAGTGGTTTGCAACATAATATATCCACTTGTAACCAGCGCCAGATGCTGATCTATTTTCTCAGACGTATGTCGTAGATCTCTAGTAAGAACGATTATCTTGTTTAAAGTAATTAATTTTGAACTTCTTAAGTCTTAGGATCTTGAGAGATGAAGTCAAATAGGAATTTAATGATGTATCGTTTTGGCAAAAGCATGAGACATGCGAATCGTGGGGCAGACAGCCAGATCCTCTCACGGCGGATGAGGAAGAGCTTGACCCTCATGTTCGCAAAGCTCTTCACAGATCTCAGCTAGATCCCTTCAAGGGCGAAGGGGAAAACTTAGGCGAGGCTGTGGGAAAGTGGATCGAAGCCATGGAATAATACTTCGATGTCACTGGATACAATGAGAAAAGTAAGATTGCTCTTGCCATGCTAAAGATTGTAGAAACAGCCAAAGTAGCATGGAGAAATCACTATGAAACAAACCGTCTGGATCGGAACACCCAGGCGCGTGAGACGATCTCAAGGCATACCTTTGAAAGAGATTGTGTCCTCTCCGCTTCCTGGAAACTAAGATGAATGAGTTCCTGGAGCTAACCTAGGGAAGTTGTACCACACGGAGGAATACCACTAGGCATTCGCTCTTCTCCTCAAATACTCGCCCCACCATTGGATGAAGAACAGCTGATGGCCAGGTTCATTCGGGGAATGAACGAACCTTTGGATACCCTGGTAAAGAATGCTAAACGAGTTTCAATGGCCGAAGCAGTGCAGATGGCGAAGGATTTTGCTAAGGCCTTTGTTGTGAAGGTCCCGCCAAAGCTAGCTCCCTCGTCCTTTAAAAGATTCCAAACTCCAGGGAGCACTTCCAACTTTCCACCTCCTAAGAGACATCAAGGTCCCAATCAAAACCAGAAGATGGGAAGTTTCAGAATAGAAGGAAGGCCTTTTCCTCGAAGCACATTTTTTGGAACTCCGACTCTTTCCAGGATGCAGAAGGATGAGCTTTGAAGTGAGAACAGGTGTTTTGGATGTCAAGGCAGAAGAGTGCCAGCTCGGCCTGTAGCTTCAATGAAGTAGTCTCAGAACCCCCTCTGAGAATTGGGAAAGCCAGTGATGAGAGAGAGTCCCACCCCAAACAGCAGGCAGCTAGACTGTCACAATAGCTAATGCAGTGGAGGAAGAATATGGAGGAAGAAATAGGATAGATTTATGCCGCCATTGAACATCAAGGGCAAAATCATCAGTTCTCAGTCCTTCAGACTCCAGCAGAATACAAGGGTAAGCACTTTAAGCTTTTGATTGATTTAGGCAGTACACATTCTTTTAATTCCCCTGGATGCTTGCGTAAGTTAGTCCTAGATCAGAAAATAGGGAAACCTATGCAAGTAGCATTGGCCAGTGGGAAGATTCTTTTCACACACTACCATGAGACAGACCGCATTTAGTTTAATCTAGATGGGAATGCGACAGACTGCCAGTTCAGAGTCTTACCCTTGGTGGGAATCTATGAGACAGAATCCTTGTTATAGATTGGCTCCACAAAAATCAGGCATCTCACAATGGGACTATCTCATTCCTTGACCTGCACGGGAATCGAGTCTAAGGAACTGAAATTTTCGGATCCCCAGTTTTGCAATTAGTCAAAGCTTCTAAATTGTTGAAGGGACTCAGAAAGAGGCAAACTGTCTATGTCGTTAAAATGAATCCAATAGACAGAAAATGCAAGAGAATGGCTAAGTGAGTACGCTGATGTATTCTCAGAAGAGCTAACTAAGATGCCTCCGACTCGTGAAGTAGATCATGAGATAGAGCTAACCCCCAGAGCTCAGCCTCAGTAGCCCAGCGTGCATACAAAATGCTAGTTCCTAAAGCCATAGAACTTAAGGAGTTAAGACAACTGCTAGAGAGCAAGGATTCGTAAGACCCAGTGTTTCACCTTGGGGTGCGCCTGTTCTCTTTCAGAAAAAGAAAGATGGAACGTTAACTCTGTATTGATTATAGAGGATTAAATCAATTTTAACAATCAAAAATAAATATCATATCCCTAGGATTGATAAACTGTTGGATCGGTTAAGTGGAACCCAAATGTTCACAAAGATAGATCTCAAATCTAGGTATTACCAGATCAATCAAGGAACAAGATATCCCAAAGACAGCCTTCAATACTCGCTATGGGCATTATGAATTCACAATCATGCCATTCGGATTAATTAATGCCCCCCAGCAACGTTTAATCACCTCATGCCAGGATATTCTCAGAGAATACTTGGATGATTTTATTCTTGTCTTCTTCGATGATATCCTGTATACTCTAAGAATGCAGCAGATCATGAAGATCATGTGCGTAAGGTCCTGGAGATCCTAAGGAAGCACCAACTCTTTGCAAAGAAGAGCAAGTACACTTTCTCTGTTGACCATGTCGAATACTTGGGATTTATAGTATCTAAAGACGGGATTTATCCTGACCCCGCTAAAATCCAAGCAGTCGATTGGTCAAAGCCCAAAACAATGAAAGAAGTCAAGGGATTCTTGTTATATTAACCGGATGGTATAGAATCTTTATACCCAGGTATGCTCAAATAGCATCCCCTTTGACTAACCTTCTCAAGAAGAGCACCCTATTTCATTGGACCGCTATGTGTCAGAGTGCTTTTGATAAGCTGAAGATAGCTTTAGTAACCAACCCTGTCCTAAAATTGCCAGATTTTTCCTTACCCTTTAAGGTAGTGACATATGCCAGTGGTTTTGCCCTAGGAGGTGCACTTATGCAGGAAGGTCACGCAGTAGCCTATGAATCCAAAAAACTCAGAATGCATGAGAGGAATTATGCTGTCCATGACTTGGAGTTACTCTCAGTAGTTTATGCTCTAAAGTTGTGGAGACATTGTCTCTTGGGAGATAGAGATTCACCTTGATGATGATAGATCATCAAAGTCTGAAGTGGATCTTCACCCAAAGGGATCTCAACATGCATCAAAGAATTTGACTTTGAGATAAAGTACCGACCAGGGAAAGAAAATGTGCTTGCTTGCAATAACATTGGTGTCAAATCCATTGATCAAAGAATCAAGAGAAAAGATCATGCAGAACAGATTCTTTGCCTATATGAGTATATGCTCACATAAGCTGCTGAAGAGTTGACCAAGTACTCGGTTTATTAGTTTAAAAAATGAGTTTTATTAGTTTAAAAAAATGAATTTTTGACACCTCATTAAGGAGGGAGGGAGATCATGAAGGAGGCGCCTATTTGACATCATTACTCCACATTTTTAGTTCAAAAAATTTGAGATATTTCATCTCTCCTCTCTCCTCTTTCAAACTAGATCAAAAAGTGAGCCAAACTGGTCCAAAACTTGTCCAAAATGGATCAAACTGAAGCTGGAAGCCTCTAGATCCCAGTTGGACTTGGTTGGTGGCCTCCCTCACCTTTAAATAGACCCTCATTCCTTTGTATTTTCATCTTTGTGTATTTATATGCCAGTATTATCTTCATTTTAGTGTAATTTTATTGTTCCTCTATTTTGCCTCTATTTTGGAAAGCTTCGGAGCTTCATCCATCCTCCCTTGGAGATTACCCTCCCCATCTTGGTGGCCAAGCTTTCCTTGTGGGCTTCACTTCTTTTTAAAAGAATCAAGCCAAAAACCAAGGGTAAGCCTTAATCCATGGTGTTTTTTTATCTTTCTCAATGGTTATCTTCTTCCCAATCTCTCTAATGCTTGGGAAGCTTTTTAATCAATGGTTTTTTCTTGAAATCAAGCTTTTTAGTGATTCATAATGTTTAATTAGATTAATGCTAATCTTTTATGCTTAAATTTAATATTTTTGATTAGTAAATCTCTCTTTTTGAAAGATTAATCATCTTTTTGGGTGGATCCTTGTTAGAAGGATGGATCTTAGTGCTAATCTCATTATCTTAATCAAAACTCTAGGCTTGACAAGCTAGAGTTATGCTAACATTTTTGTAAGTATTTTCATATAGGAATGATAAATGGATATTTTTAAGATTAATCACAAGAGGTTTAATTATAATGATGCTTATAATTATGTTTATAATTATGCTATGTATGCATAATAAAATTTTTAGCTTAAAAGAGGAATTCCCACCACATTTCATAATTATGTGTATTTATTTAAAAGTAGAATTTTGAGAATTCTCAGAAAATGTAGCAAAACTATGGCCAAATTTTTTTTTAAATAAATTTAATTTTATGCATAATTTTGTTAATACAAAAAGGGGAATTCCCATCGTATTCTAGGCATAAAAAATTTTATGCTAAAAGAATGATTTTTGTTACATTTATGAAAAATACTTTTATAGTATTTATGCATAATTATTTAAATAGAGAAAAGAGGAATTTTTGTTATATTTATTTTACATGCATAAAAATTTAGATGCAAAAAGAGGAATTTTCACCATATGCAAACATTTTAAATATTAAAAAGAGGAATTTTGGTCATATTTCAAAATAGGTATATTCATATACATGGATATTTGTTTAGAGGAATTTTCATCGTACTTTAATTAGGAAAATGCCTAAAGTATTCTACATAGAAATTTAGGGCATGTTGATGTCGAGTTTCAATTGGACAAAATAATATAATTTAGAAGAATTCTATGAGAATAATTCAATAAAATGATATGTGCATATTCACAAAGGGATCATTGGAAAAAGAATTATCTTTATAAAAATCCATTATTTACGAATAGAATTATTTAAAGTTCTATTATGTCCAAGAAAGAATGAATTCTCATAATTTTGGATTTTCCCTTAAGAATGCAAATCACAGTTAATTTATCACAAAAAAAACGAAGAATTATCTTTAGAAAATATCTTTAGGATTAAATTCGAGTAATTTAGGGTTAGACTACGACCACATGAGAAAGGTGGGCCAGTAAGATGCTTACCCATCTCTCAAATCAAAAATTAAGCAAAACCTTGTGACCATTCCCATTTCTTTAGTACGAAGAATGGATTACCGATGATTTAGAGAAGTTTTCCTTAGACCCGGAATCATCGAGAAATAAGTCAAAAATTCATGAATTCATCGGTTGGTTACCGAGATACTAGTATATCTCATGTCTTGCCACTACATTCAGCAAAGGAATATGAAAAATGAGTAGGAAATGGGTCAATTTTAGTTACAATTGAGTTTTCTAGTTTTTCGTAAGTCAATGTAGACTCTGAGCTTCCCATTCCCTTTTGGGACCATGACTTAGTGATAGCCATTTTGATTTTTGTCCATAAGAAAGATGAATCCAACTTTTAGCAACTTGTCCACTTCTTCCTTGATTGCTTCTTCACATAGTTCAACTTACATATTTTTTATCCACAAAATGAACTGTTATGATGTATTCATAGTGTTTTTTTGTTATAATTTGATTCTCAAGGTTGTGTATCCTTGTCTAATTCCTCATCTCATATTGGTTCTTAAGAACTTACCGTGCTTTCGAAGATGTGGTAGTACGCCAAATCAGTGTCATCATTGAAATCAATGATACTAGTGTGGTGATGGCATATAACATATCTACATTCCTTCGCCTCCACGCCAAAGCAAGAGTAAGATCTAATGGTATAGTATGTAGTGGTTCTCTATCAGGACCCTACTTAGTTGGATCCACAGTAGGACGTGACTTTTGAATCAACCCCTATTTGTGGTCTCCCACCACAACTTTAATTAATCAAGTATAGACTTAATCTTGAACTTCCAAAGAGTGTAATTTATCCCATCTAATTTTCTATTACCAAATGATAGAGGATGCACACAAGCAACTATGTTATCTGAAGGTTGTCCATCTCTCCAAATTTTCCTTCAAATAGTAAGCTACCAAAAATAAGCTTTGCCTAGATCCTAAGCTCTGATACCATGTAAGAAAACATAATAATAGAAGTAGGATCTTCATAATACAAAGCAATGAATTGCAAAAAGAATTGGTGAGTAAATAATACTACTACTTACAAACTTTAATTACAAAAATAACTGGAGAGTAAACAGTATTACTACTTATAAACTTTGATTACAAAACTTGATGATTATCCACCCACCCATGTGCTTCAGATAAGGAGCTTTGATAACAATCTAGATAAAATCTAGATGGAGGATGTCTTGCTTACAAAAGTACTTGAATAGAACAAACTTGATTATGAATAAAAGAGACTGCCAAACTACTCTATATATAGTACCCAGGGTCAGGTTGGATATGGGTCTCCACATATCAGTTACCCCATGACTTATTAGTCCAAAATGACCAATTGACCATATCATCCAATTAGGATGATATTAGACTACAATAGACAAGCCTTACAACACAAGAATTGTGTTGTCTTGGTTTGCTATCCATCACTCACTATAAAGCGGTCACATGGCCTACACAAGCAAGCATTCTACTTGGCAAACCAAGTCTACACAAGCCATCTCCTAACTATCTGGACACATTTTGACCCCATCCAGTGTTTAAATAAGGAATTATTGGGTGCCCGAGTGCTCGTTTAGAATGGATACTCCTCATATAGAGGGCCTAACAAAATAGAACACCTCTGTCACCCACAATAACAACATGATGGTGGAGCATGGAAGAGAAAAAGGCTTTTCCAATAACCTTATGCTTATCTCATCATGCCATTTAGCTTAACCAATTGCCCCACCATGCTTGATGTGTTCAGCCTTCAAGGACCTCCTTTAAAAGATCCTAGAGATATTTATTTATGACCTTTTCTGCACTCAACATATTTCTCATCTTGGACTAGTTTTTGAGAGATGTGTACTCTCTATGGCATCTTATTGAACCCAACATGACAGTGTCATCCTTGGACACATTTATTGTCTCCAGAATGTGTTAATCCCGTTTTGGATTAACAAGTATGCTCCTTCAATTGAGGACATCAATAAGTGTCATGTAAAGGCACTATAAAAGTTGTACATTATGAGATATTGGCCACCCAAGGCCTTAGTTAAGTAAGTTTTGGGTGCCCAAGTATGAATAAGGGCCAAATGTATATAAGGCATTTTCTCATATAATGAATGGATACAATCCCCCTTTGTGCTATTGAGAGCTCTTCTTTGTGTCTTGAGAGAGATTGAGAGAGAGCATTCTAGAACTTGTGCCTCTTCTATGCTTGTATGTTGCATGCTTGTGTTGGAGAGTGAGAGAGAGTGATTGCCTTATGCGACAGTGTGAGCGACTCTTGGATGCCAGTGTGGAGGTGAAGTTTGTAGGTTTGGAGCTTAACAAGCTTGGAGGTCTCAAGGGAGCCAAGTTCAAATCATTGGTAAGTGCCCTACGACAGTTGTGTTCTATTGCTCTTCCCTTAGGTGAATGCATTGAGTTCCCTCTTGGAGGTGTGGTAGCCCATAACATTTTTGGCACCGCTGCCAGGGAAACACCTTTGTTTCTTCCTTCCTCTTAGAGTTTCAGCTCCCATTGCATTCTGGTAGTGCATTGTGTAAGAAATGAATGGATAAGATTCGTGTGGAAGTGAAAAATTGTGAGAAATTGGTTGTGTTTATTGTGTATTTTTCTGGTGGAGTTGTCTTGGAAGAGAGCTTCACTGTTTTTTCTAGTTAATTTTGATGTTTGCATCACTGGAATCATCAACGTGAATGAGTAGGTTGGTGTTATGTTTTTCTTTCTTTTCAAAATTCACAAAAATAAAAAAAATAAGGAGCCATTGACTGTGCCTTTAACTTGTATTACACTCCTTAGACATGGCACAATCATTTTGGAAACAATCTTATCCTCCTGACACCTTTGACACCACGAGGTTTGACAAAATTAAGAATCGTGAACGTGTAAAAAATCGTTCACGACATGAACTATTTCAGAGCACTTCATGGCATGAAACATTTTCATTTCAACCATTTTAGAATCCTTCATGGCGTGAACCATTTTTACTTCACGACGACGACGTGAAACCTTATCTCTTCACAGCATGAACTTTTTCTGCAATTTCACGCCTTAAATCAAACTCACAAACTTGGTTTAGTTAGATTAAGGCTAAGGAAGTCTTGAGAAAATTAAAAATCATAACAAGGTAACGTGGAATTCTGAGTCCAAAAGCAAAAATTTTAAACACATGAGTGCAGAATATCGTTCACAACGTGAACTGTTTTTTGACACTTCATGCCGTGAACTGTTCTCTACAATCTCATGGCCTCAAAAACAAGTTGATAGAATCTGACCAAAATTTAATTGGGCTAGAAAAATAGCTTATCAAATCATATATACATGCACTTGAGGTATCTGGAAAGCTCATCGGAGATGACCTCACTCCTCCTGAGACGATAGTGCATCAAATCACCCAGGATCTTCCTATTAAAAGAGTGTGGGTTCAGGCTATTCAGAAAGCACTCAATTGAGTGTCCTAAGGAATTTGACCACCGTGCTAGTAGTGAAGAATCCATGGAATAAGGGATGCGATACTCTAGGTTTGGGGAAGAGGAGAAACCACCCTCCCCAACCAAATCCAATGGTATCATTGATATAGCCCGGGGATTTTTTGGTCTCCAAACTAGCAATGATAAAGAAGCACAATCTGTGGGCATGGGTCCGTCAATCAGTGCTGGACTTGGTCCAAGGCAAGAAGTGCCTATCCAAACTTCAAATTCGAGGCTGTCAAACACTGGCACCCCCCGAATGAGTGTGGCCAGGACGGGTCGACCACCTCAAAGGAAGTAGAGTTAGATCTGAAAAGGATCGAGGAGGAACGGAAACCTATGAGATTTGAGCTTAAGGAAACAAGAGCTCGATACTCGAAGGGCTAGAGCTAAACAAAAAGAGATGGGAAGTATAAACTTACCCTAATCATGGGGTAAAGAGCTAGAAATAGTCATGGGACGAAGTGAGGGAGAAATTCCCAACTTAGAACCCATTAATGAAGAGCCTAGAGCAAAGGCAGGGTTTGTAACCCTAGATGAACAGGATAACCTACCAAGAGTGGCAAGCAAAGTGGAAGACCGCATGTACACCAAAAAGGACATCGGGCAGATGATCAATCATCCTATGTTCCTACAAGACATGGAACTCTTAATTCTACAAAGGCGTGTAGAGGTGGCTAATGATGAGCCATTCCAAAGTGAAGTGGCAGGACCATCCCATAGACCGGAGATTCCTAGAAGAGCCAACATAGGAAGAGGAAGAGGTATAGGTAGGGGGGGGAATAATTCCTCAAAAGACCAAGGGTGGATCCAACCATCGATCTTAATGCAGCCACAAGGACGGATCTATTGAATATGGCCGTGGAAATGGGTCGAGGAATGGTCAGGGAACTAGGCACACTGCTCCAGAATCTCGACCCTCCCAAATGAAGCCACACATCATTTCCAAGGTCGTTCAAAAATTCTTTGGGGATGGGAATCGTATTCAACATGTAGAGATTTTTGAATCCACGTGAAATCGGGCCAGTCCATGATGTAACAATGATTCATGCTTTGTCACTGACCCTAGAAGGGAAAGCACATCAATGGTTCCAAACCCTCAAACCCGAGGATAAGGTTAACTTCACACGACTTAAGAATGTGTTTGTGCCCAGCTTTGCCAGAAGTGGCAACAGATAGAGTCTTGTGACACAGTTGCACAATATCAAACAAAAGGAAATGGAGACGATGTGAGAGACTATGTATCTCAGCTAAAGCACTTAAATTCAAGGTACAAAATATAGGAAAGGCTAACTTGCGACCAGTTTTTGCCTTGCTTCCAGAGAGGAGTTAAAGACCACAAGATGCATGATTATCTGGTTGGTATGGTTAAAATGGTGCGCTTCCGGTACGATGGGCGAGGGCCAATGAAGCGGTCCCTGAGTGAAGTGTTAGGACACCTAAGGAGGATCCTAGAGGGTTCTAACTAGGCGATGCACGGGCTTGCGGCTGCTAGGACACCCATGCGTATGTCGAGGAAGATATGGATGGACTGGCAAGGAATTATCTATGTGAACTAGAACTTGAAATCAAATCTCATTGGTTGACTAGCTGGTCTTTAACGGAGAGTCCGGATGACATTTTGATTGTAAAACATTGGACTAGAATTTTGAGGATTATGATGGAAACATTATGGTTTCATTCCAATTCTGTTTTAAAGATAGCTGAATCTGTGAAAAAGATAATTTCATATTGGGTATGTAAGTGGTGTGTCTATTTTGTATTTTGCTTGAGTGCCGTCGGCGGCTAGGGGGCCCGGCTAGGGGGCCTGGGAACTCTTTTCCCTGGTACCCGGGACAAAACCAAATTTTTATAAAAAGGGATCCCACCAATTCAGTGGTTGGGTGGTTGGCTAAAACCCATGGGCTGACTGGATCGGTGGATTCCTACAATAAATTTAGATACGTTCAAGTTACGCTAGTTAGAGTAAGTCCCAGGAAGATTCTTGTTTTATGGGAAAGAATCAACGGCTGTGCCTCGCCTAAAGGGGGAAAAAGCGATGATTTCTATGAACCAAGTGCAAGTCCCTTCCTTGTTCTGGCCATGTGACCTACGGGTTCGGTCAGAATAGAAAGGATAGTTAAGGCCTTGACCCGTTAGATAAAATTTTCGTTAGAAGATTTTTCTTGGTGGAAGTCGCTCGAGTTTTCTGGGCAAGGGAAGTCTTTCTAGTCTCGGTTTTTTCAGAGGAACCGCCGGATTTTTTTATTTATTTTTTTCGAGAAAAGATCCTTTCATTAGTTATTAAAAAAACACCCGCTGGGCTACAAAACCCCTCTCTTGCTCATAAAAAAAGGCAGAGCAGAGATGCAATCAAGGCAGCTAGTGAGACTCTCCCTAGGTGCAAAAAAGTACAAATAAAAGTACACATAACTGAGAGGCTATATCATACAATAGGAGGGGGGGAAATCCAAACAGGTGGCCTGTAGTGCCAGCGGGGGGTACCCGCGTGTAGAGTATAGAAAGGGCCGCTGCGCCAAGTGGTGTGGAAGGCCTGGCGCCGCAAGATCGCTTGATCCGCCGAGTTGCCCCAGATGCAGTCATACTGTCCTCGCAGGGTGTGAATCAGCTCTCCTGCCAGATACTCCGAACAGTCTCTGCTGGTGGCTCCAGTCTCCCCTCAAAGGCCCTGAAACAAATGGGCTCTCCAGGTGAATCATATGGTGAGGCTACTGAGGAGCTCCCATCATAAATCCCTCTCCTGTGTCCAGTCGACAGACGAGAAGTCCGATGAAGGAACAAGGCGAGGCTGGCCCCTAATGAATCTGATGGCTTGGCTGTCCTGCTCCGTCTCGTATCCCAGAGCAGGCCCTGACGAAGTCGACCAAGCAGTGGCTCCCCACGTATACAAGCCCTCTGGAGGGAGGGGGGCCAAAATACACAGCATCCTCAGCCAAATCTGTTGCGCCTATGGACAGTCCCATAGGCAATGTCTCTGTGTCTCCAATGGGTGGCCGCATCGGATGCAGGCCGACGGAAGGCCACTGTAGACAAGCCAGGTGCCAACTGCAGAGCCCCTGTGGGGCAACCAGCCACCACTGGAAAGTCGAGATCCTGCATGCCTGTCGACTAGCCCAGAGCTTGGTCCAAAAATCCTCTAGGAACTCCTGTGAGAGTCCCTGTGCCGCCAATGCTCCGATGCAGCTGGAGAGACCATCCTCCTCGCAGTCAAAATATGCCTCCCCAGCCGAATAGTGTACTAGAAAAAGGTGATCTCTATGGCCTCGGGGGACGCATAAGGATCCTGCCACTTGTACTCGCCAAGGTCCCACTAGAGCCGGGCCAAGGGGCGCACAACATATGCCACTTCCGAGAAGCGGCGGCCACTACCCGTATCCTCTGAAAGATGCACTCTGCAACCAAAGGCGACTCCCTCTGAAGTCTGCCCTCATCCTGTATCTCATAGTAGAGGCATCTACCATCCTCAGTGCAAGCTCTGACAGCAATCAGGATCTCCAACTGTGTAAAGGCTCCCATCCACCGTGGGGCCGCTGGCTCGAAAGGCGTGAACCACTCCTTAGTGAGTGCCTCCTGAATGTCATCCCTCATAAAATCAGCCCCCCTCTGAAGTGTGACTCAGCCTCTCTGCCTGGATCTCCTCCGAGAGACTGCAAAAGGCCTGCCAATCTCCAAAACTGCGTGCTGGGCCTGCCCACCAATGGTCCCCAGGCTAGACGAGGCCGAGAACCCAGCATATGACCATGCTTTATGCATATCGCGGGGCTCCAGATGAGCGGCTGTCTGGCCCGCTCCTCATCACAAGTGGGAGGTCTCTAAGAAAGCCCCGGTCTCAGCAGCTCCCAAGCTCACAGGATGCTCAAGGCAAATATGTCCTCCCATCCTCTACTGAGGCATGTCCTCCTCATCTCTATGAAGATCCAACGTATCTCTAGTGCCCAAGTGCCCCTGTTGGGGGAGCTCTAGCTTGCAGCCGCTGAAAAAGAAGCTCCTTCCAAGGCTCAGCGCCTGGAAGCAGTCCCCAAATAATAAGCTTCCCCAACAAGGCTCTACTCTGATCAGTTGGATCTATAATGCCCAAGCCCCCCTGGGCCAACAGAAGAGTAATAACTCCCCAAGCAACCTTAGCCTGGGCCGGCTGACCATCCCGCCCAGACCAAAGAAAGTTCCTAATCAGCCTCTGTACCTGGCTAATGCAAGAGCTTGAGAAGATCCAGCAAGACGTGGTGTACCACATAGTCACTAAAGCACCTGATTTGTCACCACCACCCTCCCAGCCAAGGATAGCCGAGCTGTACTCTAATATAAAAGCTTCTTCTGAATGCTCAGAAGAAACGGGGTGATCTGCTGCTCAGGTGACAAATCAAGTCCAATCTGGCATCCCAGATACCGCACTGCTGTGCCAGGAGGAATCCATCTAAATCTCGGGTCTGGGCTCCATGCCGAAGCGGGAGCGCTACTGATCCAAAAAGCCACTGTCTTGCGCCAATTGATCAATGCTCCCGAGGCCACACCAAAAACCTGTAGTAGCGACTGCTCTGCCCTCTGTAGATTGGCCTCCTGGCCATGCAGAAATAATCGCGTGTCATCAACAAACTCAGAATCAAGCAGGTCTTCACCCCGGAGGACTGGAAGCTGGAGTCCTCTCAAACCTGTTGGGTAAAGGCAGTGTGCCTGCATCCAGTGTCCAGTCGCCCACATGTGTACACACATCTCCTTATTCTTTTAGTTAGTGAATAAGGGGCTCACTCTCTCTTGGTTGAGACAGTGGATAGCTCCACCCCCCATCTCTCGTGTCTGCTCTCCTCCTTCTCCCTCTCTTTCTCTCTCGTGTGTGCTTGCTCCGCTCCCGCATCGGTCCAACAACTGGTATCAGAGCGACAGGAGAGTCGGGGTGTGCATGCCTCGTGTGCGTGCTTGCGGTGTGCGGTGGAGCTTTTGGCCTCGAGTACGGAGCTCGGCCGCCATGGAAGCTTGAGAGAGAGCTTCAGGGACAGAGAAAGCTTGAGGGCCATCCCTAAGCTTGAAAGATCGATTAGTAGGTGTGTATGCATTTGTAAGTGCTAATTTGAGAGGAGGATTGCAGAAACAGATTTCCGCAGGTGCATTTTTTGGCCCGAAAATCACTTTTTCGGCCATAAATCCCTCATACGAACTCAGATCTGCACAACCCAAGAGCCTTTTTTGGGGTTTTGGCACGTTCCGAATGCAATGGTGGTGTTCATTTGACCTTATTCTAATCACAGAATTTTTTGCAGCAGCTGTGTGCATTTCGGATCTCCAATTTTGACGTTTTTCACAGGTTCTTGGTACTATGTTTTGCAGCTTTGGGGCTGATTTGCTCCAGTGCTCATGTACGTGAAATGTGGTGAGCTTTGGATTCCGCTCATGCATGAGCAATGATGCTCTTCGCACAGGATATGTATGCTTAAAGCAATGATTTGCAGGACATGTATGCTGATTGCGTGAGACAGGTTTTGTGTGCTCTTTTATGAGCATTGACAGGTTGCAGGTATCTCGCCAGGTCTTGTCTTTGAGCTACACGTTGTGTAGCGTGGCCGTATTGCACATTTTCTGGTAGGTTGACAGGACACGATTACTGGTAGAGATGTATGCCTATTGTGGGTCTCGCTTTTGAGCGTGTTGCAGGCTTGCAGGTGGGGTTATTTGTGGTCTTTATGCATGCTCCTCTTACAGCGAGTTGAGTTTTTCTCGTGCATGACCATAGCTTTGTTGTCTCCTACGAGCACAGGCGCCTTGTTGGAGTTTTCTCCAGTCCACAGGTTGCAGTTTTGGCAGCGTGTATGCTCTTGGTGCCCAGTGTGTTGGCTTAGAGCAGTGGATGCCCTGTTGAGCTCTGAGACACAGTGTATGCATTGTTGACAGTGACAGACTTTGGGTCAGAGTTGCCATGTTTGGCATTCTATGCTCAGTGGGACATATGCTTAGTTATATGCCTTGACAGCTCATGCCTTGGTACACTTGACATTGGCAGTGTTTGCCTCTTTGGTTGCTTGTTGCCGTGCTTGGCATTGTGTGTGCTGACAGTTTTGGGCTTTGCCATATGCATTTGTGAGCTGTGATAGCTCTTTGGCATTGTGGATAGCCCTATGTATGGTCATTGAGGACACGTACTATTTAGTCAGCTGATTGGATTGCAGCCATTGTTGAGGGTCGAGTGAGGTTTTCATTGAGCTGGGGGATACCCATGTCCGGGATCCTTTCGGTGATACAGGTACTGGAGCGATCCTGCGAGCACCATAGGACCCATGCATAGTGTCTGGTCACCTATGTCAGATGCAGTGTGATTCTCCGCAGTGATACTTTGTGTTGAGACTTGGTTGTGCTCTTTTGAGAGCTTTACACCTTTAGTTTTGGGCTATTTTTGCCTTGGCTGGTTATTTTGGTTTTTTGGCCATTTACTGCCGTTATGCTGTCGAAATTTTGTCAAAATTTGCAGCTATGTGATGCCTCTTTGTGCCATTGATTGGTAGCGTGTATTTCGCTACAATTGCTCTCGAGTGGGAGATTGTGGTATTCTCGAGCATTCGTTGCTCACAGAGGTTTTGGCAGTGTATACAGCCAGCTTGTTTTGATGCCTTGATATTGCCATTGGACTTGCAGTGTTGAGCACAGTTTGGTGCAAGTAGCACAGTGGTTTGCTGCGAGGTTTGCAGGTTATTCTTGTTGGTAGGCATCTTATGGTTTGGATTGCGTCAAGGATTCCGCATCCGCCACATACAGTTGTGCGCATTGGTTGCTTGTCTTGTTGTTCAGTGTTTCCTTGCACACACATGGCTCTGGATTCCGTCCAGCATGTTGTTGTCCGTGTTCCTGATACAAATGAGCAATCATTGTTGCCAGAGGTTGAGACGTTGAGGTCTCGTACACATCATTCTCGTTCTTCCCATCATATGCGTTGTTGGCATTGTGGCCACACAGGGCACATTAGGCATCGTTGCTTCAGGCGTATGAGGCAACAGAGACGGAGATGTATGCATGATGCACAGACTCCTTTGACACAGGTGAGAGAGGCAGCTACAGTGACTGAGTACGCCAGTGACGGTGATGTCACCTTTGCCTCTAGTGTTCCTCTTGCATACTTTGATGGATGCTCACTTTCTCCACATTGGTTGCTAGATGCAGATGCTATGTTTCACGTCACGTCTCATTGTGAGTGGTTTAGCACATTTTCTAGTGGGAGACTTGGTTGTATGCATCTACATGGCTCAGTGTATGAGATCGCAGGTGCAGGAGACATATGCTTGTCATTGCCTAGTGGTGTTTTGTACACACTTAGTCATGTGCGCTATGTTCCAGATTTGGGAGGACAGAGTCTCATTTCAGTGAGACAATTGTTTGACAGTGGGCTGTCATGTACTGCTTGCACAGCAGTCCTTTTCGATGCAGTTGGGTTCCTTAGAGTCATAGCTTGAGGAGCTAGGTCCTATGTTGTATACCCATTGCAGTTTTTGATATACGAGACGGTAGAGTCTTAATTACTACACTAACGTGTAATGAGCGAGAGACGAGGCGAGTCTCATTCGCGAGTGAGCTCCAGTATGCTCCAGAGACATAGCAGAGCAATGAGCTTGTTGTGCATGATACTCCTATGCTAGATAGACAGGTAGAGCGGTTCTGCTCTAGTGAGTCACGACTGGAGGTAGTTGTGCAGGAGTCTATGCATGGAGAGTTAGAGCAGATGTGCTCTAGTGAGACGTTATTCCTCCTAGGACGGAGATGCCTCCTTTGACGGAGATGAGTGACTTAGAGTTCTTTGACATGCTTATGTCAGACGAGTCATAGGACGCTCAGACATTGGTCGAGCAAGTAGAGTCAGCTATGCATGATACGTCTATGTATAGACAGGTAGAGCGTCTTTGCACTAGTGAGTCACAGTAGAGTATCGGAGAGGCCATACAGTGGCCGAATGATTGCAGTGGTGCTGATTCTTCGGTTTTGCAGTCATTCTCATCTTATATGCCTTTGCCAGATGATGCTGACATTGTGATGCATGGACAGGTAGATCCTGAGGATGCATATGGCACTAAGGTTGCCGACAGTGATAGGTTGGCTGAGATAGTGCAGGTTTCGTCAGCTTTCGAGTCTCTCATGTCTGACCTTTTGGTCTCGAGACCTGATCTTGCTTATGCGATTGGTGCATTTGCAGTGGGAGTTGTTAGCTGTTCGGTGGCTGACACTGGCATTGTGCATTGTGGAGCTTTGCAGGTCCTTACTAGATACCTACATGAGGTGCATGTACGCTCTAGTAGTGTTGCGCACTCTGAGTGGTCGCTAGAGCGCATACAGGTGCATGCACGTACTTGGAGTGAGCCAGTGGGCGTAGGTTGAGAGCCGTCTTCTCTCACCTCTTGTATATACTAGTTGTAGGCTAGTTTTTCTCTCCACTTATCGGCACACAGCCTTTAGTGGGAGAATGTTGGGTAAAGGCAGTGTGCCTGCATCCAGTGTCCGACCGCCCACATGTGTACACACATCTCCTTATTCTTTTAGTTAGTGAATAAGGGGCTCACTCTCTCCTGGTTGAGACAGTGGATAGCTCCACCCCCCATCTCTCGTGTCTGCTCTCCTCCTTCTCCCTCTCTTTCTCTCTCGTGTGTGCTTGCTCCGCTCCCGCATCGGTCCAACAAAACCAACCTCCTCTGCTGTCAGATACATGCTCATAGCCTCTGCAAAGAAGAGAAAATGGAACGGGGCAAGAGGGCATCCTTGACGGACTGATCTGGTCAACTCAAAACTCGGCCCCCGTCCTCTTGCCATCAACACCTGGCTAGAGTATAGAGCTACCACTCCTCGAATCCAGTCTGGCTCAAAACCCAGGCGAAGCATAGTGCATTCTCCTCTGCCTCTCTAACCTCCTGGCGTGCCTGGCTCAGCTGGGACGCCACCCACCCACTCACATGTAGGTAGCTACTCCTGAAGACGTTGAAGCGAAGCAAGGCTACGTCTCAAGCGACGCTCCCGCTCTCAAGTCTCTCCCAGCCGTGTCAAGGCTATATCGTGCAGAAAAGAGCTGAGCTCGATGAGTCCCTGGGCACACTGGCCTGCTGCATCTAGGTCAGAGCTCTGGCTATCATGCCATATCCTCTTAATGTCCTCAGAAAGACTGGGATCTGTAAGTATCCTCTCTGGGATCTTCAACTGCAAGCTGGTCTCCTCCACCAGTGTCAAGATAACTGGCGCATGGTCTGAAAAAGAGGTGCCAGCGAGAATGCCAATGGAGCCACCATGCTCCCCAAACCTGTCGCCCACATAGAAGCGATCAATCCGTGATAGATTAGTCCCTCCATGTTCGGCGATCCGACCGAGAAAAACTAAGACTGTCCCCTGAGAACGAGAGAAAGCCTCATGCTGCCATGCATCAGTGATCCGCAGTGTCATACAAAATCGCTCTCAAGCTGCAAGCTCCGTGCCGTGCACTGTAACATGATTGCCTCCCACCCTATCGGTCGGGTCCTCAAGCATGTTGAAGTCTCCCCCAACACACCAATGTGCGGCCTCGGGCAATGCATCTGTAACAAGGGTCTAGAACTCTGCTCTGGCACTAACATGGTTGGGCGCATAGACATTGAGCACACCAAAGTGCTCATCATGCATCCTCAACATAACATACTATGCTCTACCAGGCACAATGACCCCGCGATCCACAATGGCCTGCCGCCATACATCCGATGACCATACATACTCCTCCTTGCCCCCCAATGGGGCCAAAACCTACAGACCAAAATGTGTCCCATCTACCAGGCATCACCGAACCATATCTCTGAATCCTGCTCTCACTCAAATGGTGCTCCTGCATCATCAGAATATCAATACTACCCCCAACCAGGCATCTTTGAAGCTCCTGCCTCAAGCAACCACGATAACGTACATAGTGTGTGCCGCCAAGGCCCTGTACATTCCATGAGATGATCCTCATGGATGACCTGCTGAGGTGGAGGCTGTCTCAGCCATACAGCGGGCCTTCGCAAAAACAAGTGGCTTGGATGGAGAGTAATCCCCATCTGAGCGACTACGAATCTGCCCACCCGGTGTGCTGCAAGAGTCTCGGACCAGGCGCCAGTTCTATGTCCCATAGCGACTGCCTCCCGCTCGGGGAGAGAAACCTCATGTATGCATACATAGCTAGGGTCTCATGCTAGGTCTGCCACTATGCGAACCACCAAATGTCGAATCCCAGAGGCATCCGCACTCCCAGTATCAAAGAAATGTGCCAACTCCCAGAGTCGGCCTATCACATCTGTCATCTCCAAATCACTCACATGGTGAGAAAACTCAACTGCCTCAGTCTTCAAAATACTAAGAGCGAGATCCAGAGTCCACTCCCGATCGCTAGTGCCACAAAGAGGGAAGGAGAAGGCCACCGCTGAATCAAGTGCCTCCTCCCCTCGGGCTGGAGGTATCACCACATGAACTCTGATGGGTGCTGGCTCATGGGGGCCCTCCGCTCCAAAAAGGCATGTGAAGGAGTAGTCGAAAGCCTCCGAGCGCTGTCTAGTGTCGAGACTACTCAACCGACTGCGGATAGAGGTTATCCGTGAAGCACGAATCGGCATGGTAGGTCTCCTCTGCGGTGCTCGAGCAAGGTCGGTGCTCAGTGCCCGCCGGACTGCAGGTGAGCACCAGGGTACTGCCAGTGCCTCCCGGGCGGGGAGCTGAGGCAAGCGGAGGGGGAGGAGGGGCGGAGAAGGGGGTGGGGAAGGAGCCACTGAAAAAGCGAGAGCAGGAACGGGAGGAGGCGAAGGTGAAAGCGAGGCGGGATGGTGGGACGAGGGAGGGGGGGTAGGGGCGAAGGGGTGGTGCTGGCATCTCCTGATCCTCAGTCTACGCTGGGTTCTCCTCCTGGAGGGGAGAAAAGCTATTCCTCACTGGAACCCAGTGATGCTGAGGCTGTGACTGCTTCTGCGTCGGCAGTCTCTGGGCATGCTGCTGTGGCTGTCTCCCTCTACCGCGCCCCTGTCCAGGCTGCCAATTCGAGGTCTCTGTGGGCTGAGCAGGTGTCTCGGAGGCTGCCTGCCAAGCTGCATCTATGGGCAGGCCATCGGGGGTCTGCTGCTGCAGTGAAGGTCGGGGTCTCCTACGAGGGCACGCCTTGGCCAGGTGGCCGACCTGCCTGCATATAAAACACTGGTTCGGGAGCCCCGAAAACTCCACTCTCTGATCGATCCATCCCCCCTATCCTAGGTAACTGAATGACCTTCAGAAGGGACGAGATGTCAGGAACCAAAACTTTGACCAAAGGCCAGCTACTCTAGCCACCACTGAAGTTACTGTGGGGCCAGTCTCAAGCACCAAGCCCACCAATGATCCTATCCCTAGAAAGGAGCGGTAGGTACTCACGGCGAAGACCAGGAAAGCAAACTGTAACAGGGAATAGGCGCTCTCCCTGCTCGGCCGGCTGCTAGGTCGAAACCATGCTACCAAGGTTTGAAGAAAGCCCAAGCGCCCCTGATGTCAAGGGGACTCATGGCTAGGACCTGGGCCACGCTCTGGGCTGTCTCGAACTCAATCTGGTAGTGTCCGCGGCCCAGAAACTGAACGTCCAGGATCTTGCCCACATCTGCAAAAGAAGGCGGCGGGCCTGGAGAAGATCCCGGATCTCCCCTCTACTGGGGCGAGTGCCAACTATGCGACAGATGGTGGAATGTGCCTGGAGGCATTCCACCTCTGTGGCGAGGCTTGCTTCCTCTTCTGGAGAAAGAGAAAGCCTGATGGGGGTATCCTCAGGGGCGGGCGAGGGGGCTGCGGAGGAGTCCCTCTGAGGTGGGGCGGGAGGAACCTCCATCAGAGTCTGAAGCTGAGTCGAGGGCGAAGCGATAAACAGGGGGTCCTACAAGAGCCAAGCTGCACGAAAAAATGGAGCGGGGAGGGGAAGAGAGGGAAGGGCGAAAAAACAAAAAAGGGGGGGTGGAAGACAAAGGGGAAGGGGCGGAAGACAGAGGGGGGCGGAGAAAAAATAAATAAATAAATAAATAAGAGAAAAAGAAAAGAAAAGAAAAAAGAGAGAGAGAGAGAGAGAGAGAGAGAAAAGGGGTGGGCGGAAGGCAGATGCGAAGAAAAAAGGGGCAACGGGGAACGAAAGGGGGGGCGGGGAAAGCGCGCAAGGGGGGGTAGGGCGGGGGCAGGCAGGAGGGCAGGACGCGAAGGAAGGGGGGAGCGGTGGGCGCGAGGGAAACTGGGGCAGGCGGGCAGGGGGCGACAGGCGTGAAAAGGGAGGGAGCGGGCGCAAGAAACACAGGGGCGCGGAGGGGGGGTGCGAGCAAGCGGGGAGAGGCTAAGTCACGAGGGCGGGGAGGGGGGGTGCAAACAGGCGGTAGCTCGAGCAAGGTGAGGTGCGAAGGCTTCAGCGAGCACATTCGTCGACTTTTTTCTGTGATGGTGTCTCGACGAGGAACCGCCGGATTAGTCTCTCGTCTAGACATTCTCGTGGGCGAGGCCCTGAGTGGGAAATCTTGCCCCGTGCACGCGAGAGAGGGTGCTACTTCCACTGCTAGCTCCCCGGATTCGAGTGCACGGAGGGGGCAGGGGTCTCACAACCTTGCATTGGCCATTGCATCTTGACTGGCAAAGACACTGTCTTCTTCTTCCGGGCTCATCTCTAGAAAAACTAAGTTGTGATTCGGACCAATAAATTGGCCTCTTCCTTTCCGGGTGCTTTTTCCAAAGTGCCTCCTTCTATCTGGACTTTGTGTTGTTCCTGCTAGGTGACCCCTTTCTTCCCCTTCTTATCTGAGGTCAGTTCTTGCGCCACCGCCAGAGTCTTGGGTTGCATGGATCTGGTCACCGCCATGGGGCTGATGATTTGGTCTCGCTTGTGTGGTCAACCGGGTTACTGCTTGCTTATCTATAGCTTCGATTTCCACTGCATTTACTACGGGTGTGGAAGCTTGGGATCCCTCTATTTCTACTTTATGCTTTCTCCATATTTCACACTCTGAATTCCAGTGGCCTTGGCCATGGCAATAAAGGCATGTGAAGACAGGCCTTGGGGAACTAGACATGTCCCTAGGAGGAAAGTTTTCATGGGGACAGAATTGGGGTTTGCGGTACTGGTCTGGCGTAGCTATTGGCTGGGTGGGTTGGGACTGTGGCCACCACGAGAGGTTGGATTACCGGTTGTTGCGGAGGGGTTCTCCTGCCATTGTAGCGAAAGGCTTCAGTTGTATGTGTGGCCATCGTGTAGATGGCACACCAGAGTTCATTCAAGCCGCATTCATCGGCTCCATGTCCATAATTGTGACACTTCACACACCAAATGTCTCACCGGATGGGAGGAGTGGGCGTTGCACCTTCACTGGCCAACTGAGCCATGGCTACAGCCAAATCCTTGGTTGTCTTCCCTGCCTTCTTGCTCTTAGGCCTAGTCTTACGATCTTCCTCCTCCTCCTCCGATTCCTCATTGGCTGTGGAATCATCGGAATCATCCTCTTCGTCCAAAGATCCGGATGAGGATTTCTTGGATTTCCTTTTACTATTGGACTTTTCCTTGATTTTGACCAAGCCCACCGACACCCGCTCTGCTCTAAGAGCTGAGTCCACAAGCTACTCCATGGTGATTGTAGCTAGGTCAGCACTAGCAAACGGAGCATTTGAGTTGCTTGTTGAGGCCCTCAGCGTGCGAAATAAGAATTGAGAATTTCCTCCACGGGCCGATTAGCTGCATCTAGCCCTGGATAAGTTTTGGAAACTTTGTAACATAATCTTCCACTATCATTCTCTTCTAGTTCATTCTCCACAGCTTATCCAGCACATGCATGGATGTCTTGTCTTCTCTGAAGCATTGAAGGAATGCATCTCGGATGGCATCGTAAGTGGGAAAATGGGCGTACTTATATCGAGCAACCCAAAGAGCGGCACTCCGCTGGAGTGTGGAAACAAAGGCAGTCTTTTTGAGGTGTTGGTCAACCGGGCCAAGTACATTGACACACCAAGCCGTGTTGAACATTAGGATGTGAGCATCTACATCATTTGAGGATTTCTCAAAAAATTTGGGATACTTTATGTTGACAGCTGGTTGTTGCTGCATCATGCTGTGGTAGTAGAGGGAGCGAGGCTATAGGGGTGGTAGTGGAGGTTGAAAAGATGCAGGGGAGAAGAGAGCTTGAGCTCTTGCAAGCACACACACACTCACAAAACCCTAAAAGAGAACACACAAGGTAAGAGGTTGAAAATCCTTTTCTTCTTCACACAACACTCAACACAACATATACAAAGATAAGAGTACACCCAATATGAAAAGGTACTCAACCAAATACATACTAGGGTTCTCTATAGTGTGAACCCAACTAAATGAGCTGGCGCTATAACTATGCCAGTCTCTAAAATGGCTGTCACACACACAGCCTATCATCCCACTGGCCGCATATCACCCATGATCTCACCAACCATGCCAGTGGTGTAAGTGTGGGGCCTATCCCCCAAGCGGGTCATCAGTGTCCACCGCCTCACTAGATGAGCTCGATATCTCAACACTCCCCCTCGAGCTCAACTCCATCTCATGTACACCAAGCGAAGCCCTAAATCTATGGAGCTTCTCTATACCCAATGCTTTGGTGAAGATGTCAGCGACCTGATCCTGTGTGCTGACATAAACAAGGTCAACGTCTCCAGCCAAAACCTTCTCTCTGACAAAATGGTAGTGGACCTCTATATGCTTCGTGCGAGCATGAAAAACTGGGTTCCTGGGGCCAGCTGTATACTGCTAATGTTGTCACAAAAAATGACAACTTGTCTATCCACTGATAGACCCAAATCTGCAAGTAGCTTTCTCAACCAAGCTACCTCACATGCTACCATAGCAGCACCTCTGTACTCGACCTCTATACTGGATAGAGCAACTGTAGGCTACTTCTTGTTGCTCCAAGTCACAGCAGCACTCCCGAAAGAAAACATGAAGCCAGTAGTAGATCTTCTATCTGAGAGATACTACCAGCCCAATCAGCATCTGTGTACCCATGTACACAGATCTCTGTCCCAATTTCATAAAATAGTCCGCAATGCAAAGTAGACCTCACATACCTCAGTATGCGTCTCAATGCATCCAAATGCGGCTTCCGAGGAACCTGCATAAACTGACTCACCAACCCAACAGCATAGCTCAAATTTGGCTTGGTGATCGTTATGTAGATCAAGCTTCCTACTATGCGCCTATACATAGTAGGATCCTCCAAAATCTCTCCTGAATCTGCACTAACTTGCCATTCTGATCCAATGGCACTAAGATAGGCTTACAGCCTGTCATACCATACTTGGACAACATGTCTAAACCATACTGTCCCTGCAGTAATCCAATACCATATGGTGACCTAATCACCTCAATGCCCAAGAAATATCTGAGCTCCCCCAGATCCTTTATCTCAAACTTCTGTCTAAGGAAGATCTTTACATCAAAGATCTCTGCATCATGGGGCCCCGTAATGATCAGGTCATCAACATAGATGACAACAAGCACAACCCCTCTATCACTGTGTCTCACATACAGCGAGAAATCTGCATTGGCTACATGAAAGCCAATAGTGACAAGATATTCAGAAATCTTGTCAGACCATGCTCTTGGTGCTTGTTTTAAGCCATACAAGGCTTTCTTCAACCTGCAAACATGCTCGGGGTGACTCACATCCTCATAACCAGGTGGCTGCAACATATACACCTCTTCCTGCAAATCCCCATGCAAGAATGCATTCTTTACATCCATCTGATGTAAAGACCATTGCTTTGACGCAGCCACTGCTATCACAACTCTCACTGTTGCCATCTTGGCAACTGGGCTGAAAGTTTCCTCATAATCAATGCCATATATCTACGCATATCCTTTGGCTACCAATCTAGCCTTGTACCTGCTTATGCTTCCATCACTGTTATGTTTTACTTTGTACACCCACTTGCATCCAATGCCTTTCTTGCCTTCAGGCAATTGCACTAAATCCCAAGTCTCATTTCCATATAGTGCATCCATCTCCTCATCCATAGCTTTCTCCCAACACACATTCCAATAGCCTCATCAATGCATGTGGGCTCTACAACCTGTACAACTTTTGCCATGTATGCATAGTGATGTGCCACATAACCATCATAGGTAAACCTCTGCACAGGATTCTTCACTCTCCCAGATCTTCGCAGCTTTGCATTCATGGCTTCCATAGACTTCTTTACACCAGGTGTTCTCATAGCCGGTATCCCAAGATCCTCATCAAGGCTCACCTCTGAGCCACTACACTCTCCATCAACATGAGAATGCCCTGCTGCAGAAATGTCAGGCATCCTAAGGGGCTCAATCACTTTCTCTTTGCCTTTATGTGATGTACTCAGCATTCTGTGCAACCACATTTTCACTCACATCAGCCCCAACAGCTTCTTTTTCAACAGTATACCAGCTACTCATCTCATCAAAAACAACATCCCTACTTACCGTCAACCCACGTGTAGCAGGGTTATAACACTTGCATCCCTTTTGCTCAAGGGAATACCCAATAAACACACATTTTTCAGCTTTTGGATCTAGCTTAGTTCTCAGCTCATCTGGCACATGCACATATGCAATGCATCCAAAGACTTTCAGATGAGACAAATGAGTTTTTCTGTCGGTAAACCTCTCCTCTAGAGTTACATAATGTATGGCTGCAGTTAGAGTCCTGTTCATGATGTAAACTGCTGTAGAAATAGCCTCGGCCCAATAGCTATGCGGCATATTCTTCTCTCCCATCAATGCTCGCGCAATCTTAGCAATGTGCCTGTTTTTTCGCTCAGCAACTCCATTTTGCTGCGGAGTGTATCTGCATGTAAACTGTCTCTGAATACCATTCTTCTTCAAAAATTCAGAGAACTCATTGGAGAAGTACTCTCCCCCTCCATCTGACCTTAGGCACTTTACATATTTCCCTGTTTGCTTTTCAACCATAACTCTGAAATTCTGAAAATGAGTGAACACCTCACCCTTCTCCTTCATGAAGTATACCCACAATTTCCTTGTGTGGTCATCAATAAATGTCACATAATACCTGTAGTCTCCCATAGACATGGTCTTCGTAGGACCCCATACATCTGAATGCACAACATCTAATGCATTTTTGCTCACATTTTTGTCACGTGGAAATACATGCTTTGTTTGCTTTCCAAATTGGCATGCTTCACATATTTTTTGCATACCTTCAACTTTAAACTTTGGCAGCCCTGTCACAATTCCTTTAGTCTGCATAGACTTCATTCTCTGTACATTCACATGTCCAATTTTTTTATGCCAAATGTTTGTGTCTACAACAATTCCTGAACCATTTGCAAACATCGCAGCACTCACTTCAGGCATGTTTACATTCAATGTAAACATTCTGCCCACTCTATTGCCTTTTGCAACCAACCTGCACTTGTCTTTAAAGTCTTCAACATAACAATCATCAAGGTTAAACCGAACCTGCAAACCCTGCTCAATCATCTGGCCAACTGAAACCAGATTCTTCGTTATGTTCGAAACATGAAGTAAATCTGCAAGGTACTTCACTTTGCCATCTTGCATAGACAATGGCCATCTCCAACAACATGGGCAATTGGATGAGCAATGTCATCCCCTGTTTCCACAAAACCTGGTCTTTCAAGGTTTTTCATCTTCTTGAACCACTCCCCACCATGACTTGTCATGTGGTTCGAAGCACCTGAATCAACGTACCATACATCATCTTTATGTGCTGCTTCAACATTTTCACACATGGCATTAACGACATGCTGCATAACAAACAACCTTTCATTATCCTCATTGTTTCTGCTCGAGGATGCATAGTTGTTTTGCTGCAATTTCCCATTTTACATGTCAGCCTGCTTCTTATAACAATCTGCCTGCACATGTTCAGGCTTACCACAATAAAAGCATCCGTGTATCATTATACTGCCTTTGCCAATTTCCACGACCTCTTTGACTCCCCTTGCCTCTGAATTGGCCTCTTCCACCTGCGTGTTGTTGTTGTTGTTGTGAATTTTGGGACTGTTGTTGTTTTTGCTACTGGCCATAATTCTGATCACCTGTTCGGCCACCTCCTTGGCCACGTCCACGGCCTCCTCTACCTCGTCCTCTTCCTAAACTTGTGTAGAAGGCCTGTTGCTCTGAACTGTTTTTGTTTTGTGAAGACTGTTAAAGCTCTTCTCTTCTATAATCAACATAGACACCAAATTTGTGAAATTGGGAATGTTTTCCTGAGTCTGAATAGACGTCTTGAACGCCTTGTATTGTGGCCCGAGACCACGTAGACAGACTTCCACCTTATCATCATCATCTACTAAAACGCCAATAGATGCAAGGGATACCCTTGATCTTCAATGCATAGTCATTCATAGACATACTCTTTTTCTCCACAGTATGAAGTTCATTCTTCAACTGTATCTTTTGTGCCTTGGTATTCATTTCATAGAGTTTTACCAAGCTGTCCCATGCCTCCTTGGGGGGGACTTGGCATCCTGTATGTGCCCAATCATGGTGTCTTGTATACTGATAGAGAGTCAATACATAACTTTTCTGGCTCCTTGGTTCCAATCCTTGAACTCTTTCACATCTGCAGCAGTCGGATTGATCTCCGGTATCTCCGCTGCCCTCTTCATGCTCACCTTCTTTGTAGTCCCAGTAACCCTTTCCCATCAGGAAATTTGTCAACCTAAACCTCCAAGCATGTAAGTTGTTCTTGTCAAGCTTCTCAGCAACAATCTGATTTATGCCATCATTTGACATCTTGCTAGAAACAGCACTCTAGTGGTTTGTCCCCTGCACAAACTGCTGTATTTTCTACAACGATACTATACTACACTCAAATGTCACAAAACCAGTGACCTCAATGTACATACATTTGGTACAATTGAGGACTCAAATTAACCATTGGGTATGTGATACAAATCCCTATAACTTCAAATTGCAATTCGGAGATGGTTTGATACTCCAACCATTTAGTACAGATTTGTTACCCTTGGCTTCTTCCCACGCATAAGATCCCTTGTGGCATCATGCAAGCCAACATCCTATATATGTTTTCTCTTTCTCGCCTTTTTTGGGACACCTCTTTTCGTTGGAGTTTTTGTCAAAATTAATTGCAGCACCAGTTGTTTCATCTATTTGTGATGCCTCAGTAGTACGGTGAGAGCTTAAACCTGGAACACGGTGAACAAAAACCAAGCTAGAATTCTAAGCCAAACATCATGCTATTAGTAGAATATGAGTAGAAAAAGTAGTCAGGTGCATTATTGTTGGTGGTGTCCAGCACACATGTTGTGTTGACATTTCTATCTATTCCAAAAAGTTGTTCTAAAACCTAGAAAAGATCAATGTTGAACTTCAAAAGGCTAAATTTCCCTTCATTTTTGCGCTCTAATGTGATCATCTACTGATAGCTATCTCTCCCTCTGAAGGGATGTTTCTTTCCCAAACAGGGATCTCGCGGAAGGCTTCAAAAATGCACTTGTACTTCTCATAGGCTTGTTTCCAATCAATTATGACGCCATGTTTTGCACACATTCCAATAATGTCAATTGATTTCTCCTTCGTGTTTTTTACCTTTTGGTACAAATCAGAATCAGTACACATTTCATCGTATTGCATTCCAGGATGACTATGTCAAATCCCAAAAGAAGCGGCCTGAACTAGACTTGCCTTCCTGCTTTCTACGGTATTAGCATTCCTCTTGCCCCTTGCACGGAAGAACTTAGCAAACCACTGGTGTGGGATTTTCTTCATCTCCAATCAGGGCATGTGATGGTGGGTCACATTGACTAAAGTTTATGAATTTGTAAAAATCACCCATAGGGGGGTTTTGTGGTTGAGGGGTTGTGAATGCAAGTGTGGCTCACGCACGTCGGCATTGTAATAATGCAAAGGGTGGATGTGGAATAGCTATTGAGACTGGCTGACTAAGGAAGGGTTTTGAAAGAAGGCCTTTTCTCTCCCTCCATACATGTATTGTTCTTGCAAGATCGTTTGACTCGAAGGTGGCTGATTCACTTGACTCGAAGGTGGCTGACTGTAAATAATGATATCATCCTCATGGATTGATTCACTTGACTCTACATTCATTTGCTAGGAATGATAAGATGGCGGGGGTAGATGACCTATACATTCATATACATCAGGTCATCTAGTTGCGCCATATAGCCGCCAGTGATATAAATGTCGAACGGTCATGCAAGCACCTCGTGAGTGCCAGCTAATGTTGAGCTTGACATCTCAACACTCCCCCTCAAGCTCAACTCCAGTTCATGAACTCCAAGCATATCTCGAAATCTGCGGAGCTTCTCAGCTCCCAAGGTCTTCGTGAAGATGTCAACAATCTGATCCTTGTGTGCTGATGTAGGCCAAGTCGATGTCGCATGCCAAGACTCTCTCCTTTGATGAAGTGGTAATGCACCTCAACGTGTTTCGTCCGCGCATGGAAAACTGGGTTCCTGGCCAACTGTATACTGCTAAGATTGTCACAATATATGACAACCTTTCTCTCCACATGCAACCCCAAATCAGCAAGTAACTTGCGTAACCAAGCTACCTCACATGTTGCCACTGCAGCTCCTTTGTACTCTGCCTCTGTACTTGACAAGGCAACTGTCGGCTGCTTCTTGCTGCTCCATGTCACAGCAGCACTCCCCAATGAAAACATAAATCCACTGGTAGATCTCTTGTTTTAAATGCTACCTGTCCAATCTACATCTGTGTACCCATATAGCTCCAATGGTACACCTCCTGCATAAAACAATGCATAATCAACAGTGGCCCTCAAGTATCGAAGTGTGCATCGCACATTGTCAAGATGTGGTTTGCGCGAAACTTGCATAAACTGGCTCTCTAAGCCAACAGTGTAGCTCAAATCTGGCCTCCTGATCGTCGTGACAGATCAGACTCCCTACAATCTTCCTGTACATAGTGGGATCCTCCAACACATAACCTGCATCCGCACTAAGCTTGCCATTTTGATCTAATGGCACCAAGATTGGCTTACATCAATCAGCCATCCCATACTTGGACAACATGTTCAATGCATACTGTCTCTGTGTGACAACCAAATATCCTCAGGTGTGCGAATAACCTTAATTCCCAAAAAATAGTGCAAATCTCCCAAATCCTTCATCTCAAACTTCCTTTTGAGAAGACTTTTCACATGCTCAATCTCTTCCAAGTTGTCACCCCCAACAATAAGATCATCTACATATATGGTAATGATCATAATACCCTTATCACTCTTGCGCACATACAAAGAGTGATCTGCATCTGCCAAATGAAAACCAATAGTGACAAGACACTCAGCAATCTTGTCATGCCATGCTTGTGGAGCTTGCTTCAGCCCATACAAGGCCTTATGAAGCTTACATACATACTCTAGGTGACCTATATCCTCAAAACCTGGTAGCTGATCCATATACACCTCTTCTTGCAAGTCACCATGCAAGAACGCATTTTTTACATCCATCTGATGTAAAAACCAGCCTTTAGTTGCAGAGCCACTGCAATCACAACTCTCACAGTTGCCATCTTTGCAACTGGGGCAAATGTCTCCTCATAATCAATCCCATGTGTGCACATATCCTTTGGCTACCAATCTAGCCTTGTACCTGCTTATGCTACCATCACTGTTATGTTTCACTTTATACACCCACTTACAGCCAATAGCTTTTTTGCCTTCAGGTAATGGCACCAAATCCCAAGTCTCATTTCCATACAATGCATCCATCTCCTCATCCATAGCTTTCTCCCAACACACATTTCCAATAGCCTCATCAAAACATATGGGGTCTACAACCTGCACAACTTTTGCCATATATGCATAGTGATGTGCCACATAACCATCATAAGTCAACCTTTGCATAGGATTTTTGACTCTTCTAGATCTTCCTAACTTTGCATTCATGGCTTCCATAGCCTTCGTCACGCCAGGTGTCCTCATTGTTGGAATCCCAAGCTCCTCACAAGGCTCATCTCTGAGCCATTAGAATCTCCATCAACAAGAGAATGCCCTGCAGAAATGTCAGGCATACCAAGGGGCTCAACCACTTTCTCTTTGCCTTTATGTGATGTACCAACTACATTTTCAAGACTAGTATTATGGCGTAGCCTACCACTCCATGGTCTATCAACAGAACCACTAGATGAGGACTCTCCTGATCCACTCAATGACTATGATTGCTGACCTGCATTCTGTGCAACCACATTTCCACTTACATCAGCCCCAACAGCATCAGGTCCATGGTCTATCAACAGAACCACTAGATGAGGACTCTCCTTGTCCACTCAATGACTATGATTGCTGACCTACATTCTGTGCAACCACATTTCCACTTACATCAGTCCCAACAGCATCCTTTTCAGCAGCATACCAGCTACTCATCTCATCAAATACGACATCCCTGCTTACCCTTAATTCACGTGTAGCAGGATTATAACATCTATATCCCTTTTGCTCAAGGGAGTACCCAGTAAACACACATTTTTTTGCTTTTGGATCTAGCTTGGTACGTAACTTATCTGGACAAATTAGGTTTCTTTCCAGTAAACCTCTCCTTTGGTGTTACATCATGTATGGCTGCATGTATGGCTGCAGTAGGAGTCCTGTTCATGATATAAACTACTATAGACACAGCCTCAGGCCAATAGCTATGCAGTATATTCTTCTCAACCACCATCAATGCTCGTGCTATCTCTGTAATGTGCTTATTTTTTCGCTCAGCAACTCCATTTTATTTGTAGAGTGTATCTACATGTAAATTATCTCTGAATGCCATTCTTTCGTAAGAATTCAGATTCTTGCTCCTTGATTCCAATCCTTGAACTCTTTTATATCTGTAGCAATTGGATTAATCTCTGGTATCTTCGGTGTCTCCTCATGTTCACCAATGTAGTCCCAGTAACCTTTTCCCATCAGGAAATTGGTCAATCCAAACCTCTAAGCATGGAAGTTGTTCTTGTCAAACTTCTCTGCAACAACAATCTGATTTATTCCATCATTTGACATCTTTTCTGCAACACAAATTTACCAGCAACAACACTCTTGCTTGACTTGCACAAACTGCTGTATTCTTTATAGCAATACTATACTGCACCCAAATTATCACAACGAGTGACCTTACTTTGCATACATACACTCAATGGAAACTTTGAGACCTTTTTGCAGCACACACAGTGTCTGCACAAACAATCGCCCTTCCTGTAGTTCCAATAATACAGTTTTGCAAAGAATTGAAACTTACCCACAGTGCTTGTGAACGCCTGTCTGCGAATTGAAAAACAGAGGTCCAGACGTGTCCAAAATGCATTTTCAGCTCGAAAAACTCTATGGGACAATATAGTTGCCTTGTAGCTTTTCTCCCGCGATGAAGAAAGCTCTTCAATCGAAGTTCGTTTGCCGGTGCCTCCCGAAGAGCTCCCGACAAGGGTGTAGTAGCTAACACAAAGAGGGAAGAGTAGATGAAGCTCTTACCCTCGTACCGCTTCCTGTGCTTCTCTTGCTTGTTGCTCCCTTAGCATGAACCAGTTTCTGATACCATGAAAAGATGCAGGGGAGAAGAGAACTTGAGCTCTTGCAAGCGCACACATACACACACACACACACACACACACACACACACACACACACACACACACACACACACAAACCTTAGAAGAGAGCACACAAGGTGAGAGGCTGAAAATTCTTCTTCTTCTTCACTCAATAAAAGAGGTCTACAAAGAAGATAAAGTGACTAATACACATAATAGAGTATATACATGCAGTCCATAATGTGAACATGCTAAGAGGAGTAAGTAGATGTGGACTAGTCGGTGTAGTCCAGCTGTAGAATCTCTAGTGAAGATATGTCGGTGCTAGCTACCAAACCCGCCAGTGATATAAATGTTGAACGCTCATGCAGGCGCCTCGTGAGTGTCAGTTCATGTTGAGCTTGACATCTCAACAAATCATAGCATGAAGAAAAATACACAGATAAATGTGAAGATATCATGAATCTCTTACCAATTCGTTAGAGTGTATCGAGTTCCAACATGCTTCTTCCTCAATAGCAAAACATGCTGTGTGCAATATAATCCATTTGAGAGCAACCCACTTCTTTTGTAGCAGAAGTGCTAGAAGCAACCGTGTTTGTTATTGTTTGAAGGGGCCTAAATCAAAGGCTTAATTCATGTTGTGATTGGGGTGGGACTACAAATGAAATGTTTTTTATAGGGGGGGAAATTTGGAAACTTTATCTCGCTCATTGCCTAATTGGCTACACTTTTCATCATGTGGCTCTCTCTCTCTCTCTCTCTCTCTCTCTCTCTCTCTCTCTCCACTCCTTTAGTTGTCAAGCACATAAGTGCCCTTATTTTCAGAGCATGTAAACTTTTTGACCATACATAATAGGGGCTCATTGTGGATGGAGTAGAGATCCATTCTCTGTCTCTCTCTCAGCTCTCTGCATCTAAATTGGTAGTGAGAATAGACATTTGGGAATGAAACTAACAAGGGGCAAATTAACATCACGATGAAAGGGAAAATTTGAAATGCACATAATTCAATTTTGTACCTGCGAATCAAGAATGATGATAATCAGTATAACAGCAAAGCGGAAAAGAAGGCCTTCCTTCATGCAATTCATGTCGACGATCATAGCGATGCATGCAACTATATGTATTGTTCCATGATCTTTCGCCATGCAGCATATTTGGCAACACCCCTCCTAGTAGGTTTTCCTTCGCAAAATCGAAAACTAGGTCGTTCAAAGGCTTCTTACATGGATAGTACTATATTTTTCTTGGAAGAAGACTAGGCAGAATGGACAAGGTGGAATGGCCCACAACCATGCGTGCATGGCTGAGCAAGGAGGAGGTATGCATTTTGCAGGACCGAGCCGAAGACAACTTGCGAAGAAGTCGATCACCTAGGATACATAATAGGGGCCCATTGTGGATGGAGCAAAGATCCATTCTCTCTCTCTCTCTCTCTCTCTCTCTCTCTCTCAGCTCTCTGCATCTAAATTGGTAATGAGAATAGGCATCTGGGAATGAAATTAACAATGGGCAAATCGACATCATGATGAATGGGCAAATAAGAAATGCATATAATTCAATTTTGTACCTGCTCTGCGAATCAAGAACGATAATAATCAGTATAACAATAAGGGGGAAAAGAAGGCTCACCCACCTTCATGCAGTTCATGTCAATGATAATAGCAACGCATGCAACTAGATGTCTTGTTCCATGATCTTTTGCCATGCAACGTATTTGGTAGCACCTCCCAGCAGGTTTTCCTTTGCAAAATCGAAAACTTGGTGGAAGGCAATTCGCTTGGAAGAAGACCGGGTGGAATGGACAGGGTGGAATGGCACACAACCATGCGTGCATGGTTGAGCAAGGAGGAGGCATGCATTTTGTAGGACCGGGGGCTGAAGACAACTTGCGAAAAAAGGGGGAAGAGGTCGATCACCCAGGATAGAAGGTCCACACCGGCGGCTATATGCGCTGCCCCTGCAAGGAGTGTGATTTTTTGTGAGGTGTATAGGGAATAGTGGGGGCCCCGATATTTTCGTCCCCCGAAGTAAAATATACTAAATTTTGGTATTCAATCATAGTTTTTCTCAAGAGTTCCTCTAGGGAAATTGTAAAATCGACCACTAAGGCCTTTGCCTTTGGCAGGCCAATATACGAGAATTTATTCCTTAAAATACATGAGCTACAAGATATGCAAAGGTTCGAGTTTATGCGAAGCTTGCGCTCGCCATCATGGCGGGCTTGGGATACAGTTGGAAGTGTTACTCGAGTACTACTGTCGTTGTACCAGCCTCGACAAGCCCTCATTATCTTCAGAGGAGGCAGGAGCGGTTGTGGGAGCATCTCTTCTCAAGCCCTTCCGAGTGGTGGGACAACCGGCACGACAAGAAAAGCCCTTGCCACCCAGACTTCAGACACAAGCACACTAGAGAGCCCCTCTGGTTGATCCATCAGCACAAACCCTCTTGGGTGGACTCCAAGCTGCACACCCTAGATGCATACCAGGCTTTATCAGGCCATGCATTTCAAACCCTCTGTGAAGAAGGGCAGCTGGACATGGCCCTTGATGCCTTGTCCCACATGGACCAGCTTGGGACTACCCCTTCTACAAGCATGTACTGGTCCATCTTGAAGGCCTGCAGGAAGAATAAGGCCTTGGCTCAAGCCAAGCATGTGTATGCGCATCTGGCTCGACATCCTTTGCAACCCATCATCGATACCTCCCTTGGTGAGTATGTGGTCATCACACTTGCCAAGTGTGGTGGCCTTGACGATGCTCTTCAGGTGTTTCACATGTTGCCCTCGCGCACTGTCTTTGCATGGACAGCTGTAATTTCCGGATATACCGAATGTGGAAAAGGTCAAGTGGCTCTGAACATGTACCAGTCCATGAGAGAAGAAGGAGTGGAGCCAAATGGATATACCTTTGTCAGCCTTTTCAGAGCTTGTGCCAGCATACCTGATTTGGAAGAGGGCAAGCGCCTTCATATGGAGGCATTGAAATATAGGTGCGATTCTGACTTGTTTGTTTGTGCAGCCCTCATGGACATGTATGCAAAGTGCGGGAGCATCACACATGCACAGAATGTGTTTGATGGATTGTCCCAGCACAATGCTGTGTCATGGACTACGATGTTATCAGCATATGTGGAACATGGACAAGCAGAGAAAGCATTGCAGCTCTACAAACGGATGCAAGATGAAGACACAAGTCCAGACGAGCGTACCTTTGTGAGCGCCCTTCAAGCGTGTTGCACACTTGCTGAGAATGAAGAAGCTGTTGTCGTGGGTGGGCAGTTCACTAAAGTTATGTCTTTGGAAACTGGCCGGGCCATACATGCTGATGCTCAGAGCAAGGGCTTCCATTCACATATTTATGTTTGCAACACTCTTGTGAGTATGTATGGGAAGTGTGGAAGCATTGATGAAGCAGAGAGTGTGTTTGGTGGGTTGTCTCTTCACACCGTTGTGTCATGGACAGCGATGCTTACGGCATACGTTGAGCAAGGTGAAGGGGAGAAAGTTCTACGGTTGTACCGACAAATGCAAGATGAAGGTGTGAGTGCAAATGAGCGGACTTTTGTGATCACAATTCAAGCATGTTGCACACTTGCAGAGAAGGAGGAGCCTGTGGAAGGACAACCATCTTTTTACATTGGCCAGGCATTGCATGCTGATTCTTGGAAGCAAGGTTACCATTCGGATATCTTTGTTGGTAACACTCTTGTGAGTATGTATGCAAAATGTGGGAACACTTTGCTTGCAGAAAATGTGTTTGGTAAGTTGCCTCAGCGCACTGTGGTGTCATGGAACTCAATGCTCTCGGCATATATTGATCAAGGTGAAGCAGGGAAGGCTTTGCAGCTGTATGCACAGATGCAAAGGGAATCTGTGAATCCAAATCAGCGCACCTTTGTAATTGCCCTTCAAGCATGTTGCATACTTGCAGAGATAGAAGAAGCTCTTGATGTGGGAGGGCGACTGGTCAAAGTGATGTCTTTGCAAATTGGTCAGGCATTACATGATGATGCCCGGAGGAAGAGATTTGATAAAGATATCTTTGTTGGCAACAGCCTTGTTAGTATGTATGGCAAGTGTGGGAGCATTTTTGAAGCTCAGACTGTGTTTGATGGGCTATCTCAGCCCACTGTGGTGTCATGGAATGCAATACTCTCAGCATATGGCAAGTCCGGATGCATCACAGTAACGGAGCGTCTGTTTAATAAGCTACCACAGCGCAATGTTGTGTCATGGAATGTAATGCTTTCGGCATATGTGGAGCGCGGTGAAGGAGACAAGGCTTTAGAGCTGTTCAGACAACTTCAACAGGAAAATGTGATCCCAACTGATGTGACTTTTGTGATTGCCCTCCGAGCATGTTGCATGCTTGCAGAGGAGGAGGAAGCTGTGTTCATTCAAGGGGAAACAATCAAAGCGAAATCTCTAGAAGTTGGTCAGGCACTGCATGCGGAAGCTCGGAGGATGGGCTTTGATATAGATATTTTTGTAGGTAGCACCCTTGTGAATATGTATGGTAAGTGCGGAAACATTATGGAAGCAGAAAACATTTTCTTTAAGTTGCCACAGCACAATGTTGTGGCATGGGACGCGATGCTTTCAGCATATGCTGAACTAGGGAAAGGAGAAAGGGCTTTACAGTTATATAGGCAGATGCTAGAGGAGGGTGTGACTCTTTCTGATACTGTGCTCCTCTGCATCTTACAAGCCTGCATCAAGGTAGGGAGCATAGAGATTTGTAGGCACATTCATTTCACTACAGTTTTTGCTGAATATGAACTGAATCTTCTGTTAGCAAACACTTTAGTTCATGCTTATGGGAGCTGTGCAAGCATGGTGGACGCTTTGGCTGTCTTTGAGACACTTCCTTATCCTGATGTGGTATCGTGGAATGCATTGATTGCTTCTTATTCTCGTCATGGAGACTATGTAGCAAGTCTAAAATTGTTTGAGGAAATGAAGTGTACAGACACAAAACCTGATCGAATTACTTTTCTTTCAGCTCTTTCTGCCTGCACTCATGCCGGACTTCTGGACATTGGTGTTGAGTACTTTGAATGCATGAGTAGAGATTATAACATTATCCCAGAAATTGAGCATTATGGCATCATGGCAGACCTTCTTGGGCGTGCAGGAGACTTCGAGAAGGTGGAAGACATGCTGTCCAAAATGCCAATGCAACCTGATTGGGGCATGTGGATGTGTTTGCTGGGTGCATGCCATAGACACTCTCTTGTGGAATTTGGAGAACAAGCATTTGATCATGCAGTTCATCTACAACCCAAGCAGGCTGCTGCGTATGTTCTGATGTCAAACATCTATGCCGATGCTGGGCTGCATGATTGTGCAGACAAGGTGGATAGCAGAAGACAAAAGGAAGGTGCATGTGAATAGCCTGGCCAAAATTGGACTGAGCATTGGCAGAAAGTACAAAGTTCGCCTGTAGTCTACAGGATTTGTATCACCTGTAGGACACAATAGGTAAAGCTGATCAAGAAAGGAAGATTTCTGGTGTCAGTTAGAGAAGCTGACAGTAGCAATGGTGCCTATCATATCTATTGGAAATACAATTTGTGGCATGTATGCAAATATCATCACAATGTTGCAAGAGTAGACAAGCTGTGCTTCTCAGAGCCAAAGACAACAAACGGAAACCTGGTGCTCAGTGTAGTGCAATGGAGGGGAAAGTCACAAACAGTGGCCATACAGCAACCATGGATGAGTCCATGTCGAGGGTGCCAATAGATTTAATGAGCCACAGATGGATCCAGCAATGATGTACTTGAGAAGTCTACGATGTTGCTGGCAACTATTATTGAACCTGATGATCATGAGTGCGATTGGCATCTTATCAAGGAGTATGACCTTATGGGGCGAGACTACCAAGAAAGGTACTACCATGATAATTTTACACATGGAACTATTGAAATTAAATCACATTGCATCCAAAGAGGGGTTTGTATTTTGGTAAATACCCAGAGGCTTTGATGCTTATATTATCACGTGCAGCCAAGCTCAACAGATGGCTCTTCGAGAAGGAGATGACATGGTGGGCCTACTTCAGCAAAGCTACTTTCTGGAGGATGCAGTGGACCCTCCTCAAATGGGCCTTTTGGCAGTGGGAGGGGATTTTAATATGTTTGAGCGACCCCAATACAAGTAAGGTCTCTCTTTCTCTCTCTTCTGAGGTAGGTGGGTTTGATATTTTCATTAAGATGCATTGTTAGAAATCTAAGCTAGGGAGGATCAAAGCACACCACTAAATCCATGATCAATAGTTAACACAATGACAAGAAAATGAATAAGGATAATCTCAAAGTTAGTTGTATTACTAACCTTTCACACATGTATAATTAAGAGCAAGAGCTTACATTAATCTATAGATTAAAAAGAAGCATCTAGATCCTCAATTCTCTTCTTGATTTCTCAATCAGTCGTGGATTCTTTCCACTAGTTCATGTGACACTATGTGCCCACCATGACATCATGAATTCTGCAGCCTTTCTTACATCAAGAATCTCTACTTCTTTTCACCTTTTTTCACCAATCTAAACCAAATGAGCTCTTGTTACGGTAATTAATTTATTGTTGGGTGACCTAATAAGTGAAAAGAATATCTTAGGCTAAGTTGATTGTGAGTGAATCCGATCAATGGTAATGCGTGTGAGACGTGCCGAGGCTAAGTTGATTGTGAGTGAATTCGATCAACTTTGTGAACATGTGCGATTCGTGTGAAGACATTGTGAGTGAATCCAATGTGGGAGTGAATCCAATTAATTATGTTTCACATAGTGTGAGAACATTGTGAGTGAATCCAATTAATCATGTGTGATGCATGGTTTATGTGCGAAGCATGATAGAAAAATGATTTTCATTTGTTAGAATTATTTTTGTGAGTGATTCCAAAGTAATTGTGATCTAACATTATGGACTATGTTGAGTATAGATCATAAGTTTGGAATAACCAAGGTGGACATTGGGGAGATTATCTAGCCAAGCACATGTGTGTTAAATATTTGATTTTGTATGGTTTGGCCATTGTACATATGTTCGGCAAGGTTTATTTTTATGAGATACTTTAAAAGCATTGAACTATGGTTCAATTTTGTAAAAGCCCAATTTTGAAAAAGCTATGCTATTTATGGCTCCAATGGGTAAATTTATGATTTAAATACCGCGTGTGGGAGTGGAGCTACACACGCACCCAATTTTGTATTCTTTGAATTTTATGCTCTTGAATTATGTTATGGTGTTTATGGTTTATTTCTTCTATTATTCAATTTGTGGAATATTCTAATCTCCATGTACCATGGTCCTATAACAGTGGTATTATAGCACGGCAAATTCAAGTATTGAATTTGAGTCATGGAGAATTAAAGAAAAATCAAGAAATTTATTTTTCTCAAGGTTATTGGCTTGGAGCAAATTTTTGAAGGCTTTTTTTCTATTGTTAAATTTTTGCACGAGAAAAAGGAAGCCTGTAGCACAAGGAGTACATGTACTTGAGGGATCTATTACTCTTTGGTTTGAAAAGACAAAAGGGAAAAGATCTTTGGGCAAAGAAGAGAAGCTTTATGTGAATTTTCAGAGCCCTTGGATGTGATTGAAGATCAAGGGCAACCAAAGAAGATGGAAAACCACTTTGCACAAGACCAAAACCACCTTGGTTTTTCAATTCTCTTAGTCTCTTCTTGATCCGTCAGTATGGATGAAGTCTGGAATTGAAAAAGGATTGGGCTTAGCTTTTGGATTGCTAAATTACTAAGCATGACAGATTTGTATAATGGAGGGTTCATATTAATCTTTCAAATTAAAGATTATCCAAATTATCCTCATGGAAGAAGACTCTGTGCGCCGATTTCAAGAGGGAGAAATTATTTTTAAAATTTAGTCAAATTATTTTTAAATTCCATTAAACCATTACTAATCTTCATCTCTCTCTTCCCCTGGGCGACGGCGATTGTTACGGTTGCTCTTCTCTTTTTCTCTCCAAATCGTGCTATGCGCAAGTGGGTTATACCGTGTGCGGCCTACAATCGTTGACCGTTTGTTTGCTAAACTTTTTACAAAGCTTAAATAAGCTTTAGACAAGCCTTACAAAAGCTTTGATTAAAGCTTAGTATCCAAAGCTAAAGTTTTTTTTTTTGTTATTATAAGGCTTACAAAAGCTTTTATATATCTTCTAAGAACATGTACAAGTGCAGATTGTGGGAGAGGTCGGATATATTTTTTTTCTTCTACTTTCCAATTTGGATACCCGCTCCACAGAATTACAGCCATGGAGAAGCTTTATCAAAAGCTTAACTTTTGTAAGCTTTAAAGCTTAAAACTATTATAAGCTTTACAACCTTCATTGGATACAAAAAGAGATAAAGACAAGGAGCCTTACAAAATTACTCCTTCTACAAAAGAAATTCAGCAAGTGATCAATTGGGTTTCTTCTTCGACAATTTAAAAAAAAACTCATTTGAAGACTACAACAAGATATTACTTGGGTTTATTGTCGATATCAAGGAGATAATTGGATTATTATTTTTATTCTTCGTTGACACCATCGATTTCAAGCACTTCAACAAGCCTTCTTTCGAAATACACAAGAGTCAAATAAGCTTGCTACTTTATTTTATTTTATTTTTGCACTTTCATATTATTTTGCTTGCTTCTTTTACAATGGTTACAAATCCACAACCACTTACTATCCAAGATCAACTAAACACACTTCAATTTCAGTTGTTGAGTGAGAAGAGGCAAAGAGAAGATCTTGAGTGGAAATTTGCTCACAAAAAGTGAAGACGTACATATTTCGAATCTGATTCTTTGGATTCTGAGGAGGATCCTATCCAAAGGACTGTGCTATTAGCACACTCATCCCCAGTTTCTACCCATTTCTGGTGTCCTTTTAGTCCCTTTTGCATGGCCCTTGATTGTGGGTTGGCCACCCCTATTTTACATATTTTTTTGGGATTTTTCCCAGCCTGTATGGTTTTTTCCTAGTCGGCCAGCTTATGTAGCTCCAGTCGGCAGCTCTCCCCACCTATTTATAGGTGGGCTGGCCTCTTAACTTTTTCATCTTGCCTTGTCTATCTTTTGCTCCCTCACTTATGAGACTACTTCTGTCTCTTGCTTGGGGTTGTATTGCTTCAGTATATTCAGCATAGTTGCTTCATATTTCTCTCTCTCTTGCACTCTCTATTCAGCACACTCTAGTGCTCTTTTGCTTCCGCGCCTTTCATGGTATCATCGTTCCCGGTTTAGCGATTCCATCTGTTGCCCCAGATTTAGTCCTATTTACAGTCCCTTAACCTCTGCGTTTTTCTCAGATTTGCAGCTTTCTACTTGCTGCGTTTTCTGGACAGCTTCTGCTGGTTGTTTTCCTTCAGTTTGGCTTCATCGCTTGCAGCCAAAAGGTAACTTTCTCATCAGGGTTTCACTTCTGCTTGGAGTTTGGATCTAGGTGGCCTGTTTTTTAAGGACAACAGCCCCTCTTTGGCTGCATTTTTCTCTCCGGTGGACATTCCCTTGTGCAGAGGGGGATTGTGGTGGTTCGGGCTTTGGTGGCACCCTTGGTACTTGTGGAGGACGCTTCCTTCTTTTGAGATGGTGCATGTCATGTGCATCATAGATGCCATGGACATTTTCAGGGCTAAATCCAGAAGAGGCAGCCAGATAAAGAGTATGAACCAGGTAGAACCAGAATGATAGAGCACAGGGCACTTTTGGCAGTGTAGACTGGAGACAGGCGTGGAGAGCAAGCTGAAGATCAGATGGCTGTCGGCTGCTCATGGAAGTGGTCGGCTGAACCAGAAAACAGGGGCAGCAGGCGCATCATGCTCAAGGAGGAGATCCAGTCGGGGCTACGTTAAAGCATTTAATGCACTTATGACTGGCCGACCAGCAGTCGGCCAGCATAAAGGGTGTCCAAGACCCATATAAAAAGGCAAGGGTGCTCATAGATTGAGTCATTCATTCCTGTATGGAGTGGATCATTAGGGTCCTAGTTTAGGACAAGATTTTGGGTGTTCACCACCTTTTATGTAAGGCAACCTATGGCTGTAGATTAGGGTGTACCTTTTTGTACCATATGAATATACTGAATTTTCCAGCACATCTCTCTCTCTCTCTCTCTACTCTCTCTCTCTATATTTGCATTTTGCATCAGATGGTTTCCAGGAGTGTTTAGGGCTGAAAGAAGACTCCCAGAGCTTCTACGTGTTACATTGGTATCAGAGCATCAGGCTCAGCAAACCTAAACACTGATTGAGTCCCATATGATGGTGTACAGGTCCAAGGTACAGGAAAGTACACGGATTCAAAGCCCAAGGCAAGGAACACAGATCGGGAAGAACTCCCAGGAGGTTGGTTGGTGGTGTTCCACAGTGCCAAAGGGGATGGCAGTCCTGTGAGCCAGATAGGTTCCCGGGTAACGGTCCCAAGGGAGGTTTATCCTCCAAGGGTGATGTGAGTGCTAGACTCATTTCTCAGGAAAGAAGACCAAGACGGTGTTCAGAGTCAGGGTAGGAATGGATTGTGGACTAGAGGAAAACCGATGCATAGATCTCGTCAGAGACAAAGTGGTTTGGAGAATAGGCCGGGTGTTCAGAGAAAAAGTGTTGCCAGGGATGGATGATGACAGAGGGACTTCGGGACAGGATTGGGATGATGACAGTCATCCAAGAGCAGGTTGGAATCCCGTCATCAAGTTTAGCAGAGGGGGATGTCATGTGCATCATAGATGCCATGGACATTTTCAGGGCTAAATTCAGAAGAGGCAGCCAGATAAAGAGTATGAACCAGGTAGAACCAGAATGATAGAGCACAGAGCACTTTTGGCAGTGTAGACTGGAGACAGGCGTGGAGAGCAAGCTGAAGATTAGATGGCTGTCGGCTGCAGGATAGGTGTTGCTGGCTGCACACAAGGCTGTCGGCTGCTCATGGAAGTGGTCGGCTGAACCAGAAAACAGGGGCAGCAGAGCAGGCGCATCATGCTCAAGGAGGAGATCCAGTCGGGGCTGCGTTAAAGCATTTAATACACTTATGACTGGCCAACCAACAGTCGGCCAGCATAAAGGGTGTCCAAGACCCATATAAAAAGACAAGGGTGCTCATAGATTGAGTCATTCATTCCTGTATGGAGTGGATCATTAGGGTCCTAGTTTAGGACAGGATTTTGGGTGTTCACCACCTTTTATGTAAGGCAGCCTATGGCTGTAGATTAGGGTACCTTTTTGTACCATATGAATATACTGAATTTTCCAGCACATCTCTCTCTCTCTCTCTACTCTCTCTCTATATCTGCATTTTGCATCAGATGGTTTCCAGGAGTGTTTAGGGCTGAAAGAAGACTCCCAGAGCTTCTGCGTGTTACAGTGCATATTTTTGAGATTGAGCCCAAGCTTTTGTGATGGTTGCTTCGACTACTCTTCATATGTTCTCTGAGTCTGCAAAGTTGGATGGTTCCAACTACACCTTGTGGAAGGTAAAGGTGAAATCAGCCTTGCGCGGCGTGTATCTCTGGGATTGGCTTGTTACACCGGCCAATGCCACCCCTCCCACCCTTGCTTCTGCTGGTGTGACTCAGGCACAAATTGATCTTTGGCAGGCAAATGATCGTCGTGTTTTCTCCTTTCTGATATTGAACTGTCAGGATTTTGTTCTCTCTCATGTGCGTACAGCAGATGCTGCACATGAAGCTCGGAAGGCTTTTGCAGATCTCTACGAGATTAAGTCTCTGGGTCAGATTTTGGCGTTGGAAAACTATTTGTGGCAAGGATATCTCTATCGAGGACATGGCTATTTGGCTTCTCTCCAAGCTTCCAGAGAGGTTTGATGCTTATTTTCAGTCTCTTGTTTCTGTTGGAAGGTTGGCGATTTTGAGCGTGTGATCCATGGCTAGAAGGTGCCTTGGATTATCCCAGAAGTGGAAGCATGGGAAGTTGAAGAGCCATATATAGGCTAGAGTGGCACCTTGTCATAATCATCTCCTCCGGTTGGTGTTTTGGGGGGCAGTGTAACATGCGGAAGCTTCGGGGAAGAATCGGTAACTTCAATACTCAGAAATCAGCACTCTTTTCGCGACGGATATTAACGCACAAACTGAAAGGAGAAGTGCAGAAAATAGAGAGATAAATAGATAGATAGATAGATATATTAACGTCTACGAGAGGCCAAAGTCGGCCTATGAGGCAAAAAATAATACAAGTGTGTTCTTCCGGTCATCAGAAGAAAAGAAAAAGAAAGAAAAGGAAAAGAAAGAAAAGAAAAAGTGTGCATGTGTCTGGATACAACTGTGAATCATCATGCATCGGCGGTGGAGCCCATATACAAACAATATAAAGGGGGGTGGGGATGTGGATGGAGTGGTAAGGCAAGATGCATCTCTATATGCTGAAGGGGTAGTACAAGCATGTTATGCAGATCTATGTAACTCCATCCAGTGCCATAAGAGGGATATAAGATATCATACATCGCCGATGCTGAGGCTGTGAGAGTGGCGTGAACATGTACCTCGAGTCTGAATGAAAGCGAGCTAGCCTCTCCTGTGTCTCCATCTGGTGTCTCATCAGGATAGCTACTATCTCTCGGTGACGGAGTCGGGGTGCTCTATGTCCAGTCTGTCTAGGTCTCCTCCTGGCTCTCAATTCCTCTGCTCTCTGTGCAGTCACCCCACGTGGTACATCAGCTGGCACTGGCATAGCTCTCTAGAAGAAATCTGTGAGCTGAAACTGTCTCCCACCCCTAGTGGGAGCGGGTGTCTAGAGGAGTCTCTCTCGAGAACTATGAAGCTCTAGTAGTAGCTGCCAAGCTGTCGCTGGTCCGAGGCCTCCATCAAGTGATGTAGTGAAGAGTGCTCCTCAAACAATCCTACATATCTATCTCTGGCCCCCCTGGTGGGCTCTACATCTACATACTACAGGTTGAGAAGGTGATGCGCCTGAATTCCAATGGCTGGGCAAGGCCTTTGCACACATCCCAAGGGCTGGGCAGCCTGTATGGGCTGCCCCATACTTGCCCTACAGCCATGTAAAGGCTGTAAACTCCTGGAATCTGCCTTATTCTTGCCCTAGGGCTATCCTACAGCCCCTCCATGGCTGGTGGGTTCAGCCTGGGCCTTCCTGGCCCTCATGGGGGTGGTTCCACACCATTCCCATCCCCACACTAAGATCCGGGGTAGCCCTATGGGCTGGCCCCTTGTCCTAAACACTAACTACTCAATGATCTGGCATCCGGTACCATACCAGATACACAGAATCACTGACATCATTCTAGAGGGAGACTCACAACGCGGACTGGCACTGTTTCATGTGCAGGACAGTGCACACCTGACCTTAGACTCCTGTGCAGGACAATGCACACCTGACCTCGGACAACTAAGATGGATCCTTGGCTGACTCGTCCCGGATTGGGCTCACATGGGAGTAGTTCACCATCCTAGGTCCTGCACCTTATGTACAGAAATGTCTACGTGGCATCCAAGTGCGGGATGCACGTGACATCCCCTTCTGCTTAACTTGATGGAAGCTGCATAGCCTCCAAATAATCCATCAATAACGCCGGATAGTCTTCGAAAAACTCTTTGTCAAGCCATACCGCTTCATGAGTTCCTCGGTCCTAAAACTTCGTGAGGAACTGTCGTAGTCTTCGGCTTGAGCCATGCCTGAAACGGTGCAAAAGGATCTGTTCTGGAACCATAACTTCTGCTTCATCCACAATGTCTGGTTCTGTTTCGTCTTTGACCTCTGAGGGGTTGGACCTGCATATGGCTTTAACCAACTGACATGAAATACATCGTGCATAGTCCAACTCGGAGGTAGCTTTAACTGCATAGACACCTCATTAATCTTTTTCCGGATGGGAAAAGGTCCGAAGCTCCTGAAAGACAACTTTGGGCATCGCTTGTCCACCTGTTTCAGTCTTTGCTTCATAATCCGAAGATAAACCCAATCCCCTTCCGAAAACTTCATATCCCTTCGGTCTTTATTGGCTGTCGAGTGTAGGTCTCTTGCGCTTTAGCCAATCTGTCTTTTATTGACTCTAAAATCTCCTAGTAAGACTCCATCACTCTGTTCGCCTCCGGTACTGAAGACGAAGTCCTGGTCAACAACGACTGGAAAGGTCTTCCAAACGCTGTCTCATATGGAGTCCTGCCAATAGCTGAAGAAAAAGAATCATTCAAAACAGCTTGAACTAAAGGCAAATATGATTCCCACTTACCTTGCTGATCGTGGACATAACACTTCAGCACATCAAAGGCCAACTGGTTGTATATCTATGTCTGGCCGTCTGTCTGTGGGTGGAATGCACTGGAAAAATTCAACTTATTACCAAAATTATCAAACAATGCCCTCCAAAAATGATTGGTAAACTTGGCATCTCGGTCTGACACTATGGTTCTAGGAATCCCGCCAATCGGGTACCAATGCCGAATGAACAACTGGGCAACATCCTCGGCGGTCACATTGGCCCTACAAGGAATAAGCATAACAAATTTGCTAAACCTATCAACTATCAACAATAGTTAAGCACTACGTATTACGCTTACTCGGACTGGGAGGCAGATTCGTGACAAAGTCCATGGAAATGTCTTGGAAAGGACCCTCAGGAATTGGCAAGGGCTGTAATAACCCTATCTTCTTTCCACGAGGAGCTTTCACCTTTTGACAAATGTCACAGCGTTGTACATATGTAAACACATCACGCCTCATCTTTGGCCAATAGTATTACCGTTCCAATTTCTCCAGAGTCGAATTCATGTCCCTATGACCACGTGTAATGGCGTCATGGAGAAGGGCTGCCTTGAATGACTTCATGACACATAATCGGCCTTTGTAGAAAAGCCAACCATCGCGTATCAGAAAGTGGTATGGTCCTGTGGCATCCAATGCCTGTTCCCACTGAGTACTGAATTCCTCAGACTTCGCGTATGTGTGCTTCATGTCCTCTAGTCCTGTACCAACAAGGTCAAGTCTAGTGGTCTGAATCGTAGACATTTGTCCCTTCCTGCTCAAAGCGTCGGCCACTGGATTGGCCTTTCTTGGAAAGTACTCAATCATACCACCGAATTGCTGGAATATCTGACTCCACCAGTGTTGTCGATCACTCCACTGTGCACTTGGCATTGTCTGAATCCAGCGTAATGCCTGATAGTCAGTGTGAACCTCGAAGTCACGGCCATACAGGAAATGTTTCTAATGTTTCAAGGCCTGTATCACTGCTAGGAGTTCATGATCATAAACTGAGTAGTTCTTCTCGGCGGGCAGTAACTTACGAGACATGTAAGCTATTGGATGATCATTCTGTTGCAATACACCTCCAATAGCGATGTTACTCGCATCGGTGATCACCTGAAATGGGTCGTCCCACGAGGCAAGAGCTAAACAAGGCACTTTTGATAAAGCCACCTTGAGGTTCTAGAATGCCTCCAACGCTCGTGGAGTCATTCGAATCTTTTGCCTTCTTGTTTTCACTCCCTTTAGCAGATCGGTGAGATCTGCCGAGAGGTCAGAAAACTTGCCTGGCATATACCCACAAATGATTTGATGTCATAGACTGTCTGAGGTACTTCCCAGTTGACAATCTCGACCACTTTAGCCGGATCAAGTCGAATGCCTTCAACACTAATTATATATCCCAAGTAATGCACCTGGAACAGATAAAATTCCAACTGCTTTTCATTGACGTAGAGCTCGTTGCTTTCCAGCAACTTAAGGACTTTCTCCACATCAACGTCATGCTACTCAACCGTAGCTGAAAAAACCAATATGCCATCCAGAAATATGAACACACTTTCCAATCAAATCCCGGAAAACACGCATCATCATGCGGTTAAATGTAGCTGGGGCGTTCGTCAAACCAAATGGCATGACCACAAATTCATAGTGGGCCCGTTCTGTACAGAAGACTGTCTTGGGCATGTCCCCCTCCACAATCCGCACCTAGTGGTACCCACTCTTTAAATCAAGTTTCGAGAACACCTTTGCTCCATTCAGTCTCTCGAGAATATAGTCAATTCGAGGCATCGGGAATCTGCTCTTGATAGTTAGCTTGTTGAGTGCACGATAATCGACACACAAACGGGAAGATCCATCTTTCTTCTTGACAAATAAGATCGGTGCTGCAAATGGCGACACGCTGGGGGGGATGAAGCCAGATTGCAACAATTCTTGGAGTTGGCGGTCCAACTCTGATTCCATTGCCTTGGAAAGGCGATACGGAAACTTGCTCGGGGGTTCTGAGCCTGGGAGGAGGTCTATCTTGTGGTCCTCCGGTCCGGACGAGGGGAGCTGGGGAGGGAGGCTGTCCTGAATAAAAATCTTTTGGAACTTTTCATGGAGAACCGAGTACTTCTCGGAAGCACTGGCCATTGTCTGGGCTGTCTGGATGTAAATCATCGCACACTGCGCCTTTTTCCTGATTGCTTGCTTAGCCTGCAAGTGGCTTATGAGCGGAAAGTTCGGAATTCCTAGCTCACACTTAATGGTTACCGGGACGTTTGACACATTCCGATTAATCTGGAACATGTGCTTGTCCCACTTGACATCAGGAAGAAACTTGTGAAACTACTGAATACCCAAAATTATGTCTGCTCCTACAAGAGGGGCAACCATAAAGTCACGCACAAACTCTATGCCTTGAATCACTAACTTAGCACCTAGAGCTTCATACTTGATGCGCGTTGTCATGCCTGTGCTAAAACCCTCAACCTGTTTGTCCACCAAAGTCAGCTCGAAACGGGCACGCCTAGCGGCCTGTTCCGTGACCACATCCTCCGTGCTGCTGCTGTCAAACAAGACAACGACTCTCTGGCCATCTATGTAGCCAAAGGACTTGAGCAATTCGTTGCGCTCATACTCCTGGTCATGGGCGCCCTTCTGCTTATCTTCGAGCTCCCGGCTAATAATTGCTCCAACTGAAGCACCGGGGTTTGAAGAACTAGGGGTAGCCGCTGGGGTCTGTGTGGGAGCTGAGCTCACCACTGATGGGGAGAATCAGCAATTAGGGTTAGGTTAGAGTATTCATGGGAGACATACACAGAGAAGCACCAGGGAGAGAGAGAGAGAGAGAGTTGTGGGGATAAGTCAACTCATGAGGTATGAGTGTGTGACTCCCCTATCACACATGTATATTGCACTAGTACACATAGTGCACTTAGTACATTAAAAGTACTAAGTGTACTATGTACTATAACTTATGGGCTTGTACACACTATAAGGGTGGGCATAACGCCTTTACCCCAACAACCTCCCACTTAAAGGCAAAGTGCCCTTAAGTAAAGGAAAAGAAAAAAATCAGCATGTACATGATAATATACAAGGCCATATCAAGGCTGAAAATGGCCTCATCCAATGCCCATCAAGTGTCTGCAATGAGCAAACCGCTCCGGAGGCAAACTCTTCGTCAACAGATCAGCCGGGTTGTCATCCGTGTGAATCTTAACAAGCTGAATTTGCTTGTTGTAAACCGGCCTCCAGAAAGCAAAGGGCGGTGGAACAAACATTCGCACATAAAACACTTCAACACCATTGAGGACCTAGAAAAGGAAAACAAACAGGGGGAGCTAGAGTGCTCCTGCAAATAGTACACGGACACCGATTGGCCCCAAATCGCAGTGGCGCCCCTTGCGGTATTTCTTTAATTGATTATAAGAGCTTTGATTACAATATAAAGCTGGTAATTCAGCCGTCCCAGTAGAACTCCTGAAGCCTGCAAAGAACCTGCATCTGGCTTCTTGTCCACATGGCATCCACAAATAAATCCAGCCATTGTTCACATCAAAAGACTCTTACACATTGAGTCTGCATACAGAAGCTTTCTCCCATGATCAAGGCTGCCACAACCATCCATAGCCTCTCACACTATGAACAGCATCACACCCTGACACATCCAGTGCTCCTGCATCACAACACAAACTCCCAAACTGTCTCTCAAGAGAGTATCACAGCACAGCATACCATACAGTTGACACACTTGTACAAACCCTCTCTACCATCCAAGGGTACTATCCATCTCTGTCATGGATTTCCTGTCCCCTGTCCTATCAGTAGCAAGGCTGTACCAAACATGTGTCCACTCCTGTACCTTCTGCCTGCATGTGACCTATCTCCTGGAGAAACCCAAAAACATGTTTCCTCGAGAAAACCTACGACCTGTTTCCACATGAAACCCTTAGGCCTGTTTCCCTTTGAAACTTATGTCCTGTTTCCATACATCTAGTTACCTGTTCCCTCATGAAACATCTGGCAACATAGAGATGCCCATAACTGCAGGTCCCACTGTTCCTTTCTAGCAGGAAGAACACAATCTGCTCCATGAGCACGCAGCCATGCGAGCTTGCATCACTCCCATGCCAAGAAACATAACCACATGACCTGTACTTGCAGCCAAAAACCCAAGCACATGGCTGAATTTGCGACCAAACAAAAACAGCCCATAAACTGTCCCAAAACAGTCCTGAATCAAAGCATAGAAAGGCTGAAAGTTCCATCTGATGAACGCCATCGACATGATGTCTATGTTCATGGAAAAACCAACCTCTGCCCACCTTTATGCCGACTTTGAATGTACAGATCTGAAAAACAGCCCCGTACCCGTCTGTACCACCTCGGGATACGTGCCAGGAGTTGTACTTGCGCAATCAGTCTGCTGTCCACTCATGTACCTGCCTGAATCTGAGTACACAGTTCTGTCCAGCACTTGTCTGCACTGCCTGCAGCAACTGTACTTGCTGTACCAGGCTGTCCGTACACTGTACGGTAGCCGTACAGTATGGTACAGCTGTTGTACCTGCTGGTACAGCCTGACCAGACCCTGTGTGCAGCAGAAAACCTTGCAGCAGCTCCTATGCGCAGCCAACCAACAGAAGAGAAAGAGGGTATTTGCAGCAGATCTGGCCGTACAGTGCTGTACGGCTGGTTTGCACTCAGAAAATCAGCAACAGCAGCACGGCTTCTCCAACGATCCTTCTCTTCTTCTTTTCCACGCTAGAGAACATGCGCTTCAAGGCTCCTCCACGACTCCTTTCCCAAAAGCTAGAGAGAGAGGGAGGAGAGAGAAGCACTACTCCAAAAGTGGCTCCTCCCCAAAAATAATCCCTAGGGCCCCAAACTTTAATAAGTTCCTAGGGCCACTAAGGCCTAGGGGCAAACTTTAATAAACATTAAAGTTTAATGTTTCTAGTTCCCCCCTTCACACCTAGGGATGTCCACACATCTTAAACTCTGTCCGGGCACCCCCCATGTGAATCATAAAATATTCTGACTCTGCTACCACCATGCCCACACTTGTACTGTTCCATTTTCACAGGGCCATGACATACCCCCCGCTTGAAAAATGGCAAGCGTCCTCGATTGCATTCTGGTGATGCATCAAAATATCCCATATGGCAAAAACAATGGCCTTCCAATGCATCTGGGTGATAAAACAATCATCCTGCACAATAAGCCACACTGTCCTCTTGCTTGTTCCTTCAGAACCTACAGCAAAAGTCTAAAACCAAATGGAAACACATTAACTGTGTTAGCCAAAAACAAAACCATGCATCATTCTACATATGGCACACATATGCATGACACACACATGCATTCGCAAACAATATGCTCCTCAAAATGCTCTACCTACTCCAAAGTAACAGTCTAAGGGCTGCTCGCAAGCCTTACGCCCATGGGCATCCCGCAGGACCCACGACTGATGGTAAAACATGAGCATATGAAAGCACTCAATGCATCCAAACACTACATCTACCAAGTACTTTCCCACATATGTCTCATGGCCATCCCGCAGGAGTTACACCCAATGGTGCATCCATGACATAATAAAGCACTTGATGTATCATACCAACATACATGCAGCACACGACACAATGCAGAGTATTTCCCAATGTATTCTCAATGGTACCAGGATCCAATGGCACCAGAATACAAAAATACCTCTACCTCAAAAAAAGTGTATGCATACATGCACAAATAGAGTTCGATCCATATTTCCATGAACCAAACCAACTCTAGGACTGCTCGCAAGACTTATGCCCTCCATAGAGTTATCCATAGTTGCAGTTATAGTTCAAGGTGCGCGCGACTGCCAACTTTACCATCTCATGTGACTAGTACACAATATCATAGAAGTCCCATAAGCAGATGTACTGTCAGCCTCAGTACCTTCGGGTGAATACAAAGATGTCACCAAGCGACTCCTAGATAACAACTGAGCCTGTCTGTAACAACAAGGGAGCGGAGGTGCTACCCCCCTCTTGAGCATCAGGCAATGCTCCAGACCCATGCTCTGCTGAACCTGAATGAGCCGTAACAAGAGTCGACTCCAACTCATAGGCATCAAGATAAAGCTGCAACTCCTGAGGTGAATCTGCTAAGTCACCCTCCTCCATCCACTTCGCATCCATCAGTGAACCTCCTCCATCCACTTCGTATCCATCAGTGAACAACTCTTGAACTTCACAGGATAGCGATGGGAAACCTTACCCTGTACCTTTCTTTCCTTATGTGCCAGTATATGCTCAGGAATAAGAACCTCGTCAAGTTCCTCCACTTCCATCTGAGCCTCATCTGATACATTCTCAGGCACCCAAAACCTGCTTGCACTCCACCCAAGTGATAAGCACAAGTCCTCGATGAAGCATAGTAGATCACCACAAACATAGAAAGAAACTGTCTTCCGAACCCATGAAGCCTCTATGAAGATACCACCGGTGACAAACTGTCGAAAGCCATAGCCTTCAACGCATCTCCTGCACCATAACACTTCAACTGCTTCTTGTTCCTGGCCGACTACTTCTTGTCCTTGGTGTCTTTTCTCCTGAGCTTCATCTTCAGCTCTTGCTCTTCACCTCATATAGGCAAAGACACAAAATCCTGTACTGTGTCCTGCACTTCCTTGAAGCTTTTGATGTGACTCTCATGAGACAACCACGAGCTCACCCCCTTAGGAAAGTTGGCGATTGTCCCGACCAAAGCAACCACGGACTCGCCCACTTGAGAAAGTCGACGATGTGTCCCGGCAAACGGAACCTTGTAAACCGGCCTCCAGAAAGCAAAGGGCGGTGGAACAAACATTCGCACATAAAACACTTCAACACCATTGAGGACCTAGAAAAGGAAAACAAACAGGGGGAGCTAGAGTGCTCCTGCAAATAGTACACGGACACCGATTGGCCCCAAATCGCAGTGGCGCCCCTTGCGGTATTTCTTTAATTGATTATAAGAGCTTTGATTACAATATAAAGCTGGTAATTCAGCCGTCCCAGTAGAACTCCTGAAGCCTGCAAAGAACCTGCATCTGGCTTCTTGTCCACACGGCATCCACAAATAAATCCAGCCATTGTTCACATCAAAAGACTCTTACACATTGAGTCTGCATACAGAAGCTTTCTCCCATGATCAAGGCTGCCACAACCATCCATAGCCTCTCACACTATGAACAGCATCACACCCTGACACATCCAGTGCTCCTGCATCACAACACAAACTCCCAAACTGTCTCTCAAGAGAGTATCACAGCACAGCATACCATACAGTTGACACACTTGTACAAACCCTCTCTACCATCCAAGGGTACTATCCATCTCTGTCATGGATTTCCTGTCCCCTGTCCTATCAGTAGCAAGGCTGTACCAAACATGTGTCCACTCCTGTACCTTCTGCCTGCATGTGACCTATCTCCTGGAGAAACCCAAAAACATGTTTCCTCGAGAAAACCTACGACCTGTTTCCACATGAAACCCTTAGGCCTGTTTCCCTTTGAAACTTATGTCCTGTTTCCATACATCTAGTTACCTGTTCCCTCATGAAACATCTGGCAACATAGAGATGCCCATAACTGCAGGTCCCACTGTTCCTTTCTAGCAGGAAGAACACAATCTGCTCCATGAGCACGCAGCCATGCGAGCTTGCATCACTCCCATGCCAAGAAACATAACCACATGACCTGTACTTGCAGCCAAAAACCCAAGCACATGGCTGAATTTGCGACCAAACAAAAACAGCCCATAAACTGTCCCAAAACAGTCCTGAATCAAAGCATAGAAAGGCTGAAAGTTCCATCTGATGAACGCCATCGACATGATGTCTATGTTCATGGAAAAACCAACCTCTGCCCACCTTTATGCCGACTTTGAATGTACAGATCTGAAAAACAGCCCCGTACCCGTCTGTACCACCTCGGGATACGTGCCAGGAGTTGTACTTGCGCAATCAGTCTGCTGTCCACTCATGTACCTGCCTGAATCTGAGTACACAGTTCTGTCCAGCACTTGTCTGCACTGCCTGCAGCAACTGTACTTGCTGTACCAGGCTGTCCGTACACTGTACGGCAGCCGTACAGTATGGTACAGCTGTTGTACCTGCTGGTACAGCCTGACCAGACCCTGTGTGCAGCAGAAAACCTTGCAGCAGCTCCTATGCGCAGCCAACCAACAGAAGAGAAAGAGGGTATTTGCAGCAGATCTGGCCGTACAGTGCTGTACGGCTGGTTTGCACTCAGAAAATCAGCAACAGCAGCACGGCTTCTCCAACGATCCTTCTCTTCTTCTTTTCCACGCTAGAGAACATGCGCTTCAAGGCTCCTCCACGACTCCTTTCCCAAAAGCTAGAGAGAGAGGGAGGAGAGAGAAGCACTACTCCAAAAGTGGCTCCTCCCCAAAAATAATCCCTAGGGCCCCAAACTTTAATAAGTTCCTAGGGCCACTAAGGCCTAGGGGCAAACTTTAATAAACATTAAAGTTTAATGTTTCTAGTTCCCCCCTTCACACCTAGGGATGTCCACACATCTTAAACTCTGTCCGGGCACCCCCCATGTGAATCATAAAATATTCTGACTCTGCTACCACCATGCCCACACTTGTACTGTTCCATTTTCACAGGGCCATGACATACCCCCCGCTTGAAAAATGGCAAGCGTCCTCGATTGCATTCTGGTGATGCATCAAAATATCCCATATGGCAAAAACAATGGCCTTCCAATGCATCTGGGTGATAAAACAATCATCCTGCACAATAAGCCACACTGTCCTCTTGCTTGTTCCTTCAGAACCTACAGCAAAAGTCTAAAACCAAATGGAAACACGTTAACTGTGTTAGCCAAAAACAAAACCATGCATCATTCTACATATGGCACACATATGCATGACACACACATGCATTCGCAAACAATATGCTCCTCAAAATGCTCTACCTACTCCAAAGTAACAGTCTAAGGGCTGCTCGCAAGCCTTACGCCCATGGGCATCCCGCAGGACCCACGACTGATGGTAAAACATGAGCATATGAAAGCACTCAATGCATCCAAACACTACATCTACCAAGTACTTTCCCACATATGTCTCATGGCCATCCCGCAGGAGTTACACCCAATGGTGCATCCATGACATAATAAAGCACTTGATGTATCATACCAACATACATGCAGCACACGACACAATGCAGAGTATTTCCCAATGTATTCTCAATGGTACCAGGATCCAATGGCACCAGAATACAAAAATACCTCTACCTCAAAAAAAGTGTATGCATACATGCACAAATAGAGTTCGATCCATATTTCCATGAACCAAACCAACTCTAGGACTGCTCGCAAGACTTATGCCCTCCATAGAGTTATCCATAGTTGCAGTTATAGTTCAAGGTGCGCGCGACTGCCAACTTTACCATCTCATGTGACTAGTACACAATATCATAGAAGTCCCATAAGCAGATGTACTGTCAGCCTCAGTACCTTCGGGTGAATACAAAGATGTCACCAAGCGACTCCTAGATAACAACTGAGCCTGTCTGTAACAACAAGGGAGCGGAGGTGCTACCCCCCTCTTGAGCATCAGGCAATGCTCCAGACCCATGCTCTGCTGAACCTGAATGAGCCGTAACAAGAGTCGACTCCAACTCATAGGCATCAAGATAAAGCTGCAACTCCTGAGGTGAATCTGCTAAGTCACCCTCCTCCATCCACTTCGCATCCATCAGTGAACCTCCTCCATCCACTTCGTATCCATCAGTGAACAACTCTTGAACTTCACAGGATAGCGATGGGAAACCTTACCCTGTACCTTTCTTTCCTTATGTGCCAGTATATGCTCAGGAATAAGAACCTCGTCAAGTTCCTCCACTTCCATCTGAGCCTCATCTGATACATTCTCAGGCACCCAAAACCTGCTTGCACTCCACCCAAGTGATAAGCACAAGTCCTCGATGAAGCATAGTAGATCACCACAAACATAGAAAGAAACTGTCTTCCGAACCCATGAAGCCTCTATGAAGATACCACCGGTGACAAACTGTCGAAAGCCATAGCCTTCAACGCATCTCCTGCACCATAACACTTCAACTGCTTCTTGTTCCTGGCCGACTACTTCTTGTCCTTGGTGTCTTTTCTCCTGAGCTTCATCTTCAGCTCTTGCTCTTCACCTCATATAGGCAAAGACACAAAATCCTGTACTGTGTCCTGCACTTCCTTGAAGCTTTTGATGTGACTCTCATGAGACAACCACGAGCTCACCCCCTTAGGAAAGTTGGCGATTGTCCCGACCAAAGCAACCACGGACTCGCCCACTTGAGAAAGTCGACGATGTGTCCCGGCAAACGGAACCTTGTAAACCGGCCTCCAGAAAGCAAAGGGCGGTGGAACAAACATTCGCACATAAAACACTTCAACACCATTGAGGACCTAGAAAAGGAAAACAAACAGGGGGAGCTAGAGTGCTCCTGCAAATAGTACACGGACACCGATTGGCCCCAAATCGCAGTGGCGCCCCTTGCGGTATTTCTTTAATTGATTATAAGAGCTTTGATTACAATATAAAGCTGGTAATTCAGCCGTCCCAGTAGAACTCCTGAAGCCTGCAAAGAACCTGCATCTGGCTTCTTGTCCACACGGCATCCACAAATAAATCCAGCCATTGTTCACATCAAAAGACTCTTACACATTGAGTCTGCATACAGAAGCTTTCTCCCATGATCAAGGCTGCCACAACCATCCATAGCCTCTCACACTATGAACAGCATCACACCCTGACACATCCAGTGCTCCTGCATCACAACACAAACTCCCAAACTGTCTCTCAAGAGAGTATCACAGCACAGCATACCATACAGTTGACACACTTGTACAAACCCTCTCTACCATCCAAGGGTACTATCCATCTCTGTCATGGATTTCCTGTCCCCTGTCCTATCAGTAGCAAGGCTGTACCAAACATGTGTCCACTCCTGTACCTTCTGCCTGCATGTGACCTATCTCCTGGAGAAACCCAAAAACATGTTTCCTCGAGAAAACCTACGACCTGTTTCCACATGAAACCCTTAGGCCTGTTTCCCTTTGAAACTTATGTCCTGTTTCCATACATCTAGTTACCTGTTCCCTCATGAAACATCTGGCAACATAGAGATGCCCATAACTGCAGGTCCCACTGTTCCTTTCTAGCAGGAAGAACACAATCTGCTCCATGAGCACGCAGCCATGCGAGCTTGCATCACTCCCATGCCAAGAAACATAACCACATGACCTGTACTTGCAGCCAAAAACCCAAGCACATGGCTGAATTTGCGACCAAACAAAAACAGCCCATAAACTGTCCCAAAACAGTCCTGAATCAAAGCATAGAAAGGCTGAAAGTTCCATCTGATGAACGCCATCGACATGATGTCTATGTTCATGGAAAAACCAACCTCTGCCCACCTTTATGCCGACTTTGAATGTACAGATCTGAAAAACAGCCCCGTACCCGTCTGTACCACCTCGGGATACGTGCCAGGAGTTGTACTTGCGCAATCAGTCTGCTGTCCACTCATGTACCTGCCTGAATCTGAGTACACAGTTCTGTCCAGCACTTGTCTGCACTGCCTGCAGCAACTGTACTTGCTGTACCAGGCTGTCCGTACACTGTACGGCAGCCGTACAGTATGGTACAGCTGTTGTACCTGCTGGTACAGCCTGACCAGACCCTGTGTGCAGCAGAAAACCTTGCAGCAGCTCCTATGCGCAGCCAACCAACAGAAGAGAAAGAGGGTATTTGCAGCAGATCTGGCCGTACAGTGCTGTACGGCTGGTTTGCACTCAGAAAATCAGCAACAGCAGCACGGCTTCTCCAACGATCCTTCTCTTCTTCTTTTCCACGCTAGAGAACATGCGCTTCAAGGCTCCTCCACGACTCCTTTCCCAAAAGCTAGAGAGAGAGGGAGGAGAGAGAAGCACTACTCCAAAAGTGGCTCCTCCCCAAAAATAATCCCTAGGGCCCCAAACTTTAATAAGTTCCTAGGGCCACTAAGGCCTAGGGGCAAACTTTAATAAACATTAAAGTTTAATGTTTCTAGTTCCCCCCTTCACACCTAGGGATGTCCACACATCTTAAACTCTGTCCGGGCACCCCCCATGTGAATCATAAAATATTCTGACTCTGCTACCACCATGCCCACACTTGTACTGTTCCATTTTCACAGGGCCATGACATACCCCCCGCTTGAAAAATGGCAAGCGTCCTCGATTGCATTCTGGTGATGCATCAAAATATCCCATATGGCAAAAACAATGGCCTTCCAATGCATCTGGGTGATAAAACAATCATCCTGCACAATAAGCCACACTGTCCTCTTGCTTGTTCCTTCAGAACCTACAGCAAAAGTCTAAAACCAAATGGAAACACGTTAACTGTGTTAGCCAAAAACAAAACCATGCATCATTCTACATATGGCACACATATGCATGACACACACATGCATTCGCAAACAATATGCTCCTCAAAATGCTCTACCTACTCCAAAGTAACAGTCTAAGGGCTGCTCGCAAGCCTTACGCCCATGGGCATCCCGCAGGACCCACGACTGATGGTAAAACATGAGCATATGAAAGCACTCAATGCATCCAAACACTACATCTACCAAGTACTTTCCCACATATGTCTCATGGCCATCCCGCAGGAGTTACACCCAATGGTGCATCCATGACATAATAAAGCACTTGATGTATCATACCAACATACATGCAGCACACGACACAATGCAGAGTATTTCCCAATGTATTCTCAATGGTACCAGGATCCAATGGCACCAGAATACAAAAATACCTCTACCTCAAAAAAAGTGTATGCATACATGCACAAATAGAGTTCGATCCATATTTCCATGAACCAAACCAACTCTAGGACTGCTCGCAAGACTTATGCCCTCCATAGAGTTATCCATAGTTGCAGTTATAGTTCAAGGTGCGCGCGACTGCCAACTTTACCATCTCATGTGACTAGTACACAATATCATAGAAGTCCCATAAGCAGATGTACTGTCAGCCTCAGTACCTTCGGGTGAATACAAAGATGTCACCAAGCGACTCCTAGATAACAACTGAGCCTGTCTGTAACAACAAGGGAGCGGAGGTGCTACCCCCCTCTTGAGCATCAGGCAATGCTCCAGACCCATGCTCTGCTGAACCTGAATGAGCCGTAACAAGAGTCGACTCCAACTCATAGGCATCAAGATAAAGCTGCAACTCCTGAGGTGAATCTGCTAAGTCACCCTCCTCCATCCACTTCGCATCCATCAGTGAACCTCCTCCATCCACTTCGTATCCATCAGTGAACAACTCTTGAACTTCACAGGATAGCGATGGGAAACCTTACCCTGTACCTTTCTTTCCTTATGTGCCAGTATATGCTCAGGAATAAGAACCTCGTCAAGTTCCTCCACTTCCATCTGAGCCTCATCTGATACATTCTCAGGCACCCAAAACCTGCTTGCACTCCACCCAAGTGATAAGCACAAGTCCTCGATGAAGCATAGTAGATCACCACAAACATAGAAAGAAACTGTCTTCCGAACCCATGAAGCCTCTATGAAGATACCACCGGTGACAAACTGTCGAAAGCCATAGCCTTCAACGCATCTCCTGCACCATAACACTTCAACTGCTTCTTGTTCCTGGCCGACTACTTCTTGTCCTTGGTGTCTTTTCTCCTGAGCTTCATCTTCAGCTCTTGCTCTTCACCTCATATAGGCAAAGACACAAAATCCTGTACTGTGTCCTGCACTTCCTTGAAGCTTTTGATGTGACTCTCATGAGACAACCACGAGCTCACCCCCTTAGGAAAGTTGGCGATTGTCCCGACCAAAGCAACCACGGACTCGCCCACTTGAGAAAGTCGACGATGTGTCCCGGCAAACGGAACCTTGTAAACCGGCCTCCAGAAAGCAAAGGGCGGTGGAACAAACATTCGCACATAAAACACTTCAACACCATTGAGGACCTAGAAAAGGAAAACAAACAGGGGGAGCTAGAGTGCTCCTGCAAATAGTACACGGACACCGATTGGCCCCAAATCGCAGTGGCGCCCCTTGCGGTATTTCTTTAATTGATTATAAGAGCTTTGATTACAATATAAAGCTGGTAATTCAGCCGTCCCAGTAGAACTCCTGAAGCCTGCAAAGAACCTGCATCTGGCTTCTTGTCCACACGGCATCCACAAATAAATCCAGCCATTGTTCACATCAAAAGACTCTTACACATTGAGTCTGCATACAGAAGCTTTCTCCCATGATCAAGGCTGCCACAACCATCCATAGCCTCTCACACTATGAACAGCATCACACCCTGACACATCCAGTGCTCCTGCATCACAACACAAACTCCCAAACTGTCTCTCAAGAGAGTATCACAGCACAGCATACCATACAGTTGACACACTTGTACAAACCCTCTCTACCATCCAAGGGTACTATCCATCTCTGTCATGGATTTCCTGTCCCCTGTCCTATCAGTAGCAAGGCTGTACCAAACATGTGTCCACTCCTGTACCTTCTGCCTGCATGTGACCTATCTCCTGGAGAAACCCAAAAACATGTTTCCTCGAGAAAACCTACGACCTGTTTCCACATGAAACCCTTAGGCCTGTTTCCCTTTGAAACTTATGTCCTGTTTCCATACATCTAGTTACCTGTTCCCTCATGAAACATCTGGCAACATAGAGATGCCCATAACTGCAGGTCCCACTGTTCCTTTCTAGCAGGAAGAACACAATCTGCTCCATGAGCACGCAGCCATGCGAGCTTGCATCACTCCCATGCCAAGAAACATAACCACATGACCTGTACTTGCAGCCAAAAACCCAAGCACATGGCTGAATTTGCGACCAAACAAAAACAGCCCATAAACTGTCCCAAAACAGTCCTGAATCAAAGCATAGAAAGGCTGAAAGTTCCATCTGATGAACGCCATCGACATGATGTCTATGTTCATGGAAAAACCAACCTCTGCCCACCTTTATGCCGACTTTGAATGTACAGATCTGAAAAACAGCCCCGTACCCGTCTGTACCACCTCGGGATACGTGCCAGGAGTTGTACTTGCGCAATCAGTCTGCTGTCCACTCATGTACCTGCCTGAATCTGAGTACACAGTTCTGTCCAGCACTTGTCTGCACTGCCTGCAGCAACTGTACTTGCTGTACCAGGCTGTCCGTACACTGTACGGCAGCCGTACAGTATGGTACAGCTGTTGTACCTGCTGGTACAGCCTGACCAGACCCTGTGTGCAGCAGAAAACCTTGCAGCAGCTCCTATGCGCAGCCAACCAACAGAAGAGAAAGAGGGTATTTGCAGCAGATCTGGCCGTACAGTGCTGTACGGCTGGTTTGCACTCAGAAAATCAGCAACAGCAGCACGGCTTCTCCAACGATCCTTCTCTTCTTCTTTTCCACGCTAGAGAACATGCGCTTCAAGGCTCCTCCACGACTCCTTTCCCAAAAGCTAGAGAGAGAGGGAGGAGAGAGAAGCACTACTCCAAAAGTGGCTCCTCCCCAAAAATAATCCCTAGGGCCCCAAACTTTAATAAGTTCCTAGGGCCACTAAGGCCTAGGGGCAAACTTTAATAAACATTAAAGTTTAATGTTTCTAGTTCCCCCCTTCACACCTAGGGATGTCCACACATCTTAAACTCTGTCCGGGCACCCCCCATGTGAATCATAAAATATTCTGACTCTGCTACCACCATGCCCACACTTGTACTGTTCCATTTTCACAGGGCCATGACATACCCCCCGCTTGAAAAATGGCAAGCGTCCTCGATTGCATTCTGGTGATGCATCAAAATATCCCATATGGCAAAAACAATGGCCTTCCAATGCATCTGGGTGATAAAACAATCATCCTGCACAATAAGCCACACTGTCCTCTTGCTTGTTCCTTCAGAACCTACAGCAAAAGTCTAAAACCAAATGGAAACACGTTAACTGTGTTAGCCAAAAACAAAACCATGCATCATTCTACATATGGCACACATATGCATGACACACACATGCATTCGCAAACAATATGCTCCTCAAAATGCTCTACCTACTCCAAAGTAACAGTCTAAGGGCTGCTCGCAAGCCTTACGCCCATGGGCATCCCGCAGGACCCACGACTGATGGTAAAACATGAGCATATGAAAGCACTCAATGCATCCAAACACTACATCTACCAAGTACTTTCCCACATATGTCTCATGGCCATCCCGCAGGAGTTACACCCAATGGTGCATCCATGACATAATAAAGCACTTGATGTATCATACCAACATACATGCAGCACACGACACAATGCAGAGTATTTCCCAATGTATTCTCAATGGTACCAGGATCCAATGGCACCAGAATACAAAAATACCTCTACCTCAAAAAAAGTGTATGCATACATGCACAAATAGAGTTCGATCCATATTTCCATGAACCAAACCAACTCTAGGACTGCTCGCAAGACTTATGCCCTCCATAGAGTTATCCATAGTTGCAGTTATAGTTCAAGGTGCGCGCGACTGCCAACTTTACCATCTCATGTGACTAGTACACAATATCATAGAAGTCCCATAAGCAGATGTACTGTCAGCCTCAGTACCTTCGGGTGAATACAAAGATGTCACCAAGCGACTCCTAGATAACAACTGAGCCTGTCTGTAACAACAAGGGAGCGGAGGTGCTACCCCCCTCTTGAGCATCAGGCAATGCTCCAGACCCATGCTCTGCTGAACCTGAATGAGCCGTAACAAGAGTCGACTCCAACTCATAGGCATCAAGATAAAGCTGCAACTCCTGAGGTGAATCTGCTAAGTCACCCTCCTCCATCCACTTCGCATCCATCAGTGAACCTCCTCCATCCACTTCGTATCCATCAGTGAACAACTCTTGAACTTCACAGGATAGCGATGGGAAACCTTACCCTGTACCTTTCTTTCCTTATGTGCCAGTATATGCTCAGGAATAAGAACCTCGTCAAGTTCCTCCACTTCCATCTGAGCCTCATCTGATACATTCTCAGGCACCCAAAACCTGCTTGCACTCCACCCAAGTGATAAGCACAAGTCCTCGATGAAGCATAGTAGATCACCACAAACATAGAAAGAAACTGTCTTCCGAACCCATGAAGCCTCTATGAAGATACCACCGGTGACAAACTGTCGAAAGCCATAGCCTTCAACGCATCTCCTGCACCATAACACTTCAACTGCTTCTTGTTCCTGGCCGACTACTTCTTGTCCTTGGTGTCTTTTCTCCTGAGCTTCATCTTCAGCTCTTGCTCTTCACCTCATATAGGCAAAGACACAAAATCCTGTACTGTGTCCTGCACTTCCTTGAAGCTTTTGATGTGACTCTCATGAGACAACCACGAGCTCACCCCCTTAGGAAAGTTGGCGATTGTCCCGACCAAAGCAACCACGGACTCGCCCACTTGAGAAAGTCGACGATGTGTCCCGGCAAACGGAACCTTGTAAACCGGCCTCCAGAAAGCAAAGGGCGGTGGAACAAACATTCGCACATAAAACACTTCAACACCATTGAGGACCTAGAAAAGGAAAACAAACAGGGGGAGCTAGAGTGCTCCTGCAAATAGTACACGGACACCGATTGGCCCCAAATCGCAGTGGCGCCCCTTGCGGTATTTCTTTAATTGATTATAAGAGCTTTGATTACAATATAAAGCTGGTAATTCAGCCGTCCCAGTAGAACTCCTGAAGCCTGCAAAGAACCTGCATCTGGCTTCTTGTCCACACGGCATCCACAAATAAATCCAGCCATTGTTCACATCAAAAGACTCTTACACATTGAGTCTGCATACAGAAGCTTTCTCCCATGATCAAGGCTGCCACAACCATCCATAGCCTCTCACACTATGAACAGCATCACACCCTGACACATCCAGTGCTCCTGCATCACAACACAAACTCCCAAACTGTCTCTCAAGAGAGTATCACAGCACAGCATACCATACAGTTGACACACTTGTACAAACCCTCTCTACCATCCAAGGGTACTATCCATCTCTGTCATGGATTTCCTGTCCCCTGTCCTATCAGTAGCAAGGCTGTACCAAACATGTGTCCACTCCTGTACCTTCTGCCTGCATGTGACCTATCTCCTGGAGAAACCCAAAAACATGTTTCCTCGAGAAAACCTACGACCTGTTTCCACATGAAACCCTTAGGCCTGTTTCCCTTTGAAACTTATGTCCTGTTTCCATACATCTAGTTACCTGTTCCCTCATGAAACATCTGGCAACATAGAGATGCCCATAACTGCAGGTCCCACTGTTCCTTTCTAGCAGGAAGAACACAATCTGCTCCATGAGCACGCAGCCATGCGAGCTTGCATCACTCCCATGCCAAGAAACATAACCACATGACCTGTACTTGCAGCCAAAAACCCAAGCACATGGCTGAATTTGCGACCAAACAAAAACAGCCCATAAACTGTCCCAAAACAGTCCTGAATCAAAGCATAGAAAGGCTGAAAGTTCCATCTGATGAACGCCATCGACATGATGTCTATGTTCATGGAAAAACCAACCTCTGCCCACCTTTATGCCGACTTTGAATGTACAGATCTGAAAAACAGCCCCGTACCCGTCTGTACCACCTCGGGATACGTGCCAGGAGTTGTACTTGCGCAATCAGTCTGCTGTCCACTCATGTACCTGCCTGAATCTGAGTACACAGTTCTGTCCAGCACTTGTCTGCACTGCCTGCAGCAACTGTACTTGCTGTACCAGGCTGTCCGTACACTGTACGGCAGCCGTACAGTATGGTACAGCTGTTGTACCTGCTGGTACAGCCTGACCAGACCCTGTGTGCAGCAGAAAACCTTGCAGCAGCTCCTATGCGCAGCCAACCAACAGAAGAGAAAGAGGGTATTTGCAGCAGATCTGGCCGTACAGTGCTGTACGGCTGGTTTGCACTCAGAAAATCAGCAACAGCAGCACGGCTTCTCCAACGATCCTTCTCTTCTTCTTTTCCACGCTAGAGAACATGCTCTTCAAGGCTCCTCCACGACTCCTTTCCCAAAAGCTAGAGAGAGAGGGAGGAGAGAGAAGCACTACTCCAAAAGTGGCTCCTCCCCAAAAATAATCCCTAGGGCCCCAAACTTTAATAAGTTCCTAGGGCCACTAAGGCCTAGGGGCAAACTTTAATAAACATTAAAGTTTAATGTTTCTAGTTCCCCCCTTCACACCTAGGGATGTCCACACATCTTAAACTCTGTCCGGGCACCCCCCATGTGAATCATAAAATATTCTGACTCTGCTACCACCATGCCCACACTTGTACTGTTCCATTTTCACAGGGCCATGACATACCCCCCGCTTGAAAAATGGCAAGCGTCCTCGATTGCATTCTGGTGATGCATCAAAATATCCCATATGGCAAAAACAATGGCCTTCCAATGCATCTGGGTGATAAAACAATCATCCTGCACAATAAGCCACACTGTCCTCTTGCTTGTTCCTTCAGAACCTACAGCAAAAGTCTAAAACCAAATGGAAACACGTTAACTGTGTTAGCCAAAAACAAAACCATGCATCATTCTACATATGGCACACATATGCATGACACACACATGCATTCGCAAACAATATGCTCCTCAAAATGCTCTACCTACTCCAAAGTAACAGTCTAAGGGCTGCTCGCAAGCCTTACGCCCATGGGCATCCCGCAGGACCCACGACTGATGGTAAAACATGAGCATATGAAAGCACTCAATGCATCCAAACACTACATCTACCAAGTACTTTCCCACATATGTCTCATGGCCATCCCGCAGGAGTTACACCCAATGGTGCATCCATGACATAATAAAGCACTTGATGTATCATACCAACATACATGCAGCACACGACACAATGCAGAGTATTTCCCAATGTATTCTCAATGGTACCAGGATCCAATGGCACCAGAATACAAAAATACCTCTACCTCAAAAAAAGTGTATGCATACATGCACAAATAGAGTTCGATCCATATTTCCATGAACCAAACCAACTCTAGGACTGCTCGCAAGACTTATGCCCTCCATAGAGTTATCCATAGTTGCAGTTATAGTTCAAGGTGCGCGCGACTGCCAACTTTACCATCTCATGTGACTAGTACACAATATCATAGAAGTCCCATAAGCAGATGTACTGTCAGCCTCAGTACCTTCGGGTGAATACAAAGATGTCACCAAGCGACTCCTAGATAACAACTGAGCCTGTCTGTAACAACAAGGGAGCGGAGGTGCTACCCCCCTCTTGAGCATCAGGCAATGCTCCAGACCCATGCTCTGCTGAACCTGAATGAGCCGTAACAAGAGTCGACTCCAACTCATAGGCATCAAGATAAAGCTGCAACTCCTGAGGTGAATCTGCTAAGTCACCCTCCTCCATCCACTTCGCATCCATCAGTGAACCTCCTCCATCCACTTCGTATCCATCAGTGAACAACTCTTGAACTTCACAGGATAGCGATGGGAAACCTTACCCTGTACCTTTCTTTCCTTATGTGCCAGTATATGCTCAGGAATAAGAACCTCGTCAAGTTCCTCCACTTCCATCTGAGCCTCATCTGATACATTCTCAGGCACCCAAAACCTGCTTGCACTCCACCCAAGTGATAAGCACAAGTCCTCGATGAAGCATAGTAGATCACCACAAACATAGAAAGAAACTGTCTTCCGAACCCATGAAGCCTCTATGAAGATACCACCGGTGACAAACTGTCGAAAGCCATAGCCTTCAACGCATCTCCTGCACCATAACACTTCAACTGCTTCTTGTTCCTGGCCGACTACTTCTTGTCCTTGGTGTCTTTTCTCCTGAGCTTCATCTTCAGCTCTTGCTCTTCACCTCATATAGGCAAAGACACAAAATCCTGTACTGTGTCCTGCACTTCCTTGAAGCTTTTGATGTGACTCTCATGAGACAACCACGAGCTCACCCCCTTAGGAAAGTTGGCGATTGTCCCGACCAAAGCAACCACGGACTCGCCCACTTGAGAAAGTCGACGATGTGTCCCGGCAAACGGAACCTTGTAAACCGGCCTCCAGAAAGCAAAGGGCGGTGGAACAAACATTCGCACATAAAACACTTCAACACCATTGAGGACCTAGAAAAGGAAAACAAACAGGGGGAGCTAGAGTGCTCCTGCAAATAGTACACGGACACCGATTGGCCCCAAATCGCAGTGGCGCCCCTTGCGGTATTTCTTTAATTGATTATAAGAGCTTTGATTACAATATAAAGCTGGTAATTCAGCCGTCCCAGTAGAACTCCTGAAGCCTGCAAAGAACCTGCATCTGGCTTCTTGTCCACACGGCATCCACAAATAAATCCAGCCATTGTTCACATCAAAAGACTCTTACACATTGAGTCTGCATACAGAAGCTTTCTCCCATGATCAAGGCTGCCACAACCATCCATAGCCTCTCACACTATGAACAGCATCACACCCTGACACATCCAGTGCTCCTGCATCACAACACAAACTCCCAAACTGTCTCTCAAGAGAGTATCACAGCACAGCATACCATACAGTTGACACACTTGTACAAACCCTCTCTACCATCCAAGGGTACTATCCATCTCTGTCATGGATTTCCTGTCCCCTGTCCTATCAGTAGCAAGGCTGTACCAAACATGTGTCCACTCCTGTACCTTCTGCCTGCATGTGACCTATCTCCTGGAGAAACCCAAAAACATGTTTCCTCGAGAAAACCTACGACCTGTTTCCACATGAAACCCTTAGGCCTGTTTCCCTTTGAAACTTATGTCCTGTTTCCATACATCTAGTTACCTGTTCCCTCATGAAACATCTGGCAACATAGAGATGCCCATAACTGCAGGTCCCACTGTTCCTTTCTAGCAGGAAGAACACAATCTGCTCCATGAGCACGCAGCCATGCGAGCTTGCATCACTCCCATGCCAAGAAACATAACCACATGACCTGTACTTGCAGCCAAAAACCCAAGCACATGGCTGAATTTGCGACCAAACAAAAACAGCCCATAAACTGTCCCAAAACAGTCCTGAATCAAAGCATAGAAAGGCTGAAAGTTCCATCTGATGAACGCCATCGACATGATGTCTATGTTCATGGAAAAACCAACCTCTGCCCACCTTTATGCCGACTTTGAATGTACAGATCTGAAAAACAGCCCCGTACCCGTCTGTACCACCTCGGGATACGTGCCAGGAGTTGTACTTGCGCAATCAGTCTGCTGTCCACTCATGTACCTGCCTGAATCTGAGTACACAGTTCTGTCCAGCACTTGTCTGCACTGCCTGCAGCAACTGTACTTGCTGTACCAGGCTGTCCGTACACTGTACGGCAGCCGTACAGTATGGTACAGCTGTTGTACCTGCTGGTACAGCCTGACCAGACCCTGTGTGCAGCAGAAAACCTTGCAGCAGCTCCTATGCGCAGCCAACCAACAGAAGAGAAAGAGGGTATTTGCAGCAGATCTGGCCGTACAGTGCTGTACGGCTGGTTTGCACTCAGAAAATCAGCAACAGCAGCACGGCTTCTCCAACGATCCTTCTCTTCTTCTTTTCCACGCTAGAGAACATGCGCTTCAAGGCTCCTCCACGACTCCTTTCCCAAAAGCTAGAGAGAGAGGGAGGAGAGAGAAGCACTACTCCAAAAGTGGCTCCTCCCCAAAAATAATCCCTAGGGCCCCAAACTTTAATAAGTTCCTAGGGCCACTAAGGCCTAGGGGCAAACTTTAATAAACATTAAAGTTTAATGTTTCTAGTTCCCCCCTTCACACCTAGGGATGTCCACACATCTTAAACTCTGTCCGGGCACCCCCCATGTGAATCATAAAATATTCTGACTCTGCTACCACCATGCCCACACTTGTACTGTTCCATTTTCACAGGGCCATGACATACCCCCCGCTTGAAAAATGGCAAGCGTCCTCGATTGCATTCTGGTGATGCATCAAAATATCCCATATGGCAAAAACAATGGCCTTCCAATGCATCTGGGTGATAAAACAATCATCCTGCACAATAAGCCACACTGTCCTCTTGCTTGTTCCTTCAGAACCTACAGCAAAAGTCTAAAACCAAATGGAAACACGTTAACTGTGTTAGCCAAAAACAAAACCATGCATCATTCTACATATGGCACACATATGCATGACACACACATGCATTCGCAAACAATATGCTCCTCAAAATGCTCTACCTACTCCAAAGTAACAGTCTAAGGGCTGCTCGCAAGCCTTACGCCCATGGGCATCCCGCAGGACCCACGACTGATGGTAAAACATGAGCATATGAAAGCACTCAATGCATCCAAACACTACATCTACCAAGTACTTTCCCACATATGTCTCATGGCCATCCCGCAGGAGTTACACCCAATGGTGCATCCATGACATAATAAAGCACTTGATGTATCATACCAACATACATGCAGCACACGACACAATGCAGAGTATTTCCCAATGTATTCTCAATGGTACCAGGATCCAATGGCACCAGAATACAAAAATACCTCTACCTCAAAAAAAGTGTATGCATACATGCACAAATAGAGTTCGATCCATATTTCCATGAACCAAACCAACTCTAGGACTGCTCGCAAGACTTATGCCCTCCATAGAGTTATCCATAGTTGCAGTTATAGTTCAAGGTGCGCGCGACTGCCAACTTTACCATCTCATGTGACTAGTACACAATATCATAGAAGTCCCATAAGCAGATGTACTGTCAGCCTCAGTACCTTCGGGTGAATACAAAGATGTCACCAAGCGACTCCTAGATAACAACTGAGCCTGTCTGTAACAACAAGGGAGCGGAGGTGCTACCCCCCTCTTGAGCATCAGGCAATGCTCCAGACCCATGCTCTGCTGAACCTGAATGAGCCGTAACAAGAGTCGACTCCAACTCATAGGCATCAAGATAAAGCTGCAACTCCTGAGGTGAATCTGCTAAGTCACCCTCCTCCATCCACTTCGCATCCATCAGTGAACCTCCTCCATCCACTTCGTATCCATCAGTGAACAACTCTTGAACTTCACAGGATAGCGATGGGAAACCTTACCCTGTACCTTTCTTTCCTTATGTGCCAGTATATGCTCAGGAATAAGAACCTCGTCAAGTTCCTCCACTTCCATCTGAGCCTCATCTGATACATTCTCAGGCACCCAAAACCTGCTTGCACTCCACCCAAGTGATAAGCACAAGTCCTCGATGAAGCATAGTAGATCACCACAAACATAGAAAGAAACTGTCTTCCGAACCCATGAAGCCTCTATGAAGATACCACCGGTGACAAACTGTCGAAAGCCATAGCCTTCAACGCATCTCCTGCACCATAACACTTCAACTGCTTCTTGTTCCTGGCCGACTACTTCTTGTCCTTGGTGTCTTTTCTCCTGAGCTTCATCTTCAGCTCTTGCTCTTCACCTCATATAGGCAAAGACACAAAATCCTGTACTGTGTCCTGCACTTCCTTGAAGCTTTTGATGTGACTCTCATGAGACAACCACGAGCTCACCCCCTTAGGAAAGTTGGCGATTGTCCCGACCAAAGCAACCACGGACTCGCCCACTTGAGAAAGTCGACGATGTGTCCCGGCAAACGGAACCTTGTAAACCGGCCTCCAGAAAGCAAAGGGCGGTGGAACAAACATTCGCACATAAAACACTTCAACACCATTGAGGACCTAGAAAAGGAAAACAAACAGGGGGAGCTAGAGTGCTCCTGCAAATAGTACACGGACACCGATTGGCCCCAAATCGCAGTGGCGCCCCTTGCGGTATTTCTTTAATTGATTATAAGAGCTTTGATTACAATATAAAGCTGGTAATTCAGCCGTCCCAGTAGAACTCCTGAAGCCTGCAAAGAACCTGCATCTGGCTTCTTGTCCACACGGCATCCACAAATAAATCCAGCCATTGTTCACATCAAAAGACTCTTACACATTGAGTCTGCATACAGAAGCTTTCTCCCATGATCAAGGCTGCCACAACCATCCATAGCCTCTCACACTATGAACAGCATCACACCCTGACACATCCAGTGCTCCTGCATCACAACACAAACTCCCAAACTGTCTCTCAAGAGAGTATCACAGCACAGCATACCATACAGTTGACACACTTGTACAAACCCTCTCTACCATCCAAGGGTACTATCCATCTCTGTCATGGATTTCCTGTCCCCTGTCCTATCAGTAGCAAGGCTGTACCAAACATGTGTCCACTCCTGTACCTTCTGCCTGCATGTGACCTATCTCCTGGAGAAACCCAAAAACATGTTTCCTCGAGAAAACCTACGACCTGTTTCCACATGAAACCCTTAGGCCTGTTTCCCTTTGAAACTTATGTCCTGTTTCCATACATCTAGTTACCTGTTCCCTCATGAAACATCTGGCAACATAGAGATGCCCATAACTGCAGGTCCCACTGTTCCTTTCTAGCAGGAAGAACACAATCTGCTCCATGAGCACGCAGCCATGCGAGCTTGCATCACTCCCATGCCAAGAAACATAACCACATGACCTGTACTTGCAGCCAAAAACCCAAGCACATGGCTGAATTTGCGACCAAACAAAAACAGCCCATAAACTGTCCCAAAACAGTCCTGAATCAAAGCATAGAAAGGCTGAAAGTTCCATCTGATGAACGCCATCGACATGATGTCTATGTTCATGGAAAAACCAACCTCTGCCCACCTTTATGCCGACTTTGAATGTACAGATCTGAAAAACAGCCCCGTACCCGTCTGTACCACCTCGGGATACGTGCCAGGAGTTGTACTTGCGCAATCAGTCTGCTGTCCACTCATGTACCTGCCTGAATCTGAGTACACAGTTCTGTCCAGCACTTGTCTGCACTGCCTGCAGCAACTGTACTTGCTGTACCAGGCTGTCCGTACACTGTACGGCAGCCGTACAGTATGGTACAGCTGTTGTACCTGCTGGTACAGCCTGACCAGACCCTGTGTGCAGCAGAAAACCTTGCAGCAGCTCCTATGCGCAGCCAACCAACAGAAGAGAAAGAGGGTATTTGCAGCAGATCTGGCCGTACAGTGCTGTACGGCTGGTTTGCACTCAGAAAATCAGCAACAGCAGCACGGCTTCTCCAACGATCCTTCTCTTCTTCTTTTCCACGCTAGAGAACATGCGCTTCAAGGCTCCTCCACGACTCCTTTCCCAAAAGCTAGAGAGAGAGGGAGGAGAGAGAAGCACTACTCCAAAAGTGGCTCCTCCCCAAAAATAATCCCTAGGGCCCCAAACTTTAATAAGTTCCTAGGGCCACTAAGGCCTAGGGGCAAACTTTAATAAACATTAAAGTTTAATGTTTCTAGTTCCCCCCTTCACACCTAGGGATGTCCACACATCTTAAACTCTGTCCGGGCACCCCCCATGTGAATCATAAAATATTCTGACTCTGCTACCACCATGCCCACACTTGTACTGTTCCATTTTCACAGGGCCATGACACTTGTTCTCTATCACCTCTCTGATGATGTGATACTTCACATCCACATGCTTCGTCTTTGCATGAAAAACAGGGTTCTTTGCCAACTGAATGGCACTCTGACTGTCACAATGCAACAATGGAATATCCCCTGTATAACCCAAATCAACCACTAACCGAGATAGCCATAATGCCTCCTTGCAAGCCTCTGTGGCTGCAATATACTCGGCCTCTGTAGTAGATAAGGCAGTGCACTTCTGCATCCTAGATATCCATGACACAGCACCTCCTGTGAATGTAAATACATAACCGGTAGTAGACTTCCGGTTATCTGGATGACCGGCATAATCCGAATCCGTGTAACCATGCACTAATGCATCCTGTTTGCCAAAGCAAATGCACATATCCTGTGTGCCCTTCAGGTATCTCATGACACCTTTCACTGCTTCCCAATGCTTCTTGCCAGGGTTGGCCATGTATCTAGAAACCACTCCCACTGCAAATGCAACGTCCGGCCTAGTAGCAACCATGGCATACATGAGACTGCCACATGCTGAAGCATACGGAATCTTGGCCATATCAGCCCTGTCTGTATCTGACTGTGGGCTGTCCATAGCACTGAGTTTCACATATGGAGGCAAAGGAGTACTAGCTTTCTTCCCCCCCGTCCATATTGAACCTCTGCAAGACTTTGCCAATGTATTCCTTCTGAGACAAATACAACACATGCTGATTTCTGTCCCGAAGTATCCGCATACCCAAGATGTGATTTGCATCACCCAAATCCTTCATATCAAAGGTTTCATGCAGCCTCTTTTTCAATGCATCCATCTCTTTACGAGATTTCCCGGCAATCAACATATCATCAACATACAAGATGAGGATCAATAGACTGCCATCCAAAGCTTTCTTGGTGTACAAGCAGTGATCTATGTCACTTCTCCTGAATTTTTGAGATTTCATGAATGTATCAAATTTATGATACCATTCTCTTGGTGCCTGTTTGAGCCCATAAAGACTCTTTTTCAGCTTGCATACAAGCTTCTCCTTTCCACTTACTGCATAACCCTCTGGCTGCTGCATATATATCTCCTCATGGAGATCACCGTGAAGAAAAGCAGTCTTCACATCCATCTGAATCAAGTCCAGATCATCATGCGCAACCAAAGCCAACACAGCTCTAAGTGTGGTCATTTTGACCACTGGAGAGAAGATCTCCTCAAAGTCCACACCATATTCCTGCTTACAGCCCTTAGCCACTAACCTGGCTTTGTATCTTGGCTTTGCATCTGGTGCAACTTTGAGCCTGTATACCCACTTGCATGGCAAAACCTTCTTGCCTGCAGGCAAATGCACCAACTTCCATGTTTCATTTTTATGCAGAGAATCCATCTCTGACTTCATGGCACGCTCCCATAGAGCCTTGTCTGCCCTCTGTAAAGCCTCCTTATAACATGAGGGCTCCCCACAGTCAGTGAGCATCAAGTAGTCAACCCCTGGAACAAACCTGTCAGGGGCTCTGGAGGGTCTAGTGGACCTCCGTACCCAATGACCATCATTTGCAGGTTGTTGTCCAACCTGCATATCACCCATTGGTGGCTCCTGTTCCATGCCATAAGGCTGAAAAATCATGCCCGGTATATCCTCTAACTGTGGTATATCCATAGGGATATCTTCTGCCATCTCTGGCTGTCCATTTGGACCATTTTCAGCACCATTTAAGGGCTGATTTTCTTGCTGTAATGGCTGATTTACAGCCCTTTGTTGTTGTCCATGATGTCCATCATCATCAAAGATGACTCTGCCAGGCTCCTGTTGCCTTGCAGGCTCCTTATACATGCATGTTTCATCAAAAATGACATCATTGCTGCGTATGATCTTTCTATTCACGGGATCCCAAAGTCTATACCCCATTTCACCTCTGTCACCATATCCTAGGAATATGCATTTGTGAGACTTAGGATCAAGTTTGGTGCGCATTTCCCTGCGTATGTGCACGTACGCAACGCAACCAAACACTCTCAAGTGCTTGTATGACGGAGGCTTCCCTGTCCATACTTCTTCTGGCACTTTCCCACCAAGCCTCGTGTTAGGTGACCTGTTTATAAGGTGAACGGCTGTCATAACAGCTTTAGCCCAAAAACCATGAGGTAATGCAGCATGTGACAACATAGAACGGACCTTCTCCTGTATGGTCCTGTTCATCCTCTCTGTTGTCCCGTTTTGTGGAGGATCATAAGGAGTAGAAAGCTCCCTCTTGATGCCTTTTGCATCACAAAAGTCCTGAAACTGTTTGGACATATATTCTCCACCATTGTCGGAACGCAAAGCCTTCAGTGTTTTGCCAGTTTGATTCTCAACAAGAGCAACAAACTTCTCAAACACTGAGAATGTATCACTCTTCAAACGAAGAGGATAAACCCACACCTTGCGTGTGGCATCATCAATAAAAGACACAAAATATTTTGCCCCTCCCAAAGAAAGCTGAGGCATCTCACATACATCTGTATGCACAAGCTCTAACTGAGCATCTTTCTGTCCAAGAGCTTTCTTGTGGGGGCACTGTAGTTGCCTACCATATATACAATGCTCACAAAACTGAAAACTTGAAAACTTTAGAGAAGGCAAGTAACCCAAACAAGACAATTGCTCCATTCCTTTGACACTCATGTGTCCCAACCGGCTATGCCACATAGAAATTTCCGGCAGCTCGGTTGCATTTACATTAGCATGGTGACAAACACCTGCATGCATGAAATAAAGAGTGTCCACCTTAGAGCCTCTGGCAACAACCAGTGAGCCCTTACTAATCTTCCACTTTCCACTACCAAATGTGGTGACATAATCAGCATCATCAAGCTGTCCAGTAGAAAGCAGATTCTTCTTGATCTCAGGCACATGCCTGACATCATGGAGCATAAGCTGTGAGCCATCTGAAAATACAAGCCTTACATCACCTCTGCCAAGAATCTTGCATGCATGGTTATCACCCAAATAAACCACTCCTTCATTGCCAGCAATGTACCTGACAAACAAGTCTCTGCAACCTGTGACATGAAAGGAGGCACCTGAATCAATGATCCATGAGTGCATACCATGACCACCTATAAGAAGTGAATGGGCATCAAGTGAAGAAGTAAATAGGACCTCATCCTCACTGCCACCTGCATGTGACACATTGATTTCTTCAATCTTGACTCCACTTTTGCCCTTTGGCTTTACATCTTTGGCTTCATCCTTCTCTTTGTCTTTGCCTTTTCCCTTTTCTTTTTGATCATTTTTCCATTTGTAGCATTGCTTTTTAATGTGTCCCTTCTTGCCACAATAATGGCATTCCAAATCCTTTTTGGAGCGAGACTTGCTCCTTCCCCTTTCTTGGCTTTTTCCCCTTTGCTGGGATCTCCCACGTGCATTCATTGCATTGGACTTTCCAACAGAGTTGTTTTTCCTGTTCATCTCTTCTTGAAGAAGAGCACCCTCAACATCTGCATATGACAGCATAGCATGCGAATTGCTAGTGGCTGTCCTAAATGTGTCCCAACTCTCTGGCAAAGTGCATAACAAAAAAGTGGCTTTGAACTCATCGTCCATTGCCAACTTTTGATTAATGACCTGGCTGACAATACCATTAAACTCATTTAGATGGGCTGTCATAGACGCCCCTTCCTTCATCTGAAGACCTATGAGTTTCTTCAACCAATACACTTTGCTTGAGGCACTTTGTTGGGCATACAAGTCCTGCAATCTCTGCCACATTCCCCAAGCTGTCTTCTCTTCACGAATGCTGAAAAGTAATGAGTCTGACACAGACAACATGATAGTAGATCTTGCCAGCTCATCCATATCTTCCCACTCTTCAGCAGTAAGAGAAGCCGGCATCACACCCCTTTCTTTGATAGGCTTGTGCTGCTTTTTCTGGAGCAACACATTGTAGCACTGGGTTTGCCAAATATCATAGTTATGCGAGCCTTCAAGCTTCTTGATGTGAAGCAATGAAGAGCTCTCACCTGTGGTTGCCATAGCAAAATGCAACCTGTCAATGCCTGACTCCCTGCAAATGTGCAAACACTGCACCCAAGATGTGCAAACACTGCACCCTAAGCACACAAAGTGCTCACAAATGTTCTCCCAAGCTTTATCTCCCATTGCGGAAGCAAGAATGCAACTTTTCTCCCACTTTATGTGATGAAAACACCAAAATCTGGTTGCTGCAGATTTTGGACAGCACCTTAAATGTGCTCTTTTGCCCTTCCAAAGTACTGTACAGCAGTACCAAGTGCTCACCAATGATGTACCAAACCTGTACCGGCAATTTCAGCAGCTGAAATTGAATCTTTTGGTCACTCAAAACAGTGTACAGCCATGCCAAAACTTGCACAAAGCTGTGCCAAATCTGTACCAGCAGGTACAGTAGCAATAAATGCTCTCCTGGCTGTCCAAATGAGTGAAAATCAGATTTTTACAGTCACGAACACTGCATACAACAGTTCCGAACAGAAATTGGGCAAAAGCCCCTTGACTGCAAGCTGATTTCTGAGGATTCAAAGCATAAATGTCTTGCCTGCTGCTTTGCCAAGCTCAACAAGCATACAAACTTGAAAAGCCCCTTGATTTAAGATCAATTTCTGATCATACATGGTACATTGACGCACATGAAGGTATCCAGAGTGTTTACGATGCTTCCCCTTGGCCACATATACATCCAATACATGAAAGCCCCTTGATTTACAGGCACATTGAGTGCTTGTAAGGCATCAACACATTTTCCACAGCATCAAATGCGATTGCCTGCATGCAAATCAACCAAATCGGCACAAAAGCCCCTTGATTTGCACTGCAATTTGCTGCAATTTTGCCCAAATGTGCGATTTTTCACATCATACAGCATGTATGAGTGCTTAATTGCACAATTACATCAAAAGCCCCAAATTTCGACATCCAATTTCCTGCAAATTGATCCTGATTTGACCAATTTCCTGCAAATTTATCCTGATTGTGACCAATGTCACCCAATTTTGCCAATTTTGCTCAAAATTGAGCAATTCGACACCTGTATCTGCTCAATTGTTGATTGTACTTGCTCAATTGCAAATCCCAAAAAAAAATTGAGGAAAATACCTTATAATTTCTGATTTTTCTTCAATTTGCAGGCTGTTGCAGGAAAAGAGGGGTTGATGATTGCTGCTTCTGTTCTGTGCAGGTGAGGGGGCACTTCTAATGCAGGTGAGGGAGCACTTCTGTGCCGGCCTAGTTGCTGCAGAAAGGTATTGCTTTTTATTATGTTTCCAGACGAGTAGGTGCTGCTGCTGCCGCCTAAGGAACTGCTGCTACTCTTCCTCTGACCTAAAGATGGATGCAGGCAAGATCGCGCAGCTGAAGGCTTTCATTCAGCTCTGCGACTCCAGCCCAGCGGTCTTGAAGGACCCTTCTCTGCGTTTCTTTTGGAATTACCGGTCACGGCAGAGTTCAACGAGCGAACACGTACGGTGGTGCACGTCAGTGGGGGCAACAGATGGCTGAAGCGAGGGCGGCTTTGGGCCACGCGCTGATGATTAACACGCCTTCGCCAATTTTAACGCCCGCCAGTGCTCCACGCTCGACGCCTACACGATTAGAGTCGCTCACGTAGCTGCTTACGCTTTGCTTCGCCGTGCGCCTTCTACACGCCTGAAGTCGACGGGCTCCTCTTCTGATGTGACTGTCATCAGAGGTTGCCACAGCAGCCCCTGCCTTGTCTTGGGCGTAAGTCAACCTGCTTCGGCTCCTGCTGCTGCACTACTGCGGGATGTCTCCTCTGAACTGCGCTAGTGAGTAGCTGCAGCTTGCTTGTCCTCAGCAACACCTGAAGAAAATCCTACTTCTTTCTCCTCGAAGGAACTGAAGGCTCTGATACCAGTTGATGGGGAGAATCAGCAATTAGGGTTAGGTTAGAGTATTCATGGGAGACATACACAGAGAAGCACCAGGGAGAGAGAGAGAGAGAGAGTTGTGGGGATAAGTCAACTCATGAGGTATGAGTGTGTGACTCCCCTATCACACATGTATATTGCACTAGTACACATAGTGCACTTAGTACATTAAAAGTACTAAGTGTACTATGTACTATAACTTATGGGCTTGTACACACTATAAGGGTGGGCATAACGCCTTTACCCCAACAACCACGGAAGCTGTGGAGGTGGCGGCGGCGGGCTTTGGAGGCTTCTTTGGACAATCCCGAGAAGTGTGTCCTTTTGTATGACAAAAGAAACATCTTGTTGGTGTTGGACTCACACACTCACACACACAAACCTGCACATTAGGGCTAGGTGCAGGGTAGAGAAGCTCACACAGAGAAATGAGAGAGAGAAAGAGAGAGCCAAAAGTGTGGTATCCACAAAATGCAAGTCAACCCTTGCATGTGTGCCACATCCATATAATATAGAAGTACAAAATATTATATGTAGAGTGTCCTTTCACACTTGATATCCAAGGGAAAAAACCACATGGGAAAAAGTGCCCTTGGTTAAGCCCTGTTCACACATAGCACTACCATAAGTGAGCATATGCCTACAAATCCCCCCTGTAGTGGAAGTGTGAACCTGTACAAGGTAGCAGATCACTCTCTGTATGAGAGTAAGCCCAAAGCTTTGCGGAAAGCTTCAAACTTTTCTCGAGGTAAAGCCTTTGTGAATAGATCTGCAACATTATCCTGTGTAGGGCAGTAAGATAAACTAATCTCCCCTGCATGTAGCCTCTCTCTGACATAGTGATAATGTTGGTACGTGCATGAAATACTGGATTTCGTGCCACGGCCATAGCACTCTGGCTATCAGTGAGAATGGTGGTGGGTGTCTGTTGACACTCACGAAGATCAGCCAATAGTCTCCTCAACCATACACAATCTACTGCAGCTGTGAAGACTGCCCTGTACTCAGCCTCACAAGTAGATGTGGCAACAGTGGGTTGCTTTTACTCAACCAAGATATGCATGAACTGCCAAGAAAAAAAACAATTCCCACTGGTGGATTGCCTGGTATCATAAGCACCAGCCCAATCTGAATCATTGTAGAGGGTTGTGGAGGCCCTTAATTTAGGGAAGACCTTCTGTGGGTCCACACATGGCACACATGACGAAGCATGGTGTTCAAACCCTATCTCAGAGTGTTTATTGACGAGTATATAAAATTTACCATGCAGCTAGACATTCTATGTGGAGGTAATTTTTTTTGCATGGCACGATTGATTCTAAATATGAACAAAGAAGCTTCTGTTCTGGATGAACTTCAAGTTTGATGCTTTATCATTTTGATCTCTGCTATTTCTGAGAACCTTTAGTTCTGTCTCTTTCTTCTTTGAAGGACTTGGATGGTATTTAAAGTAAATGAGGATAACCCTTCCTTGTTATTGCTTGTCAATGCTAATGCCCAATTTTCATGCTTTTTTTTTCTGCAGGTGCAAGCAGTCTAACTGGCTGAGCGTGCAATGACATGAAGAACTATTCAACGAGATGCTTTGAAACATGTCATGCGGCTTCTCTACATGCTCCATGCTTGCAAGGTTCTACAGCAAAGCTCATACCCGTGTATTTTGTAAGGCAGCTCTAGATATTTTTGAGAGATTCCTTTTAAGTAAAATAAAAAGCATACAAAGGTAGATCTCAAACCAAAAGGTAGGGAGATCTCAACCAATCGAGGGCACTATGCTGCCATAAAAGCCCTGTAGGAGTGTAGGAGGAAAAAATTCCATGGTTCCACTCTCTCATAAATCTACTGCGTTTTGTTTGCACAGCTCTACAAGATCCCTGTATGCGGGCCCAGGCAGCTCTATATATTGATTGCCAATTTTTGAGAAAGCAGCAAAAGATGTTGCTTGTGAGGACACTTATGAAGACCTTGAATGACACTTATTCTACAAGCTTGACAAAGAGCCTGGTGCCTTGTTGTTTTAGAGAGTTGAAAGAACAATCTCTTTACAAATGTGCAAAGCCAAGAAGATAACTTTATTGTTAGCCATTTCAATGCAAAAATATCTTGGCTGCAGTGATAGACGATCAGTGTAATATTGTAAATTAGGATGATAAATCGGGTTAATATTTATGAAGGAAATACATAAGAGTTATTTCAAATTGTGGTGATCTGAATTTTAGCTTGTGGGGAAACTCTTGAAGCACTGACTATAAGACAATACTAAATGTTTATTTTGCATGAATGCAGAAGGTGCCTGCCAATTCTTGGTTGAGGTTTCCTTGCATTGTAGTGACTAGGGTTATTACCACAATTGATCCAAGCTACAAAAATTAACTCATCCATGTATTGTAAGCTAAGTCAGCCCACTTGCTTAGAAATCTACTTGGGATAGTAGGTGAAACACTTCTGGAGAGTACAATATTTGGGATGTCTTTTAAGGTTTTTGATTGTTATTAACTTTAAAGACTGATGATGAGAGGTTCACGAGGATGAATGTAATTTAGATGCTTAAGATTGATTGCATGTAGTCATCTAATGGGAGTAGGTGCAATAAATCGTTAGCAAGGAATAGTTCTTGAATGTGTGAAGCATCTCTAAGATTAAGTTATAAGAATGCCAATATGAAGACATCACTTTTGTTTATGTAAAGCAGCATTAAAAAATACTTTGTACAATCTCTTATCTATAGTTAACTTTTTGCTTTAGGTTGCATTATGTGGACTAGTTTAAACTCTCAAGAAATTATTATCATGTTGATGAAGTACTCAAGTTGCAATAGGTATCACGATCATATATTGTTGGAGTATTTGTTAGACAACAAATGTAGAGATAAAGCAAAAAGTCTTGCACATGCTATGAGAACATTTACACATGCTATAAGAGTTCCACATACTATAATCTTTTAGCATTTGGGAGGCCTATATATATGACACTGATTGATTATCAAGGAAGATGGAAAAAGCAAGCTTGACACCTTTTCCACATTGAGTTGAATTGGATGTCATGTTTAGGTTTTCCTCTCTTTCCATTCACGGAAGAAACCCCTTCTTCACTTAGAGAGAGCCACCAAGTAAATAGCTAGTGATTCTAGTTGCTTGTTGTGTAAGCTAATATGAAGCCATGCTCTTTGCTAGTTAGAGCTAGCATCCATTACTTTGACACCAAAGTACTTGTGTTTGCAACATGTATGAGATTTGTTCCATGATTGTGTTGTGCTTGTCGAGGGAGTGTGGTATTTATGAATGCGGTAGCAAGGCTTATCACAAGCTTTGGATGGAGGGAGAGAGAGAGAGAGAGAGAGCGATGGAAAAGTCTAGGATGGGATAGGCTCCTCAATGAGTTTTTTACAAAGTATGTTGATGAGTTGAAGGTCCCTCTTGCATCTATTTTTCAGAAGGTGTGGAATACAGGTATCATGCCTACGAGTTGGAAGATTGGGCTTGTACGTTTATTGCCTAAAGCTCTACATCAATGGAGACCAATCACATTGATGGGAGCCATGTATAAGATATTTGCAAAGTTCTTAGCCAACAGGTTGCAGCGATTTCTTCCTACTTTGATTCATCCAAGACAAAATGGATTTATTAAAGGTCAGAATATTTTGCATAATATACTAGATGTAAAATTTGGAATTGATTATGCATGGGCTTCGAGGCAAGAGGTGGTTATGATTCAACTAGATATTGAAAAGGCTTATGATCATGTTAGTTGTCTTTCCTTTCACAGCTTATGTAGGCTATGGGATTTAGCCCTCGCATGTCTTCTTTGATTTAAACTATTAGCCAACATGCAGTGGCTAGGCTTATGATTAATGGTGGGGTGACTGAGCCCATTCATTTGACGAGATCGGTTAGGCAGGGATGCCCACTTAGCCCTCTCTTGTTTGCAATTGTTACACATCCAATCTTATCTCAACTGGGTAAGCTAGTGGAAGACGGTGAAGTTATAGGGCTTACTCTTCCAAGCGGAGAGCTGATGGTCGGCCATGCATTGGCAGATGATTCTTTCATGTTCCTTAAGGCTCAAAGAGATAATGTTCAGAAGGGTGTGGCTATTTGGAATACTTTTTCTCTTACTTCAGGGTTATACATTAATATGCAGAAATCTGCTCTGATAAGCTATATCAAGGGGGATTTGCTTGGTTTGGGATAGAATGGACAAGTCATACAAAGGGGATGCATCATACGCCACTTGGGTTATCCAGTCTGAGTTGATGTTGATTCACAAGCTTTGTTGGCATGGATTTCTGCAAGGATAAATGATAAGTTTGTGTATTGGAAATCTGAGGGTTGGCCTATGCATGTTCAGCTAAAAGTGGCACAATCCATTATAATTAGCATGATATCTTTTTTCTTCTTTTTATTGCCATGGACGGAAAAAACTTTGCATCAGATACAATAGCCAATTAGATTTATGCTATGGAAAAGAGCAGGAAATTAGCTAGGGCAGACGTGGATTTCTTGGGAACATGTTACTACTTCGAACAGGAGTGAAGGGGCAGCCTTATTAGATGTTAGATTACATATGGTCGCTACTAGGAGATGGCCTTTATTGCAAGATATGTGTGTATCTCAAGAGCCATGGGTGGTAATGGCTAAGGCCCTCATAAAGGAGGTCACACTTGTGCATGGTAATACCAAGACTAATGGTACATGGTGGGATGTAGTGAATGGTTCCCAACAGGTTCGAGTGGTGGCTTCACCTTGCCTTTCTCATTTGATGATCTCATGGAAGGAGGTGTTGGCACACACTAAATAGAAGCCTTTAGATTAGTGGTTTTGCAGCAGTTAAATTCTATGGTAGGCGAGGTGTTGGCTATTCACGACTTTTGGAGTGGCCTTACAAACTTGTTGAGCGGCCAAAATTCAATAGAATTTCTCGATTGGGACTAGTGAGAATTATGGATACTTTGTTGCCACACAAAGAGGCCGCTTATCAAAAAATCCGTCATTTTCGGCTTCCGCGTGGATATATATAGTTATGGGAGAAGGTGAGGGCAGGACTTACACCGTTTGGTCATATTCTTCGGTTGAGGATCAGCAACCTTGGTTAGATTAGGCATTTTGAAAGCCTCAAAACATTGTCCAACGTACAACAAATCAAGTTTACCATATGATGGTGGAAGATAAGCGCTGGATCACTGAGAAGACTAATAGAGTATGGAACATCAAGAAAAGTAGGGCCTGGTGAAATGAAGTAATCTTACAGGGCTGGTGGTCTAAGATTCCATATCAAGGGAAGGTGTTCCTATGGCGCTTACTAGTTGGACGCCTACCATTGGGAGACCAATTGTGCGAAAGCGGCAGATTGCTTTTGGTAATTGTGTGTTTTGTGCTACATGCTTGGAAACATGCTCGCATCTTTTCATTTCATGTTCGGTGGTGGCAAAGAAGGTGTGGGATTTCCTTTCTCGCGTATGGATTCCGTTGACAAATAGGTCCGTAAAGGTTAAAGACTGGATTTTTGCCAAGATTTCAAATGGGCCGGATAACCCAGAACATTCAGTTTTCTTTCATTTTTTTAGGTGGACAGGTTTGTAGCATATCTAGTTAGCTAGGAATGCCTTCATATTTGATGCAAAAGTTGGTATTGTAGCTCACATAGGTTGTATAAAAGGGCTACTATTGTGGCAAGTCTCTTCATTGCGGTCAACTCATTTGGTGGAGAATGACATGGCTATATATTGGATGAGGGTACTCCGAGCTACACCTGTGGTTGTGAGGGAAAGCTAGCATCTCACATGGTGGCCATGTGGCCATTTGTAAAGTAAATTTTTGGTAATATATCTTCTATTACGAGAAAAAGAGAGAGAGAGAGATATATATATATTAACGTCTTCAAAGGACCCAAAGGGTCTATGAGACCAAAAAAGTAGTACAATGTAACTATGACAATGGAAAAAAAACGGAATGAAACTAGCTACATAAGGTAAAATATCAATTCCTCAATCTAGGAGGTACTAGAGAAGAGAGAGAGAGAGAGTGAGAGATGTGTATTGCTCAATCTAAGAGTATTAAGCATTCTGCATGCCAAAAACATTGCCTGAGTATTGTGTATAGCCGAAACTGCATGTGCATAGTGCTCAATGCTAACAAGTAAACGTTCGAGCATTAGTGCAACTAATTAGGATAACATATCTTAAGGGCTATACTTTGTTTCCTCCATGTAAAAGTTTGAGCATTAGTGCAACTAATTAGGATAACATATCTTTAAGGGCTATACTTTGTTTCCTCCATGAACATAATTTTTTTTTAAAAATTTACTTTTTGAGGAATAAATTGATTGATCGGCAAATTTCAACTCTCCTATTTTTCCCGTGGGGATCATAATTTCCATCCTGCCAACCATAAATGAAACGTTAAGTACATTCAATGTACAGAGCATCTGCTGGCTCTCGCAAAATGCGCTACCGAGATTTAATAATATACTGTTAACAAGTTTGTTGCATATACCTGTCGATGGAGACTATAGAGGGGGGGAGAGAGAGGATAAGCCGCGAGAGAGGGTCTCTGCCCGTCCTCCACATTGAGAGGGTCTCTCTGTCATGTCCTTGGGTCTAGGAAACCTTACAGATGTTACCACATCAGCATCGAGAAATTTACTCAAAAAATTGATAGCACATCAACATAGAATGTTTAAAGTAGAATGCTTGGGTACTCCTATCCACTTGATTGCTTGAATGAACTTGAATTTGAAAGCATACTTGGAAGGAATGCTAGAGAGACATCTACAATTGATGAACCTCAAGCCTATGCTTACATTTGGCGGAGATGTCAAAGTACCTTGGAAGACAAAACGTTACAAATTCATTACCACGTTTGAATCAAAGTTCTATGTCATTAGTCAAGTCATGTACTTTTGTTGCTTGTTTGTGTGAGTCATGGAAAAAAAACCCATATATAAAGTATGGTGCGGAGTTGGCTTCGTCCTCTCCAAAAATAATAAACATAGGAGAATGTGCCCTTCCCCTGTTTCCAAAATAACACTTTCGATATCGAAAGTGGACCAAAGATACACTTTTAATGTTGAAGGTGGCCTTCATACCTTCACCACTTTGCATTGCGGAAGTCTGATGCCCTCCAAAGCTTGAGAATTTGATACACATCCTGCAGATGCTCCAAGAAGGTGCCGTGCTTGTGCTAACACTCTGACACTCTGGAAGTCATACGAATTTCGTGCTTGTTTGTGCAAGTGAAAAAAAAAACATACATAAATTATGGCAGGGAGTTGGCACAATCCTCCTCAAAATTTAATAAACATAAGGAAACATGCCCTTCCCTCATTTCCCAAATAACACTCTTGGTATCGAAAGTGGACCAAAGATACACCTTCAGTGTCGAAAGTGGCAAATAGTAGTTGGTTCGAATATAAAAGAGAGAAAAATAGGAATACCTTTGTTAGGATGCGATACTGAAGTCAATGATGCAACCAGTCTCGTGTGATATTGTTTCACAATCATTGATTAATGTAGAGCAATAACCGATGTCAGTATCCACGAGTTATCTTCGACCTTGTAACCAAAGCCACAATCTACAAAAAAACATTCAAATCAAGAACAAAATTAAGATGCAAGCAAAGCTTCTCCTACAAGCAACTATCAAGGCAACTTGATCAAATAGCTAAGCCTAAAGAGGGCATGCTTGAGGAGCTTCTTGCTCAGGATATAAGTGCACTAATTTGGCATACATATCAAGCATAGTCCTCTAAAGTACCATTTGCCATACATGCACACAAGGGCGGATCACACAAAAACACAACCTAGTTCAATGTAATACTAAATCTAGCTTGTATCACTTTGGAACTCATAGTCTCCTTTTGGATGTGGATTGGGTTTGTGCTTATGATGTGGAATTGACATGTATGAGGTCTTACTGCCACCTTTTGGATTGGATTTGGTACTTGTCTCTAGAATCAGGATGATGTGAGCTCTCTCTCAACTGTTCCCAAATGATCCACTTTTTTGTTGCTGTTGCCTAATCCAGATTATAATGATACTTTTGGTGGTTATGTTGCCACAACAGTTGCTAGCATGTGATGACTATTGGTGCTTCACATGGACTCTGCTTGCTACCATAACACTTGCAAAGGCTTCTTCTTCTTGGGTCAGCATTAAGAAGGGTCTTAACATGGCCTTCATTACCTATTGTGTTGATTTCTTCTTTTTTTCTTTTATGTGCGCAAACATGCTGCTCTATTTTACACTGCCTGGTTGGGTAAATTAGCTCTTATCACTTTGGAACTCATAGTCTCCTTTTGGTTGCAAACTGGGTTTGTGCTTATGATGTGGAATTGACATGTATGAGGTCTTGCCGCCACCTTTCAAATTGGATTTTAATCCACGCATATCGGATAGGTTGAGGTGGGCGTCATCAAGGGTCATGAAGCAATTAGCGAGCTCCTTCTTTCCCTGGTCCCTAGCCTCCTTCTCGGGGCTCCTCACTTTTTCCTATGCCAAGTGGACCTTTGAGCTTGCTTGCTTTGCTTTGTTGCAAGGTTCTTAGGCTGCCCAAAGTTAAAAAAAATGGACGTATTAGAACTTGACACATAAGCACATAAAATGCTAATTTGATACATCAACACAAGATCTTTAAAAAGAAGAGGACTAGTTAAATCACCAAGTAGAATTGTTTTTTAAAAAAAGTTTCACTACCCAAGACCATGACAGTCAGGAGAGAACAAGAGGTTTCCTTTCAAGTAGGAGCTCCTCTAACATGGCTCCCAACCTACGATTGGTCTCACCACATCACCAGGAGTTCCTAAAGGACACCTCTTGTCCTTTCCCTACTACATCACCTCTCTCCTATGCCATCCCTCCCATAGTCTCCATGCCTCTCACCCCCAATGTGCTTCCTTGTATTGCACATGCCACTCTCCCCACATGTGCGAGGTGAAGATCCTCATATGCAAGCAGATTATGTATAATTAGTTGAAGTCCTTCACTCATCCAGTGTGAGAAAAATATGAATATATGCACAAAAATAGCGAGAAATAGGGAATTATAGTGAACTATATTTGGGGAATATTGGCAAAATAGTATGTTTTGAGGTAATTTAGGGTGGTAAAATTGATTTGCATTGAATAGTGTCTAGGAGTTTGGAATAGTGTGAATAATAGTGAGGGTGCATAGTATCTAGGAGTTTGGAATAGTGAATAAGAGTGAGGGTGCAATGAGTTTATAAAGTGATTATGGAGATGGATGATCACTATACTTTACTATAGTAGGGAAAAGTGAGGGAAAATATGTATATAGTGTAAACTATAGGGAGGGTTATGGACTTTTGGAGGGGGGGGGGACTATAGTGAGCTTGTGAATGAGCTGGAATGGATTTGCCTAAGGGTTATGGCTATAGTGAGAAAACAATGAAATAATAATGTGGAAATAGTATGTGGTACTTATACTTTTTTGAGATTATTTTAATTACGTTGGAACATGGAAAGAATGTTGTTATAGACATGTTTTAGAGGTAATTGTGTTAGAATATGGAAAGTATGTTGTTATAGACATGTTTTAGAGGCAACTGTGTTTTTTTCCAATAAAAAAACAAAATTAAAGGGGCATAAAACTATGCTTATGGCCCCCCCACACTTGATTAGTGAGTGTCCTTGCATACATAAAAGACTTGACCACATATCATTTGCAACAATCAAAACCACTTTTGAAAAGTAAATGGAGTTGAAGACAAAAAGTTTGAAAATGTGGAAAACTTTATTTCTTTTGAGAATTACATCATCAAACACATTCTGCAGATGGCAACATAATTATGTATAGCTTGTAATTAAAGGAGAGTGGCACTGTCACTTCAACTATGTTATACACAACCCATCAACCATCTAGAGAATGGTTCATTTTCTTTGGTGCTTCAAGAAGGATGCTAAGGAATGACATCTCTTAATCCCACGGGCTTCATCCATATAGTATAATAGAGCATTCTTTAAAAATTGCAAACTACAAATTCTTTTAATGGGAACTCCATAGGTGGCTGCTAATGGACTCACAATGGAAACATAGACCATCCACCTCCATACTAAGAACATCTTCATTAACATTGATTTTTTTTTTGGATTCTCTCGTTGAACAAATGCCAAGAAAACCATAAAAATGATCTGCAAGCTTGATACTCGATCATTACTACCATGATGTGTATCATAAAATAATATGTAGGTCTAGTAGAAGTGGCTTGGTTGGCTCCAATCTCCTGTCATGAAAGGCCAATTAATAGAAGGTCCCATAAGAGTGTCAACCTTGGCCCATTGCCTACGAGTCATTCCCGCATCAAAAAGTGGATGAAACTTGACAGTTTTGGGAGGAATTGAACATTCCAGTACCTTAGGTAATGGAACAAATTGAGGTTGTGGAGAAAAGTCAAAAATATGGAACTATGAGAGAATGATTGGTAAGAAGGTAAGGAAAATTCACAAAATGTGAAAGTGGATGGGAGTAAAGGAAATAATATGAGGGGAAGAGGGGTTAAAATGGAATCTCCTCAAATATGATTCAAACTATGAGATTCTTGGTCCTACTCTTACTCCTTCACTAGATCTTCACCCAAAGATAGGCAAATTTAATGCCCTTTGACAAACAATGGTGATATTCACTAAGCTAGTTAGTGAATTTGGAGCTCAGAGAACTGGCTCCCATTTCTGAGAGTTCTATTGTCCTCCACTCAAATCTACGTCTAGTTGGCTCATCTCGTCCCAAAGCTTCTCATTTGAAGTAGATCTGAAGGAGTCTTGCATTCTTAACATGAGGGCACTTTGTTGAGTGTTGTGATCGTTTGTGTTATTACCATGTGAATCAACCTTTAGTACTTCTTGAAGAAGCAGGTCCAAAAATAAAGTCAGACCAGTCTGTGCTCTACTCAAGCTACAAAAAAATGAATTCATTTGTATTAGTTTGAGGTTTTTTAGTTTTTTGAACAATTTTTTTTTTGTGCTAGGCTCAAATCTCTAGAATCATGTATGTAGCTACGCTCACGTTTGTAGGCTTACACCTCTAGGCACATCTAATGGGCTCATGCCTCTAGACTCACAAATGGTGGACTCACGCCCTTTTTTGTATGAAATAGGCTCACACAAGTCTGGTGAGCTAGGCTCACATCATGCTTGGTAGGCTCATGCTTATGTCTCTAGGCTCACCCCTTGTAGGCTCACACCTCTAGACTCACCACTCACATCTAGTTAGAGTCACGGATTTTTTATGCAATAAGGTCACAATTTTTAATTTTTATGAAAAAGATTCCTAGTGCATGGGGCTCCGGCCCCTTACAAGGTTGGTGAGTAATTATTGGATAAGAATTGTACTTAATGCTCTAATAATTATAAAGGATAAGAATTTTCCCTTAATATTATAGCTGGTTGAGATTGTATAACATAAAAATCTTATTAGGACATGAGTAGGTATGTCCTTATAAATCTCAAGGCTATTTAAATTAGTTAGTATACCTGTATCTGGACTCATGTCTCGATGCTCACATCTGCACACAACTCCAAACTCATAGCTCACATGCAGACTCTAGGCTCACGTCTCACGTGATTTGGCTAAACTTGCATCTGTTTTTCACGAGACTATGGGCTTACGTCTCTCATGAGAGAGATAGCTTGGTCTAGTTTTAAGATTTTTTGGACTTGATGGGGATGATTAAGATTCTTAATCATAGTTTAAGTATTTATACAAGTGGGTAAGTGTTTTTGGTTGATTTTGCACGCTTCTAAGCTACCAATACCAACAATGCATGAATACATGAACAAAAATTCATTTGACACCTAACCATATCGGCGGTATGGCAACGAGTGGGAGAGAAGTGCAGCATTATGAGTAGCTTTCCACATGTGATGGTGAAGCTCTAGAGAGCTTGGAGACTTAGTAAGTTCCCCACAACCCTTCCTCCCACAAGGCTAACCCTTCCTCCCACAAGGCTAAACATAGTGCTGTTTAAGTATAACACCATAATAGTAATGCTAATAGCAATCTCTAGGACATTGCTTTTGGGTTCCATGTAATCCCAATCAAACAAATTATCTGATTTTAGAGGCAAAGAAGCCTCAACATTGTGTATGTCCTCTAAGCCTTCATTCAACAGTGTTACATATATTTAGGAATCAATTCTATCACCATGTAGCATTAATGCTTCATGACATGGCGATATCGGTGGAAATATTGTTAGCAATAGTGGAAGTAGGAAAAAGTAGTTAACATCTAGCAGGGGCTTGAAGTCCAGGCCATTTAGATGAAAAAGACAAAAAGACAAAAATATGCATCGGTTTTTTTCGTAACAGGTTAGACACTAAAGATCTCCCGTGTCTATTTACTTATCTATAAAGATCTCCCGTGTCTATTTACTTATCTATCACTCAGCACAAATATGCATCGTTTTTTTTCGTAACAAGTTAGACACTAAAGATCTCCCATGTCTATTTACTTATCTATCACTCAGCACAGATCATGCTTCGAGGGGTGAATACACTCAACCTTTGGTTTCGAAAGCAACTGATGAGAACGTCAATTCCATAAAGGGGAGATGTATGTGAGGTGGGATTACTATCCAAGTCCCCATGGTGCGTTAGGGGTATACTAGCCCGCACCGAAAAGTATGCATCTATACGGGGATGAGGTGCAAGGGAACGATGTAGCACGGACCCATGTTAGGCACACGTAGAAGCACTCGCGTGTAGGCACGTTAGACCTCCCGTGTTGCCGAGTGCCTAACATGGGTCCATGCGACGCTGTTCCCTCTCACCTCATCCCCATATAGATGCATACTTTTTGGTGCACACACAAACACAACACAATTCTCACATGCAAGAAAAGTAGACAAACGAATTGAAAATAAGCTATCTATTGTTGAGTGGAGGCAGCAAGCGTCGGGACAAATGGAGAGAATGAAATAGGTAGGAAGATGTATATTGCATAAATTGATTTACCCTATTTGATTTACTTCTAAACTCACTTGTACTCTGATGTCTGTTTAAGGAAGTGCAGAAACACACATACAAACATATATATATTAGACATGTCATTCGTGTCCTATCATGTCTCACGATGGGCAGCCTCAACATGTCCCCTGGCTTCCCACGAGAAAAAAAGATTGACAAAATCCAAGCTCGAGTCTTGAAAAGAAACAAAAAGATGAGATATCTAACAATAGAGGAGAAAGGGAATGAATGGTGTGAAGCTCCTCAGCCGCAAAGGATGAGGTGATTAAACTAGCTGAAGCCAATTGAAACTAGATGTACGAAGAAGAAATGAGCAATTCTGCAGTATCCACTTTCTACTACCGTATTTACCTTGTGTAGGTGTAGAGACCCACCACAATAAATGCTTCCATTGTCTCATCAATTTTGTAATTTTAAGCACTTACCTTCCATAGGTGAAATTCAATACTACTTCCACTATGGATATCCTCTTATTCTATTGTGAATTAATAATTATTAATATGTGATGGTAACTTGCTAAACAGTGTTTGTGGTCTAGATTCTAGATATGGTAGAAGTAGAAGAGCAATATTCTACGAGACATCACATTACAGCAATGAAGTAAATAACATCAGAAGCCACAATCTTTATCGCCCTCCTTAGAGGTACTTACAAAAGCACCAGCCTCAACAAACTACATGAAAAGTAAATGTAGGTAAAAGCTTAATGTAAAATAAAGCAAATACCTTAAGTTTTTCCAAGCAACCCTCTCAACTTATTTTCTGCTCTACAGCATAACCACAAGGGAGCATATATTCTACAGTAAAGCACACAAGTAGCTAGATATAACTCCACTCCTCTCCTTTCTAAACTTACTCTTCTCACTAACCCGAGAAAATGGTCAGCCCTTGCTATCTACTCATGCCCAAAAGGCATCCAAGAGTGTTCAACTTGGACATGCTAAAAACCCCTATCACCATCAACAGAAAAGTACAAAAATGTCAACCAACTGCTATAGCTCAGCTCAGCAGATTCCATTCCCTTCATCCAGTATAGTGCATCGTTCGCAGGGGTTTTTTGACAAAACTTCTTGGGTTGTAATTAATCTGTCTGCATTGTCTCTCCCTCTTGATGCAGATTCTCCGTGTCCATGGGCTCAGTAGGCTGAGAGTCCCCACCATCTGCTGCAGATCCATTTGTAGTACTGCTCTCTGACTCCTTGCTGGCTGCTCCCTTGGATTCTGAAGAAGGGGATGCTGGTTTTGGAGGAGGAGGCCGAGACTTTGTCATGATCGGCTTGCAAAACCTGAACATGCACCAATAATAAGTTTACAGAATCTGAAAAACATAGCAAGACACATAAGTGAACTCAAATGCTTGGATGGAAAGAACTACATAGTTCATGAAATGCATACTGTACATATCTGTGTATATTTACATACTGTACAAATGCACAACACGCATGCATCAAATTAGTGAAAGCGTTGCTTAGATAGAGAGCATCCTGAAGATGTCTACGTACTGTAGTAGGTATTTATATGTAAATGCACATATGTATATGTATGAGTATGTACATGTACAGTGTGTGTGTGTGTGTGTGTGCTCCCTACATCAATCTTTCTTCGATTGCATGCAGGTTGACCAAATAGATCATGATGTATATTTGTCTTATATTGACATCTTCAGTTGATGTACTTTGAGACTATCTACTTTGGATAGTCATCTTGTAAATCTAATATACTTATGATTCCACAAAAAAAAAAAAAGTGTGCACGCGTAGTATGCGCACACACACACACACATACACAAGCACATATAGATAAGAAGGAGATAGAGTGGCATTTGAGGGTAAGGGTGTGATACAACAGAAGCCATCAAGACACAAACTGCACAAGCCCAAAGAGTGGACTCACTGATGGCAATGCATGCAAGGCTGGCAGTACTCACCGATCAAGCATATCGGCTTTTTTTTTCAAGTCTGCGGAAAGGAGTATCGGGTTTGCTGATCTAGGGAGGAGATCTTGCTGCAGTTTTCTTTCCCTAAACCAATCTTCTGCCTTGTTGCATTCAGCAATGACCTGTATATCCATGTCCAGGTTTTTGAAAATATCAAAATGTTGTCTTGGTAATCAACTCAAAAGGTAAATATTCGGCAGTTCTGTACATAATCAAAGGACTTACCTTATCTTTCTCTGAAGCATCAATATGATCAAATTTGGGATCCTGCAACTTAGCAGCTTCACGGAAACTGTTGAGGCAGTACAACAGCTGCTCTATACAAGGCCCTCGTGCTTCTTCCTCCTTAAACCTTTCTTCAATAGGATCCCCTAGCTAAACAGAAGTAAAACGAGCAAATGAATGAATTTTTTTACTAGACAGATTATATTTAGCTGGCATCCAGCACGTGTAGGCTGACAGGAGTCAAACACAGGCAAATCCAATCCCTTTACCGCCAGGCTACAGCCCCACGGACACAACACTGAAAATAAACACATTTGTAATTCTATGGTACAAATACTGTTTCCTTTCAATATGTACTAGGGAAAGTGCATAATAACAAACCTTCTTCAGCTCTGCCAACTTAGCAACATAGACACCTTTAGATTCATCTTCTCCTTCTTCATATAACCAGTCTTCTGTCTCTACAAGCTTCATGGCCAACTCTTCTCGATCTGCATCTGTGGCATAGTCTCGATACTTTTCATACATCTGCATCATTATAACAGGAGATTTACATGTTATGGAGATATCATCATCAAAACAGTCCACCATAACGATGCTTACTTCCCAAACTTGAAAGGGAGGGAGTGCCATCATCTGCTGCTACTCTTACAACTTTCCACTGACCCCTTTAGAAGAACCTCCTTCACAGCAGGAAGCTTCAACACAAAGAGCTACTAGCACAAACCATGGGCAAAGGCTTCCTCTTAAGTCCACCTACATGCATTCAAATTCTACAGCAAAACCGACACAATCACGTCTCTTTTTGGAGTACCTTGTTCCGCATCTCATAAACATACGACTCCACAGCATTTTTCTTATCTTTTGTTTCTTCCATAACTCTGTCCTGGAGAGCCATTTCATATTCCTTTTCAATAGACTTTTGCAAGTCACCTTGAGGAAGACCGCCAACAACACACTCATTCACTGCAATCTCCTTTCTTTTGCTTTTCTTTTTCTTTGGCACATCTTTCTGCAGGCAAAAGATCAGGTCAGTAGTAAATCCTCTTTTACACGCTTACTGTTACATCCAAAAGCCCAAGACAGTTAACAAATCTAACCCTAGGTAAGGTTAATCTAGGCACAGGGATAGTGGTTAAAATAGTCTATAGACTACAGAAGTCAATTATAAGGCACCGTTCAAAGGAGAGGGGCACCACAGTTCTAGGCTCATACTCCGTGTGACGATACCAAAGGCATATGTCCTGGTGGTGTCAGACGCACGCACGTTCTGCACACATGAGCCATGTCTCTAGACATTTCTAGACCTCGCGGCATGGGGGTGAGCCGGAGGAGCTCTTTTGGTAGGCAGTGAGCTAGATACCAGGTTCCTTACATTCCTCAGTAAGAAAGGGAACCACGAGTAATCTTGCAGGTTTGAGACCTCACATTTAGCATCAAGACTCAAACCTGTTACCCATGGCAATTTCTTGAACAATATTAGATACTTTACGACAGCCTTTTGAAATGGCAATCAAAGGCAAACCTTAGAGGATTCAACTTCCATTTGTGTAGGTTTTGCTTCACCAGCTGGGCCTCCATTATCAGTTCCACAAGGCTCTGTAGCATTGTTTTCAGTTTTGTCCATCTTTAAATCATTAGAACCAATAGGAACCTCCATGCTATCTGCACTTTGGTCTTTCTCCACCTCCATAGTTGAAGAGGCTTCCTTGGGCTTTCCAACAGGAACTTCCACTTCCTCCTCTTCTATCATCTATCAGAAAAACCAAACCTTCAATTAGTCACTAAGCCTGCTACCATACTCACTCTCTTGTAAATCGACAAATGCTGATATCATCATCTTACAGTTGCTGATTCAATTGAAACAATTCCATGCAAATTCAAACGAATCTTCACTTTGATCTTAGCCCTCTCTGCTTTTGAGGGTTGGAAAGGACCAATCTACAAAAAACAAGAACCGTGAGAATTAGTGTAATCAAACCTACAGGGCACTATAAACATGATGTGGCACACTCAACATGCTACCTGAAGATGAAAAACTGTTATACGAGTCATATGATTCAGATAGAGTCAACTCTACAGCACAAAAACTACTTAAAGTTCTGTTTCTTACAGTAAATGTGTTAATTTTCTGCGGAGTTCCAGGAGGCAGATCATGCATGTCTCCATACAACACATCAATGTTAAAGGTTCCTGATCTATAGAAAGTCAGCATCTTGGTGCTTGGCACAGGATTGCCTTTTGGGAACACAACACTACTATAGGGAGTTTCCACAGGTGTCCCTCCCTCTTCTGGTTCTGGGGCAGATCCTTTCCATGCAAGACAAATAGAGAAAGGGAAGGCGTCTTGAACCTGAAGTCATTGTATAAAAAACAAAGATATATCACAGATACATGAAACCATTTGCTTTCAGGAACATCAAAATCACATGTTACTGTTGGCCATACCTCAAACTCACGAACTTTAAAGGTTGGGCTGAGCATGGCACACTGTAGTGCACAACCCCGGGCAATGCATTCACTGGCATTCATAGTCCGACTGGGCTCCTTCTTGAACACACTCGTAAGGATCTTCAATATTGATGGGACCCGGGATCCTGATCCCACAACTTCCACGGCATACAACTTTTCTGTGGAAATGTTAGCCTCTGATTGGGCTTTTTCACAGAGAGCCCTCACACGTTCAAGAATGGGCTGCGCTAGCTTCTCAAAGTCATCCCGCTTCATGAAACCCCTCACATCCTTTTCATCCATGAGACACTCAATATTCAAAGGGGCCTCCGGATTGGCACTGAGCACCTTCTTCATCTTTTCACAGGCTGACCTAAGCCTTTGACATGCCCTGGGATTTGAAAGCACATCAATCTTATACTCCTCCTTGAACTTCCCACAGAAATAGTGGAAAAGGACTTCGTCAAAGTCTCTGCCACCCAGAGATCGGTCGAAGGCATGTGCCAAGACCTTGAGCTGGCCCTTTTTGAAAGCAACTACGCATATCTGCATAGCAGCATGCCCTACATCCACAAAGACGATATTGATGGGATCATTATCAGGCAAATCGGTCTTGTAAATCCCATAGGCGAGGGCAGTTGCAGTGGTTTCATGCATCAGACGAAGTGGACGGAGGCCGGCAATGGCAGCTGCGTCGAGCATGGCCCGGCGCTGAACCTCGCTGAAGAAAACGGGGATTCCAATTACACAATCGGCAACGTGAGTCTGCAGGTTTTTCTCCGCGATGCTCTTAAGGTTCGCCAAGATCATGCCCAGAATCTGCGAGGGGGTGAAGGATCTGCTCTCGCCGAGGTAATGGACATGGATGAGGGGAGTGCCATCGGGACCTTCTGTAACTGTGAAGGGCAAGAGGCGCAAATCTTGCTGGACTTCGGGGTCGCGGAATCGTCTCCCTAGCAAGCGCTTGATCTGCGCGACAGTGTTCTTGGGGCTCATGGTGAGCGACGCAGAGGCCGCCGTGCCGATGAAGCGCTGCTTGTCGTTGAAGGATACGAGGGCTGGGGTCTCTCGCTTCGACTCATCGTTCAGCACCACGTCGATCCCGCGCTGCCGGGCAACGGCCACAATGCAGTTCTCGTTGCCAACGTCGAGGCCGACAACACTCATGGCTGCAGCGTGGCGTTGTATGGTGCTGAGGTCTTGCTGATGGAACTCACAGACCGCGGAGAGGTAGGGTCTACGGGTTGTGATGATGCGTGGCTATGGTGGTTAGGGCTTCTGATGCGTGGGTGTGATGTTCCAGGCTTGTGCAGAGAGAGACAGAGGCGATGAAGAGAGGAGCATTAGGGTTTTTTGATGCAAAGGTGAAGGGAAAGAAGCAGGCCTCGGCTTTTTCTGTTTGTGTGCAGCTGAGGGTTTGTACAGATGATGAGGCGAAATCAAACAAAAATTCTGGCACTCCGTAGGAGCTTCCAGAACATTCAATAACGGCCGCATTTCCACAGCTCTTTCCATGACGCCATAAACAAATTTTTCTTTTTCTTTTTCTTTTTCGATGATACCCTTTTTTTGGTTTGAGGATATTTTTCGATGATACCCTTGGAGAGGTAGAGTTTTTGAACTCTCGACCCACCACCATTAAACAAATTTGTTCAGGGTTGTGCTTTTAGACTATAAGAAGCATGCAATTCAGTGAAATTTCTCCCTCTAGTAATGAATCCTAAGTGTTGTTAATAAACAGGAGAGGAGAGGACAAGGAAAGGGGAGTATGAGACACGTATATGAAGACAAATCTCTTCTATCAATCAGATGCACCCGTACTTAAAGGATTGCATGGTGTGTATATGCTACACTTTTAGACTGGGGGGAGAGATGAAATAGATTACATGGTGCATGCTAGATTAAATTGAAATATATATTAAAATTGTTGAATTCAAGAAACCCTCCACAGCTTCCTTTTCCACATTCCTTGAGTTATTGTATTCCATTGCGAGTGTATTATTTGTCTTGCTCTGGTTTGTTCTAAAGGGAATTTTGTGTGTCATATCTTTGTTGAAATTCTTAATCTTGGATTTATTCCAATGTTATGAAGAACTAAGCTTGTTGAGCCTGCAAACATTCACTAGACCCTCTGAATCCTAAGTGTCGTTAATAAACGGTAGGCAGCTGCTATCAAGGTGGAAGCCTAGACGCATACCCTCTGAATCCTAAGTGTCGTTAATAAACGGTAGGCAGCTGCTATCAAGGTGGAAGCCTAGACGCATACTCTTAGAGTGTTCTCTCTCTCTCTCTCTCTCTCTCTCTCTCTCTCTCTCTCTCTCTCACACACACACACACACACACACACAAATGTGGTTTGGGCAGTCTCCCTTCCCTTCTCAATTGTGGTTTGGTCAATCTCCCTCCATCACTTGTGGTCTAGGCAATCTCCCTCCTCCCCTTGATGTGTGGCCTAGGTGTTTGACATCATGGTGGATCATAGTGGATTGGAAAACACATTATGGATGCATGATTATGAGCTTGTAACTTAATGGAAAAAGCTTAGAGATAATCACACTACTCTCTATCCTAAAGAGTAGTGTGTTGGTTTTATTAGTCTTTAGAAAGCCCTGTTGTCCTTGATGTAGTTGGCCTTGGTGGGTGAGTCCTCTTCTTCTTTCTCCTCAGCTTCTTCATTTGCTTCACCTCCTGCAAGGTAGGCCTTCTTCATTTGCTTCACCTCCTGCAAGGTAGGCCTTTTAGGGCTTGTTTCTATGTGAAAACAATCTTTTTCCTCGGGTTAGGTTTCCCACAAAAGTTATAAGCCTTCCTTGAGAAATCCTTCTTCACTTAAGCCCCCTTGGTGAAAGTCTTGAATCTTGCTTTCCTTGAGAAATCCTTCTTCACTTAAGCCCCCTTAGTGAAAGTCTTGAATCTTGCTTTCTTGAATGCAACACTTTTGTTGTAGAAAGCTCCCTCTTGGATGCCGTGCCGCTGCTTGATTTTCTGTTCTTCCTCTAAGAGTGATTGATGCTTATATCTCCACAAGCTTTGGGAGAAGGAATGTTAGTGACGGTGGTTACTATGTTTCCATAGTCTTCTTGTGGAAGACTCTTTAAGAGCATTGCAATGCATCCATCTATTGGGACACTGTATCAAGGGCCAATACAACAACAATGCGCACAACATTAAATGAAACCTTTTGGCCAACCTTAGGGCCTTCCCCCACACTCAAATCCCATACAACCACAATTAAAATTGTGGGGGATAATAACCAGCATGTGAGCCCTGTGCCTTATATACAAGGCCTTAATGCCCAACCATTCACTTCAACAAATGGGACAATCAACCTCCACGTGGAGCTCTTGGATGGCACTACTCCAACACCCTCGAGATAGGTTGCCTACCTCGCCCATCGATGATGCCCAGCAACCCTAACACACGGGTTAGAGCCTAGAGCATTTACAACTGGCTATACCAACAACATGTCCATGTGGTGCACATAGCAACATGCCCACCATCACAAGGGAGGAGATCAACCAAGGCGATGCTTCAACAATAACAAGTGCAGGCACCAACGACCTCAACAAGCTTTAATACCATTGTTGAGACACATCATCAAAGGGCAAACACAGTAGTAAGGTGCACAACATCACGCGAAACCTTTCGGCCAAAACCTTAGGCCTTCCCCACACTCAAATCCCACACAATTGAAATTATGGAGGATAACTAGCATGTGAGCCTCTATGCCTTATATACCATTAATGCCTCACCATTCACTTCAACTATGGGACAATCAACCTCCACCTGGAGCTACTAGATGGCACTACTCCAGCATTTTTATGCCAGCTAGTTGAGTAAGTAAGCTCTTCATGTAGTTTAGGTGTGCAGGCATAGAATCTCCAGAGTTCATTTTTTTATTTTAAAATACTTAATTAGCAAGCCAATAACGCTAATTTTGGAACTCTTAGGTTGTGTGCCAAAGAGCTTTTCTAGCTCTTCTTCCCAAGCCTCAAATGAAGTATTCTTACCATCTAAGTGATGGATGAATTGGTCATGCAATCCCAAGGCAATAATGGGCAAGGGCCTTCTCGTCTTTGGCTATCCAAAGTTTTTCAGCATCCCTAGTGATAGCGTTAGTCATAACCTCTATGGGGATGCCCATTATTTTATTTTGGGATATTTTATTTTGGATGTACCTTTTATTTATATCATCTACCAGTTTTAATGTGTTTAATCAGGTGTGTGTGCTGGTTTGATATAGTCAGTATTAATGTGTTTAATCAGTTGTGTGCACTAACTAATATTATTTTGGATATAGGTGATGATTGAGTGGCAGATTATGTGTTAAAAATGTGTTCGACCACTATGAGATATTTTGGAATACATGTGAACGTCTTTTATGGTTTCATATTTTGGTATTAATATTTTTGTAAGACTAAGGCCTCAAACCAATTAGTATTTTGTACTTTTGGTTGGCCCAAGACTTTATATTTGTAGCTTGCTATATTTTTTGTAGAGCTTCTACACTCAAAAACTCAAAAGCACTTGTGATTTGTTTTTGGAGTTATCGTTTTGAAAAGCAAGCTTTAATACATATAAACATGGGTGAGTGATATGGGGAATTTTTTTGGCAAGCATTTAGCCGCAAGCTTTTTTTGCGAGCTTTGGTTCCATGGAATTCACAATTCGCTTATGTGGACTACCCTACTGATGTGGCACTTGACGTGTCCATGTAAGCATGTGACATGGACATAGATGCATCATGGACATACATGCTATCATGTGCACCATGGAGATACATGCATCATCCACATGATGGCCATGCACGATGTCATAGATCAAGGCCTTAGATGGTTCATAAATGTGTGGAATGTGTTGTATGGGATCTCCACATGCTTGGCCTTCTCTTAGTGTACTCTGTTTGGTCCATGTTGTTCGCATATGATCGGAATGGGCTCTATGTGGTTTCTATATGCTTGGTCTTCTCAAGGTGTGCTTTGCCTTGCCCTTTGAGATATGTACATGGTCCGAATGGGTAGCCCGAGATATTTACATACTCAGTGTTATCTTGGTGTGGTTTGCATGGCCTTGGATTATCCATGGTATTTAAATGCATGGCCTTGGTGTGGTTTGCATGGCCTTGGATTATCCATATGGTATGTAAATATGCGAGATGGGCTGTATGGGATCTCCACGTGCTTGGTCTTCTCCCAATGTGCTTTGTACGGTCCATGTGATCTACATATGGTTGGTATACACTCTATGTGATTTCTATATGCTTAGTGTTTTGAAGGTCTGCTCTATGTGATTTATATGCGCTCTATGTGATTTATATGCGCTCTATGCGATGTCTATATGCTTAGTTTTCTTAAGGTGTGCTCTACCTCATCCTTTGTGATTTGTCCATGGTCCAAATGGGCTACTCCAGACCTCTACATGCTTGGTGTGGTCTACATAGCCTTGGATGGTCCATATGGTCTGTACATGTGCGGAATGGGCTCCATGGAATCTCCATATGCTTAGTCTTCTCCCGATGTACTCTACATGGTCCATGTGATCTGTATATGGAATCTCCATATGCTTATTCTTCTCCCGGTGTGCTCTGTATGGTCCACGTGATCTGTATATGGTCCGAATGGGCTCTATGTGATTTCTATTTGCATGGTCTTCTTAAACTGTGCTCTACCTTATGTTTTGTGATCTATACATGGTATAAACAGGCTATTCGTATGGTCCATGTGTCCCCCCACACATGGTCAAAATGGGCTCTATGTGATCTCTACATGCTCATTCATCTCATGGTGTCCATGTGTCCCCCCCATACATGGTTAGAATGGACTACTTTAGATCATTATATACTCAGTGTCATCTCAAAATGTTACGTGCAATCCATGTAATCCGCATATGATTGGAGAACAAGCTTCCCAAGATCTTTGCATGCTTCACCTTGGCCTATTGTGGCTTGTATGGTCCATATGGCAACCAACTCAAGCACATACATGGTTAGAATAGGCTACCAGAAGTCTTTACATGCTTAGTATCATCATGACGCGGCTTGTATGGTTAGAATGGGATGCATGTGATATTTATATGGTTGTTATATCTCCTATGTGGTGTCTATAGCTTTGTGTGTAGGCGTATATGGGCTTTGTATCTCGTTGGTGCACATGCTAAGAATGGGATTCTTGAGTGGTTTATATGATCCACATGGTTTTTGTATGGTTAGAATGGACTACATGTGGTCTTGTTGTGGTAGTATTGTTCCTAGCTCTACTTCATATGGTCCATTTAATCCATATAGTATCAGAATGGGCTCCATGTGATCTTTACATGCTTAATATAGTCTTTGTGTAGTCAATATGGTCTGTATGGTCCACATTAATTCAAAATTGATTGGATGTGATCTTTATGTGTTCGGTATTGTAAGGTCTATATTGTCTATTTGTATGGGTGGGGCAATGGACTGCATATGATCTTTATGGGTTCAGTATAGTCTGTACAAGGTCCGTATCAACTATATGTGACAATGGGCTGAATGCATGGCCTATATGGTCCATATAGCACGTGTTTGATCGAGATGGAATCTAAGTGATATGTATATGTTCAATATAGCCCATGTCTAGTCCATATGGTCTTTCTGGCTCGTATACTATGGCAATGGACTTTATGCGGCATTGACATGGTTTGCAAATAGTCAGAATGGGCTAACCGAGATCTTTACATGCTTGGTGTCATCTAGGTGTGATTTGTATGGTCCATATTTTATGTACATGGTCGGAATACTTAGGTTTAATCCCCCCTTGGTAAGCCAGGTACTGTGTTTGTCACACCGGCATTGGTCAATGACCTGAAGAGCAACATTTAGTTTTTTAGGAACGACCTTGCTGCGTCTCACACAGCCTTGTAAATTGAAACCACTAGGATCATGGGGAGACACACCATCCAACCAAATACCAACTGGTTCATCACTTCAATCAAATTACCATAACTGAAAAATTAATAAATAATCATAAAAGCATAACATAGCATAAAAACACAAGAGAGAATCATTGGGTGCAATCTATCCCCCCTCGAGAAGTGTCAACTTTCTTCCACTTCTTAGTATTTATGCTTTATTAATAAAAAAATAGCCCATAAGCCAAAAATAGATGCACGCTTATGCATGGGCTTGCAAAAATGGGGGTTGCTTTTAACACAAGCTTAGGAAAAGTGTTCCTATCTAAACACTAAAGGATAATTACAAAAAGAACCCCAAGGGCTAATTCACATGCAAATAAATAAATCTACGCCCAATATAACAAAAGCGGGTGGCTTAATAGTTCCACGCCTAAATACATTAAAATGGGGCGACCAAATACGAAATCTCGTAGTAGACACTACGGCAAAAATATCAAAATGAGAACCATCCTGATAATAGCTCGCACCATATCACCGCCATCACGTCCCAACCAATCCGGCTTACGAGAGCACAAGGCCCGTCAATCTCACCAACCTACAAGGTTGTCCATTCAAACACACTTCAAGTTAGCAACACATGTTACAAGTCCACGAGACAGCACATAAAGTAATAAATCCAACACTTAGTTCCAGCTATCCCTAATGTCATGTCCTACACATGGAATATTTGGAATCACCCAAGTACCATGCTTTGAACATAGTGGTAATTAGGCATCCCCAATTAACCATAGAAGGATGGACCGACAAACCGTGACATCCCTCCTGTCCGGAATAGCAACTGTCCTCAGTTGCATTATATCAATCGATCCGTGTTTGAAAGTAAGATTGGATGATGTCGGGATAGGTGCGGAAAAACCGCTTAGGCATCCATTTAGCATTTTCACGAGGATGATTTTGAAGGTTAAAAGATATCTATTATATACAATACTTGTCCGAGTAGTAGTGGTCTCAGGGTCAATAATAGCCTCACGTTGAAGTTTTTCTACTGGTGCTACCTCATATATAAGATGTTTAGGAATTGGTTCCCTATAAGGCCTCAAAAGACTAATATGAAAAGAATTATGAATTCTCCAATGAGGAGGAAGTGAAAGCCTATATGCTAGGTCATTAATCTTATGAGTAATTTTAAAATGACCAAAAAAATGAGGAGCTAACTTAACAACAAGATTAATCTCAACACTTTTAAGACGTCTCTTTTCAATACGAAGCAAAACATATTGACCTTCTTGAAAAACCATGTGCTTCCTTTTCTTATTAGCTTGTTTAGTGTATTTCTCTTGTGCATTAGAAATAGCTTTACGAACAAGATCATGAATGGAAGTGAAATCAATGGTGAATTGATCTGCATCTTCAATAGTGTGTGACAAACGAGTAATAGGAGTAGGTAAAACTTTTCCATACACAATTGCAATAGCCAGTGGATGAATGCGGTGTGTTATTATATGCAAATTGCAAAATATGGATATACTAATCCCATTGTTTAGGTTGTGATGAAACATATGCATGAAGTAAATCCAATATTGTGCTATTTGTCTCACTTCTGTTTGACCATTAGATTCAGGATGAAATGCAATGGAAAAATCCAATTTAGTGCTTAGATTATCAAACAATGTAGTCCAGAAATCACCGTAAAACTTAGAATCTCAATCAGAAACAATCACTTGAGGTAAACCATGATGTGTGAAAATGTGTTTAACAAACAAATGTGCAGCTTGATGTACAATAAGAGTCTTTTTACAAGGAAGAAAATATGCTTGTTTGCTAAACCTATCAACAATGGTCCAAATCATATCATTAGTCAGTGGAAAACCAGTGAGAAAATCCATAGAAATCTGTTCCCAACAAGTAGTGTTAGGAATAGGAAGTGGCATGAGTAAACCAAGTTTCTTACCCTTATAACTTTTCACTTTTTGACAAACATCACATTCAGACATAAATTTAGCTACATCATTTTTCATTTTAGGCCAATAAAAGTCATCAGAGATAGTTTGGAATGTAGATGAAACACCTCGATGCCCCGCATAAGGTGGCTGATGTAATTCCTCTAAAATAGCTTATGTCTAAAAGGTCGAATAATGCATAATCTTGTCTGGAAGAAAAGATATTCATCATCATAGGAATACTCAGCAAAAGGAGTCCAATGATTTTCTCTCAATCTAGACCAAATATCACTAAAGTCGGGGTCTTGGTCTAAGTCTCATGCATAGAGTCAAAAGATGTATTCTTAATCACAGAAATATTTTGAATGAAAGGTCTTCTACTCAAAGCATCAACAACTACATTTTCTTTACCAGGTTGGTTGAAAACTTTGAATAAAAGTTACCCATTTAATATGTCTATCCGAAATAAGTGGTTGAGAAAGCAAATGTTTGATACTCTGCTGATCAGTCTTTATAAGAAATTTTGAGCCCATCAAATAATGTTTCCAAATTTTCAATGCATGGACTACAGACAACTTCTTGTCATTGGTGCTATACTTACTGTCAGCAAGATTTCCTACTCTCGAAAGCAATAGGATAACCATCTTGCATTAATACAGTACCAATGCCCTTACCACTAGCATCAGTTACAACTACAAAGAAAGGACGTGAAAAATCAGATAATTGTAACACATGTGCATGAGTAAGTGCATATTTTAATGCAAGAAAAGATTTCTCTTGAAGTTCGGTCCATTCACAAGGTTTGGTTTTCTTGAGAAGTTCAGTGAGATAGTGCGCCTTATATGTAAAATTACAAACAAATTTGCGATAATAGCTACACAACCCTATAAATGATCGTAATTCATGAAGGTTCTTAGGACGTGGCCATGTCGCAATAGTTTCTATTTTCTTAGGATCAATATGTATGCCTTTAGTAGAAACTATATATATACCTTTAGTAGAAACTATACGTCCTAAATACTCAATCTCACTTTAGAAGAAACTACACTTTTCGGGATTAATGTAAAGTTCATTTTCCTTAAGAAAATTAAATACAATTTCCAAGTGTTTTTCCTGCTCTTCTTCAGATTTACTACTACAAACTAAGATATCATCGAAAAAGACAACCACAAAGTTTTGATGTTCAAGAAAGATTCTATTTATCATACGACTAAAAGTCGCAGGAGCATTAGTAAGACCGAATGGCATCACTAAAAACTCTCAGTCTGAGCTCTAAAAGTAGTTTTATAGATATCTTGCTTGGCCATTCTTACTTGATGATATCCAGATTTTAGGTCAATTTTACTAAAGATGCTAGCTCTCCTTAATTTATCAAGTAGACCATCAACTTTAGGATTTGGAAATCTATTCTTGATAGTGTTCATGTTGAGAGCCCTGTAGTCTACACACATACAATAAGTACCATTTTTCTTTTTTACAAGAAGAGCTGGCGCTTCATATGGTGAACTACTTGGTCTAAGAAGTCCCCGAGAAAGTAAGAGGGTTAACTTTATAAGGTGGTTTACAAGGTGGTGCATTACCAGGAATAATGTCTATGTGATGATCTTTAGGATGTGATCTAGGGAGTCCAGGAGATAACTCATTGAGAAAACAGTCAGAAAATTTAGAAATGAAAGAGTCATGGAATGTATTCCTAGGAGGTGGTTCTTGAGAGCACTAAGTTGGTTAACCAAAATAAAAAAAGTTTTCTCCCTCTTCCTCAAAGCCCTTTTGGCCTGAGTATGGCTTAAAAGTAGTTGATCCTTACCCTCAGAAATTTCTTGCAAACAAACATTTTTACCATGATGTATAAAAGACATTGTGTGCTTTGTATAGTCAATATGTGGTGTGTACTCATGTCGAAAAGGCAAGACGTTCAGAAATAAAATTGTGTGTACTACCATCATCATGCAAGATTGTGATTTCCTTATCTTGAATTTTTTCCTTCATTTTAAGTAGAGTATGTGGTGAAAAAGAATGAGGATTAAGGTTGATGATCAGATTTACCATTGTACTCGTTACCATTAGACTCTGGCTCGTAGTCATCGTTAAGCATCATCGTTGTCTCCATTGCCAGTGTCTTCATCTCCATCCACCATGTTAAGCCATGCCATTGACTTCTTCTTCTTGTTGTTATTGTTATTTGGACACTTATTAGCATAGTGTCCCCTCTGATGGCAAGTGTAACATTGAACATTACTTGCTTTTTCATCTCGAGTCAATGAATCTGGAATATCTGTCTTCTTTGGTTCTGCACTCGCTCCATTACTATTGTTGTCAATCTTTGCTTTGTTGTTGTTGTTGAATTGCTGACTTCTTTGATCTTGACCCTTGTTAAAAGGTCGCTTGAATGAAGAACGCCTGTTAAAACCACTAGAAGATGTCGAATCTTCGGAGAATTCAGAAGTACGATTCTCCTGTTGGAACCTGGGCACATCATTTTTCTTTTCACAATTTAGAGCAAGAGATTTAGTAGAGGAAAGAGTGTGAGGACGAAACATGTTAACCTCCACTCTAATATTTGGATCCAATTCTGAGATGAACTTCCTTTTAAGATACTTTTCATGCACTTTTTCTATAGATTGCATTTGAATGAGAGTATTCCAAAAATTTTCAATATAGGTTTGGACATCCTCCCCTTTTAATTGCCTAAGAGTGTCCCAATGCTATTGGGCTTTAGCCTTGTATTGAGGAGGTAGAAAATGTCTCTTAATATCGTGCTGAAAATCCTCCCAAGTACGAGGTTTATGCTGCCCATTCTTAGTAGCATAAAGCAGCATTCTGAATCAAGTGAATCGCATCACATTTGACCTTGTCTTTCTTGGAAAATCTCTTTTCGAAAAATAGCCATCGAATTGACTAAGCCAAGCCAAAAGAGTGCGTGCGTCCTTCCATCAAAATTTTGAAAGGAAAAAGCCTTGCAACTAATGCGAGATTCTTTTCGAGCCGTTTGAGCATCTAAAGTTGCTTTCACGGTTCGAAGAATAGAGTCGTCACATCATTATCGCCTGCATTGTCATGCTTATGCCTTTTATGTGATTTCAATTGATCTTCTAATGCAAGTCTATGAGTGTGTTTATTGACCAATTGTGCTTGCAAAGCTATGAGTTATTCTTAAATAAACGGAAGTGCAGGTAGATCAGCCATGAATGCTAAAAAGAAATAAAGATAGGAAAAAGTTAGAAATACTTATATGATTTTTCGCTCATGGTAATAATTTTGAAGATCTTGAATCCCGTGGCGATTAGAACAGCGGTGTGGCCATCCAATGCAATCACCAAAGTGCTTGAAGTAGTCTCGAAGCGTCGGAAGGTCGTCTGGTAGAAAAAATATTGAGAATCGAGAGTGAATTTAAGCTTCGAGAGACGGCGTAAAATAACCAAATTTGAAAATCCCTCAACTTTGAATTTCTGTAATTTTTTGAGCCAAACCAGAATAAGAAACTGAAAATATTTCAGTTCAAAGCCGAGCCAAATTCGGGGACGAATTCGGGCTGATTTTTTGATGAAGTTTTGGCTTGAAGAAACTTTGCGTATGAATTTTCTCTTATCTTTTTAGACCTTTTTGAGTAAAATAAAATATGTAATTTTTCTCCACCTTTGATTTTTTGATGAAGTTTTGGCTTGAAGAAGCTTTGCGTATGAATTTTCTCTTATCTTTTTAGACCTTTTTGAGTAAAACAAAATATGTAATTTTTCTCCACCCTTGATTTCTGCCGAGCTTCCTCCACTGTTGCAAATTCAAATCCTTGGATCTTCCACAAAACCTCTTAGACAGGGTACTGGATTTATGCAAGAGAACACGCTGAAAGCATCTGACGGAATAGATCTTTGAACTGGTTGCAGAATTGTGGGTTAATTTTTCCAAGCAAAGAAGATGAGTCGTTCGCTGGCATGACGGACAAGAATTAGCATAGTCGTATAGAAGTTTTGTGTTAAAGCTAAGCTTAAGCTTTAGTTAAGCTTCATCTTAAGCTTTGTACTATGCCTTGTTTAAAGCCTTGGATAAAGTCTTTACCTCATGGATAGTTCCTTGATGTGATTTGAAAAAGAAACCTTCAATCAAGCCTTCATCAATTCCCTTGAGATTTTCTGAATTTTTCTTCTTTCACAGAAACCAGAAAGTTGCACGTACCTTCTCTCTTTCTTTTGCAAGCCTTCCTCCCTTTGATTTTTCTCAATATTTTTCACCTTCTCTCCCCCCTTACCACTGAAACCACTAGGATCATGAGGAGACACATTGTCCAACCAAATACCAACTGGTTCATTACTTCAATCAATTTACCATAACCGAAAAATTAATAAATAATCATAAAAACATAACATAATATAAAAACACAAGAGAGAATCATTGGATGCAATCTATTCCCCCTCAAGAAGTGACGGCTTCCTTCCACTTCTTGAGTATTTATGCTTTATTAATAAAAAATAGCCCATAAGCCAAAAATAGATACACGCTTATGCATGGGCTTGCCCTTTACAAAAATGGGGGTTGCTTTTAACACAAGCTTAGGAAAAGTGTTCCTATCTAAAAACTGAAGGATAATTACAAAAAGAACCCCAAGGACTAATTCACATGCAAATAAATAAATCCACACCCAATATAACAAAAGTGGACGGTTCAATAGATCCACGTCCGAATACATTAAAATGAAACGACCAAATACAAAATCTCATAGTAGACACTACGGTAAAAATCTCAAAATGAGAACCATCTTAATAATAGCTCGCACCATATTGCTGCCATCACGTCCTAGCCAATCCGGCTTACGAGCACAAGGCCCATCAATCTCACCGACCTACAAGGTTGTCCATTCAAATACACTACGAGTTAGCAATACATGCTACAAGTCCACGAAGACAACACATAAGTAATAAATCCAACACTTAGTTCCAGCTATCCCTAATTTCGTATGTTCTACACATGGAATATTTAGAATCACTCAAGTGCCATGCTTTGAACATAGTGGTAATTAAGCGTCCCCAAAGAAGGATGGATGGACAGATGGACGGACTGGACCGACAAACCGGCTATCCCTAATTTCGTATGTTCTACACATGGAATATTTAGAATCACTCAAGTGCCATGCTTTGAACATAGTGGTAATTAAGCGTCCCCAAAGAAGGATGGATGGACAGATGGACGGACTGGACCGACAAACCGACAAACCGTGACACAAATCCATCCATATTTAAGAAGGGTATGTAGTCGCCCAGGTTGAACACGCCTATAACGTCAATCAGGTTTAACACGCCTATAACGTCAATCGCTTCTAATATTAGGGCCACAATGTTCTATGAGGGGTCAGCCTCCTGCAAACTGCTACCGGCCAGCTCCGATAGTCTCTTGCCTAGCACCATCCGGGAGATGATGTGATTGGTCTTCGCAGTGAGCAGCTTTGGGCGGACAACGAATGGTGCTTCCATGTTCTCTACTGCAAGAGGGCACCCACCTCTTATGTTCTCACCGACCTTAAAAGCTCCAGCCTCTTGTTGGCCGAAGAGATTGGTGGCGCAGAGCTGCCGGATGAGCCTCTAATAGGAAGGAGTTGGGGGCGGGAAGAACGTGATGGCTGTGCAGCCGCCACTGGTGAGAGATGAAATGCGGCAACCGTGCGAGGGCGTGCAAGCGAATGCCTGTTCGTGCGTCTGCAAGATTTGCCTGGTCATGTCCAGCGTGGAAGCAACGATGATGGAGACGGTGCCCAACCTCAAGGAGATCAAGGGCCCATGGAGCTTACTGAGATTGTAGAGAGAGCGGTGCGGGAGCTTGCCCACTATAACACACAGCATGATAGTAGGGACCAGGTAGAAGAACGAAGAGAATGCCTCTCAACTCCACTAGGCCATTATCAAGCAGGGGTGGGTGAAGTGGGACTCGCACTTCACAAACACAGATTCATATAGACTCCCGATCTTCTTCCACATGGGCTCAGACTGTCAACACCATCGGTTGTCGTCGTCGCGGGCGCTGCCGTGAGGAACTGCCACACTACAAAAAAAAAAGGAGGCTGTAGAGCCGCTACAGCCCCCTTTTTTTTAAAGGTTGAATGCCTTCTCTCTCTCAATATATAAATATGTATATATATATATATATCTTTAATCCAATTTAATATATTTATATTTATATTTTTTTTCTCTCTCTTGTAATCTTTCGAGAGAGAGAGAGAGAGAGAGAGAGAGAGAAACATATTTATATCACCGAGAGTAATTATGTGCCTCCCTTGGCCATGCCAAGATCTACCCATTTGCCCATATTTTCCCTCCCTCGTCTCCAACTCCTTGCCTATTCTTTGCAAGCCCCCTCCTCCCTTGCAATTTTGCCCACAAAGATGCAACCAAGCAAACATGAGCCACTTCAACTATGGCACTGAACCCAAAGAGGAGAGAGAGGTTTAACCAAGAACCCAGCGAGAGAGAGAGAGAGAGAGAGAGAGAGAGAGAGAGAGAGAGCTCTAAGCACGAACCCTTTAAAAAGGAGAGAACTCTGACCATAAACCTTAGAGATAACCCAAGAGAGAGAGGTTTAACCAAGAACCCAGAGAGAGGGCATGAATGTCCCATTCTTTAGCCAACGGGTCATGCACTCAGAGAGAGAGAAGGTTGACAATAGACAAGAGAGAGAGAGAGAGAGAGAGAGAGAGAGAGAGAGAGAGAGTCCTACAATATAACAAGACCAGATACTATGAAGTTGGACAAATGTCTAAAACACTAAAAACAAGTATCAATAAACTAAACCACTATACCATGCAAACCTTAACCAATAAATAAATAAATAAAATTAATTAATTAATCCACTCTAGCAAATAAAAGACCATTCTGACCATGGATAGCCCAATTGGAGCCCCATTGGCAACTCACTCTCGACATTGGCAAGCATCCCCATTTAGTGGACTCCCTGCAAGTATGGCCATAACTCTCTCTATTATGGATAAGTGTTCTCCAAGTTAGACAACCCATTATAAGACCAATCTAAGTGTTCCATGGACATCCCATGACAAGCATGGCCATACCTCTCCCCATACTGGAAATAAATGTTCTCCAAGTTGGAGAACCCATTCTAAGACCAATCTAAGCATGGACATATGATGCCGATAATGGACAACAAAGAGTCCATCTAGCTCAAAAACAGCGCATCCCATCTTGCACATATACAGCCCATCCAATGCACACGTGTAGTCATGCTTACATGCAACATGTCTTGCACACATACAACTTATACTGCTCATATGCAACCTATGTGGTGCCCATACAACCCCTCCTTCCCATATACAACCAATCCAAACATGTCCTATGGCCATCTCACACATTATAGTCCATCCCATGCACACATGCAACATCACACTCACATGCAGCCCTTCATGCACACGTAGAACTCATACAGGTCACATACAACCTATACAGTGCCTATACAATCCATCTCGCACACATACAGCCTATCCCACACACAGACAACCCATCTCATGCCCATATAGTTCCTCCCACACACATTTAGCCCTTTTAGCTCACAAATAACCCATGTCATGGCCATTTAGTCCATCTTGTGCACATACAATCCATCTAGATTACAAACAACCCATCCCACATCTATACATCCCATCATGCACACATACAACCTATTTGGTGCCCATACGGGCCCTCCTGTATACATATAAACCATCCATCTCACAAACAACCCATCTCGTGCACATACAACCCATCTACCATCTAGATCACAAACAACCCATCCCACATCCATGGATCCCATCTTGCACACATACAGCTTAATTGGTGCCTATATAGGCCCTTCTATATACATACAACCCATCTAGCTTACAAACAACCCATGTCATGGCCATACAACCCATCCCGCACACATACCACCCATTTACCATTTAGATTACAAAGAATACAGCCCACCCCACATCCATACATCCCATTCCACACACATATAGTGAGGGAGAAGGTTCTAGCATGGGATGTGGATTTGGTTTATGTCAGCACATAGGATCAAGTGGCTAACATCTTCATGAAGACATTAGGTACAGAGAAGCTTTATAGGTTTAGGGCTTACTTAGACTGTAGCGTATAGAGTTGTGACTATTGAGATATTAAGCTTAACTAGTGTGGATGATATACAAGTATGACAATAGTGTGGATGATATACAAGTATGATACCTCCACACGTATGCCACTGGCATGGTTAGTGAGATATATAGTTAATATGATAACAATGGTTTACAAGATTGATAGCCACTTTGGTTTACTAGATTTATGGCATAATTATAATGTTGGTTCATATAGTCGGTTTCACACTACTATTTGGTGCCTATATAGGTCCTCACACATACATATAGCCCATATAGCTCACAAACAGCCCATCTCGCACACATACAGTCCATCCATCTCATAAACAACCCATCCCACGGCCATTCAACCCATCCCACACATACAACATGCATGGCATATCATGGACATACATGAGGGCATGCATGACCATCATGGTGATGTATACATGCACATTATAATCCCATGCTAACATGGACACACTCTTATGACCTCATCACCTCGGGTCCACATCAGCAAAACCTTGGCACCAAAAGCTCGCCAAAATGAAAAAAGCTTGCCACCAAATGCTTGCCAAAAAAATAACCTCGAGTGATACAAGGACCACACTCATCTAGGGGAGATTTAACCCAATCTTATGTCGAGGGTGATCCCTTGTCTATTCTATAGCTCTTTTGTTTATTTAATTTTGTTTATTAAAATTTATGCTTTTAATTTGTGTAAGTCTATGTTATGCTCTAATTCTTGTGCTTGAGAATTAGAATTTCTTCTCCAAGTGTCACAAAAGGTCCTAACAGTGGTATCAGAGCTTTCGAGACCACTCAAGGAGAAGGACTTTTGAAGAAAATTTCAAAAGCAAAGTTTACGCATATTGGAGCGGATTTGATAAATACTAAAGCTTTAAATAAAGAAGGAATACTTGTACGAGAAGGCCAAAGAATTGGGACATTATCAAGAAATTGATTGTGAAGTGAAAGAACAATAACAAATCAGTTTTAACCATTGGATAATACTTCTTCTCCTGGTAGCTAATGCTAGTGAACATGGTATTGGTGCTATTGATTAACAAAGTAATATTAAATATTTATTTTCACAACCTCAATATCATATAAACATATTAAGTGGGCATCTTTTATTCAAAGTTTTCAGCCAGCTATTCAATATACACCTGGACGTGAAAAAGTTGTTGCTGATGCTTTGAGTAGGAGACCTACCATTAATAATATATCTGTTATTGAAGGCATTTCTTTTGATAACATGAAAGGAACATATGAAAATGAGTCTAACGTTTCTGATGAATACAACAATATGAAAGATAATAATTGGTTACCTCATTCGGATTATTCATATGATCATGGTTTTCTTTTCTTCCAAAAGAAATTATGCATTACTAGACCATATAGGCAAGCTATTATTGAAGAATCTCATCACCCACCTTTTGTTGGTCATACAGGAGTATCATCTACTTTGCAAATAGTTGCCATAGATTTCTTTTGGTCTATTATGCATAAAGATGTTTGTATCTGGATGTGTTGTTTGAAAAAAGATTACAAGTCGTAAGGAAAAGAATTTTGGTTTGCTTATGTCTTTACCTATTCCTAATGAACCATGGGAACAAATAAGTATAGATTTTATTACTAGTTTTTCTATGACTGCTAACAAAAATGATATGATTTAGGTTATAGTAGATAGATTTAGCAAACAAGCTTACTTTATTGCTTGCAAAAAGACATTGATCGCTTATCAAGTTGCATATGTTTTCATTAAACAAGTGTTTGTGCATCATGGTTTACCAAAGATCATTGTTTCAGATAGAGATAGAAATTTTTGTAGTGACTTTTGGACTACTTTGTTTGATGATCTTGAAACAAAACCTCTACCGGTTTTCATCTTGAATCTAATGGACAACTCGAAGTAACAAATGTTGGAAATAGGATTGCAGAAATGCACACACACACACACACGCACACACACACACACATGGGAGAAGCTCAAGAGAGCACACAATGAGATGATAAATAGATAATGAATGTGTGTTGTACAAAGAAGAAAAGTATACCCTAAGATGGGTCTATACTAGTACGGGGGAAAAAACCTCTTAAAGAGGGAAAATGTGTCTCGACTAGTCCTAGTGTGTTCACACACATCACTACCAAATATGGCTACAAATCCCCCCTCAGAGTGATGATGTGAACAAGGGGTGAGCTAGCACTAGAAGTACAGAGATGTGTCAAGGTCTTTGGACTGCGATAGGGAGCCTAGACTAGTCCCCCCAAAGGAAACTAAGTAAGTTTAAAGCTTTGCGAAAAGCTTTAAATTTCTCCTGTGGGAGAGTCTTCGTCAACAAATATGCCAAGTTGTCTTGTGTTGGCACATAAGCCAAGTTGATTTCCCGTGTAGAGCATCAGCCCATCAGCCCACTACCATCTTCACTGATAGTTAGAGTGTTATGGTAGTTGCAAGAAATCCAGTTTTTCATGCTTGCACAAAACACAAAGCACATTGAGGTGCACTATCATTATGTCAGGGAAAGGACTCGCCAATATCCAAATCAGCAAAATAAGGTGACTGAGCCAAACACACTCAATTATAGTTATAAATGCTACCCTATACTCAAATTCACAACTAGAAGTGGCCAGAGTGGGTTGCTTCTTAGCCATGATATACATGAATCACCAAGGCAAAAAAAAAACCCACTCGTGGGCACTCGTGTTTCATAACATCTAGCCTAGTTTGATTCAGTAAATGCATGTAGTTGTGATTTATCCCCCTTGGGATAAAATAAACCAAAGTGTATAGTGCCCAAAAAGTACGGAACACCCGTTTGATAGTCTGCCACCCAATGCTTTGTGCTGCCTGGCTATGCATAAATTTGCTCAATATTGAGACCACATATTTAATGTCAAGCCTACTGTTGCATAAAAAGATAAGGCACCCAACAGCTTCTTGATACAAGCCAACATCAAAAGAGTCACCTGCATCTTCAAGACTTAGTCGTAAACCTGGCTCCATAGGTATAGTCACAGGTTTACAGTCCTCAAGATTGAACCTCTTCAATCTATGTATTTCCTTTGTAGCTTAATAATGCCATCATTACACTGCCAAAAATCAATGCCTAAGTAATAGGGCAACGATCCAAGATCTGACATCTCAAAATACTTCTCTAAATAAGCTATAAAAGATAAAATATGATCATCATTAGGGCCTGTGAGTAGCATGTCATCAACATATAACATGATGACCAATAAAACATCCTTAGTCTCCTTAATATAGAGAGTAATGTAAGTTTGGATGCTGCAAAAACTCTGTGCAACGGAGTATGCATGTATCTTTTCATACCATGATCTGGGAGCTTGCTTAAGAACATATAAAGCTTTCTTCAACCTGCATACTTCTGATTCTTGACTTTTCTGAAAAAAAAAGCACGAGGTTTAGATACACAGAACTCCTCATGTAAATCTCCATTCAAGAAAGTAGTTTTGATATCCAACTAACATACATTTTAATCTTTATATGCTGCAAATGCAATGATAGTCTGCATTGTAGTCATATGACATGTGGGTACAAAGGTTTCACCATAGTAAATGCCTTTCTCTTATGCATAACCCTTTGCAACAAGCCTAGCTTTGTATCGCTCAACATTGCCATTTTCTTTACGTTTGAGCTTGTAAACCCATTTCGTACCAATGGCCTTTTTGCCAAGAGGCACATCTACCAAATCCCATGTATCATTTTTGAGTATCGAATCATACTTCGATTGCATAACACTCATCCAATTTTCATATTCCTTTGCTTCATCAAAGGAGATAGGTTCCTCTTCATCACATAAACTCGCAACAATAAGAGTATAACTTGCATCAACATGAGATGCATGATAAGAACTCGCACGTGCTCTGCTAGAGGCAAAGGAGTGGCCAAATTTTTGTTACGTAGTGTTTGTACCAGCCATTTTGGCATACTTTTAACTCCACAATTTTCCTGCTTTCCTCATCAACTACATCATCCACATTTTCCTCATCAATAAGATGATCTATGGGTTGAAAAACATGCTGATTTGTAACCTGTGTGGGCTGATTTTCAGCATTCCTTAGATTACCCAAATGTTCTATATCAATGTTTCTTGCATTGAACAATGGAAGGAGAGTGTCGAATATGTCCCGCGAACATACATTTTTCTATTTTTTAGATGAAAGCAAGGGCTGAATTACATCTTCCACAAATACAACATCTCTACTCAGAAGAATCTGCTTGGTAGTAGGATGATAGAGATGGTAACCCTTACTTTCTGAGTTGTATCCCACAAAAATACATTTAATAGCCTTATCATCAAGTTTGTGAAGTTGCTCAGGCACAAGTGCATAAGCAAGACAACCAAAAATGCATAAGTGAGCCACAGAGGACTTTTTGTTATTCTAAGCTTCAAAAGGCATAATTGTATGCAAAGCCTTTGTAGGACACTCGTTCAAAACATATGTTGCACACATGATTGCTTCTAGCTGGAAACCATGAGGTAACTCCTAACTTTTGACCATACAATGTATCATCTCCACGAGAGACCTATTTTTACGTTCAGCTACACCGTTTTGCTAAGGTGTATAGGGCACATTATATTGGTTTTTATCCCATTATCAGCCTTGTATGCATGAAACTCCTTGGACATATACTCCTGCCCTCCTCGATTAGTATGTAGGATACCAATATTACATTAGTATGCAGGGTACTAATCTTAAATGTAGAAGCATTTTGAACCATAGCAGCAAAGTTCCTAAAGCACATAAAAAATCTATGATTTATGTCTCAATGGATATACCCAGGTATGTCTGGAATAATCATCAATGAATGTGACAAAATAAAGGTAGCCCCCAATAGATGGTGTCCTCATAGAGCTGTGTAAAAGCTGTAATTTTCGGATAGCTCTAACTGAACCATCTTTGGGAAATGATGCCTGACTGCATTTTTCCAAGAATATAGCTCTCACAAACATGTTTGATAGGGGCTTCAAGATGTGGCACAGCTTAGACACCATGTCATGTTTATATAAACGCAGCAAACTACCAAAGTTCAAGGGACCAAAGCATGCATGCCACATCTTAGCATCACCCATTGCCTTCGTGGCAGAAACTATACATGCAACATGCCTTTGTCTCTCATATGCATTTAGCGTGTAAAGGCCATGAGACAAAGTACCAAAAGCAACAATTGTCTTGCCATCACTGCGATCATGAACATTACATCTGTCATCTTCAAACTGAACCACAAAGCTAGCCTTAGTAATGGTGGCAGAGATAGATAAGTTTTTCTTGATCCCTAGTACATACTGAAAGCGTGATCGTGCCACCATTTGTAGTAGTGCAAACAATTTTACCAAGTCCTTTTACAAGATATGAGGAGTTGTTTACACATGTTATAGTGTTTCCCTGTGGAGAAAATTCAAGGATGAGAATTAGCCCGCGATGAGAAGTAATGTGCTTACTAGCACCACAGTTGAAATACCAGACATGTATATCTGCAGCCATGCATATGTTGAAATTATGGATCGAGCTCTCCTAATGACAAGATATCTACCTAATGATAAACTTATCCTACACTAATCACAACACTAATCTACTCCAATGACATTGCTAATATAAGGTGGATAAAAATGAAAGAGACTCATTGTGATGAGTGTGTGCTAATTAAGTTTAGACTCAAGTTTAGTTAGGTTACAAGATGGAAACTTGTACTCATAAAAAGACTTGAGATGTTGTGCTTGTATTCCATTTCTTGAAATGTCCTCTTTTTATATGAGGAGAGTACAACTTAGCTTTTCTCTTGCATGTGGGATAATTCTCACTTGGTGATGTGGCTTCTCACACTCACTCCATATTTTCCTTGTGCTCTTTGGCACCACATTTCTCAACACCCCCCCTTGGTGCCAAATCTTTGGGTTACTCAAGGTGGTTGGATGTCGGTTACAAATCTTGTTTGACTTTTTTACTTTCTACATTCCCCTATGTGCTGTGAGCAACTTTGGCCCATGTGCTACTTTGGCACTTCCCTCCCCTTAATGCTACGTTGGCTCTAGGTGAGAGATAAAATTCTAGCTTGGGTACGTCATCGGTCCCAGAGAGGCTAGATACAAGCACTTTTTGTAGGAAGTAGGATTTCCAAATTTTTTTGGTAGTGAGGTGGGTAGCTTCTTTGATGTGGACTAGATGCAATTTCCCATTTATGGTTTTCACACATATGCTTGCATACTCATGTGGTTGCGGCATTTTTACAAAGATTGTACTTTTTCTTTTCACACACTAGCGTACTCATTTGGCCGCTTACAATGATGATTTTCCATTTTTGTTGGACAAATGTCCTTTGGTTGTAAAGGATAAAAGATCGGGCATAATGTTTAGTGTGGGTGGATATAAGCATGCTTGAGCGAAAGCTGCTATGTTGCACAAGATATAAGTGTCATGGCTGATATAGATATTTGGCATAAACATATTGGTCACGTTAATGTGCAACCAACAATTAAAGTCTATGCAAAATTCAGAGATTATTACAGGTTTGCCAAAGTTTAAGGTGGATGGAATGCATAAAGTATGTGACGCATGTCAGTTTCAAAAAACAAACAAAGAGTGCATTTCCACATGACAGGAATGTAAGTAAAAAAGCACTTGATGTGGTGCAATCAAATGTATGGGGGCTGACAAAGACATCATCAATGAGAGGATGTCGTTATTATGAATCTTCATTGATCATGCAAGGAAGGTGTGGGTCTATTTCATGAAAGAGAAAAGTGAAGTGCTTAATCACTTTTAGAATTTCAAAATGTTGCTAAAAAGTAAATAGGTTTATAGGTTAAGTGCCTAAGGTCAGATGGAGGGGGAGAGTACTTCTCTAATGAGTTTAGTGAGAGTACTTGAGAAAGCATGGAATTCAGAGGCAATTCACTTGTAATTACACTCTACAACAGCAAAATGGTGTTGTTGAGAGGAAGAATAGGCACATTGTAGAGGTTTCTTGTGTATTGATAGTAGGTGAGAAGAGCATGCCTCTTATTGGGTTGAAGTAGTTGGTGAGACTATAGTTTATATTATGAAAAGGACCTCCATAATGACAGTCCATGGTGTGACTCCATAGGAGAAGAATATTGGCAGAAAAGTAGATTTGTCACAATTAAAAGTGTTTGGATGCATTGGATATATACACACTTCCAATGATCTACACAGTAAGTTGGATTCAAAGGCTAAAAAATGTGTGTTCATTGGTTACGCCCTTGAGCAAAAGGGGTACAGATCTTATAACCCTATCACACATCAGATGAGGGTGGGTAGTGATGTTATCTTTGATGAGATGAGCAATTGATATGTTGCTTGTTGTAAAAGATTTGATTGAGGATAATGCACAGGAGCAAGTGGTTGCACACAATATAGGTCAGCATCATCATAGTCATTAAGTGGACCGAGAGAGTTCTTTAGTAGTGGTTCTATTGATAGATAATTAACTGGTAGGCTATTATGTTAGAAAATCAATTTTGTAGGTACATAAAGGTAAAGATAAGATTGATGAGTCTCTTGATTTTCTTGACATTTTAGCAGGGCATTCATATGTTGATGGAGAGTCTAGTGGCTCAAAGAAGAGCCTACAGAGGAGTTTGGGATTCAAACTATCAAAACACCTACTAGTGTAAGGAAGGCTAAGGTAGCCCCACAAGGACACCAAGGATAGATCCAGGATCACACAGGTCAAGTAGGATAAAAAACCCTATTCAAAGATTGACGGATGGTGGTTATGTAGCTCACCATTATGCATACATGGCAAAGGTTATGCAGGAGGTTGAACCCACATGTTTTTAGGATGGTGTTGGGGCATGTACATTAGGAGAAATCCATGGATGAAGAAATGGCTACATTGGATGCAAATAGGATATGGGAATTGGTGCCTTTGTCTAAAGGTAAAAAGGATATTGGATGTAAGTACATCGACAAAGTGAAGCACAACTCAAATGGAAGCATTAGTAGGTATAAGGTGAGATTAGTTTATGCTCAAATCTATGGCATTAATTATTAGGAGACATTCAGCCTTGTTGCCATGATGGCAACCATGAGAGCTATCATCCAAAACATTGGGTTTTGCATTAGATGAATATAAAGAATGGATTCTTGCATGGTGAGTTACAACAAGAAGTATATTTGGAATAGCCACTTGGTTATGAGGATTTGAGTCACCCAGGTTATGTGTGCAAACTATGTAAAGCCTTATATGGCTTGAAGTAGGCATTAAGAGCATGGCATGATAAGATTGTACAGTATCTTATCACCATTGGCATTCATATGGTAGATATGCTGATCATTCACTCTATGCACAAAAGAGTGATAAGGGAATTGTGGTGGTCAATCACCATCTATGTGGATGACTTGATTTTTGGGGGTGACAAATGAAGAGGAAGTTGAGAATGTAAAGGGTCTCCTCAAGAAGAAGTTTGACATGAATAAGTTTGGGTGAGCTGAGATAATTCCTTGGCATTGAGGTCATCAAGACTCCTAAGGGCATATGGCTGTCACACAGAGATAGTATGCATTAGACATGTCCAAATATAGTATGGCTAGCTATAAACCCATTTTTGTACTATTGGTTCAGAATGGCAAGCAAGTTGAGTGCAAACATAGGTGATATTTTGGAGAATGCCACTATGTATAGAAAGATAGTGGGCAGCTTACGCTACATGACGATCATAGGCTATATATGAACTACATAGTTAGGTTAGAGAGCCAGTTTATGCAAGTTCCTTGAAAGCCACATTTGGATAGTGTGATGCACACACTATAGTATGTGAGATCCATAGTACATTATGGCCTCTTGTGTATGAGGCTCGTATGCAGTTGTAAGTGTACGGATACACTGATGTAGATTGGGCTAGTAGCATCTTGAATAGAAGAACTAGTGGGTTTATGTTTTCTTTTGGGATGGTGTTGGAGATTTGGGACTAAATGTGTACATGCAAGTTGTCATCTATTGTTGTGAGACAACCTTCATAGCATATAATTGGCCAGGAACACAGTATTTCATGCATAGACAAAACAATAGAGGTCCATTATCACTTTATCAAAGGGAAGGTCTTGGCTAGAGATGTTGATCTCGTATACATCAACACAGAGAAGCAGGTAGTTGGCATTTTCACCAGTAGAGAAGTTGACATTTTCACCAAAGCAGAGTATAGGGGTGCTGTGAGATGATGGCAACATATGAGGTAGCTTGGTTACGTAAGCTACTTGGAGATTTGGGACTACATGTATACATGCAAGTTGTCATCTATTGTTGCGACAACCTTAGTAGCATATAATTGGCCAGGAACCTAGTATTTCATGCATAGACTAAACACATAGAGGTCCATTATCACTTCATCAAAGAGAAGGTCTTGGTGGCAGGAGATGTTGATCTCATGTACATCAACACAGAGAAGTAGGTAGTTGACATTTTCACCAAGGCCTTAGGAGTAGAGAAGCTTCACAAATTTCACACTATGCTTAGAGATGGAGTTAATCTTGAGGGGGAGTGTTGAGATGTCAAGATCAACATGAGCTAACACTCATAACGTGCCTAGGTGACCGTTCCACCTTTACACCATTAACAAATTTGGTAGCTGACATGATAAATATTCACCAATGATTCTATAGCTAGACTATATCTAACTAGTCCAACCAAGTTATGGCATACTTATCTTTCCAACTCACCTACTTAGTATGTTCACATTATGGACTACTTGTACATAGTTCTCTAGTACTTATATTGGTTTTCACTTATCTTTTTTTATAAATCTCTTTTGAGAGCAACAAGTCAAATAAGATTTTAGCCTTCCATCTATGTGTGTGTCTTCTCCATTATTGTAAGAATGTGTGTGTACTTGTAAGAGCTCAATCTCTCATCCCCCAATATTTTCAATCCTAATACCTCCTAATTGGGATATTATTTCCATGTGCATATAGATGGCTTGGCTTTTGCAATGGCTATATTTTGGCACAACTAGGAGAGTATAACATGGATTTCTCTATTAGCTTTGTCAGCTACCAAAAAACTATGTTGAACAAAACTACACTACCACAGAAAGCGAAGGACTCTCAATGGTCTATGCTGTAAAGAATTACCACCATTATCTTTTGTTGGAAAATCAATTCATGTTTTTTGTGGATCATCAAGGGCTTCCTACTTGGTCAATAAGCCTTGTGCTATAGGAAGGATAAACCCGATGGCTCTTGATCTTACTAGAGTTTAATTTCATGCAGTGACCTGTGGAAAAGCTGACAACATGTGCATGCCCAATCACTTGTCGTGCATCCCCAATGGAGAAACACTGGTCAGAGTGGAGGATGAACTACTTGATGCCCCAGTATTCAAACCTTGCATTATTTTGGAATGGACCAAAGAGATTGCCAATTATTTAGCTTACAAATTTTCCCTAGAGAGGTCCCTCAATCAAGACAAAGCACATTGCCTTATCAAAAAGGCAGCCCCTTGCCAATTAATTGTAGGATAATTGTACAAGTTAACCAAGATGAGATCATGAGGTGCTGTCCCCTTAGGAATTTGAATACCTTGATATCCTTGAGCAATCTCGCTCTGGTGTGGCTGGTAGACATTTCTTGTCAAACATCACCATAAAAAAAAGTTCTATTAGTAGGCTTATGGTGGCCTACTTTGTTCGGAGATGTAGCGTAATTTGTAAAAGGCTATGAGATGATGAGTGCAATTCACTGGATTCACAACTATGAAAAAATGCCCATGTACACCCAATAGTATCTCTACACAACTATTTGAGAAATGGAGCATTGACTTTGTTCGATCGATTAGTCTAGTGGCTCGAGGAACTCAAGTATGATGTATCATCACTGCTCTATGGACTATTATACCAAATCGGTAGTAGCTTGTGCTACCACAAAGATTGGCAACAACCAAATTACTTTACGAAAATATAATTATTGTATTTGGGTATCCACTCGAACAACTAGTAGTGACAGAGGGACTCACTTCATTAATGATGTAATCATGTTCTATTGAGTCATTCATGGTAGTGCACTGCAAATCCTCACCCTACTATCCCTAAGCCAATATCCAAGATGAGAGCAGTAATTAGAATATATGTGCTATCTTGACCAAGATAGTGGAAGCCTCACATAATGACTCAGGACAGAAGTTACCATCTACTCTTTTGAACTAGTACATAGCGAAAGAGGGACTCACTTTATTAATGATGTTATCATGTTTTGTTGAGTCATTCATGGTAGTGCACTGCAAATCCTCGCCCTGCTATCCCTAAGCTAATAGCCAAGCTGAGAGCACTAATAAGAATATATGTGCTATCCTGACCACGATAGTGGAAGCCTCACATAATGACTTGTGACAGAAGTTACTAGCAGCTACTCTTTGGGCTTATAGAATAGACTATAAGGTAGCCATCCACGTGACACCTTTCAACTCGACATACATAACAAATGCCATCATGCCCATGGAATTTAGAATCAAGCTTAAGAAATTCCATCACAAAAAGGTTGATAGGAAGTGTCCTAACCGACTGATTATTTGAACTTAAACAATTGGAAGAAGCCATACTTCTATGGAATGATAGTCAAAAAGTTGAGGTGCAAGGAGTGGTTCAATGAAAAAATCAAAGAAAAAGACATTGAAGTTGGGGACATGGTTCCCACATACAACATGAAGAATTGGGAGTGTAAGCTAAAGTATAAAGGGATGGGACCATCCCTTTTGTGCAAACTCATCCCCTAAGGATCTACATGCATTGGGATTCTTCAATAGTAGCAAACTTAGATGCTACTATGGCCCATTAACTATACAAATCCCTTGAAGGCCATTCATTAAAAGAAAGAGGAGAAATGAAAAGAAGCCATACTAAAATATGAGGGGCCCAACATGAAGCTAAGGCTGGACAAGAAAAGTTGCATAACCACACCCAACTAACACCAATATTGTTAAAATGAGGGGCCCAATGTGAAGCTAAGGATAGACAAGAAAAGTTGCGTAACCACACCCAACTAACACCAATACTGTTAACATTTCTAACCTTGTAGAATCAAGACCATTGGTGCCACGCAATAGTCTCAAGCAACACCAATGTTTCCATGATAAGGGAAACAAGTGGTTGGGTAGTACCAAAAGTAATGCTCTAGGCCCAGGGTTACTAATGAAGGGCAAAGGGGAATCTAGGTACCCAAAAGGAAGGTCTAGTATACACTAAGTCAAAGCCACACCACCACTAACTCGCCCACATAGGAAAACATCGTATCCTAACTCCAAAACCAAAAACATGGTTCATAAAAAAGGGGTTATTGGAAGCCCAAGGATACTATGTTGGATAAAAACAACTGTGGCTAACCCAAAGTAGTGCAATCAAAACCAACCTCTTAAATAAGACAACCTCGACAAAAATGTGCTACCTAAAGATGGTGGATACGACCATCTCTAAACACACCATGCACAAGATATTCCTTCCACCCCAAACTCAGAAGATTATGATGCAGTTGAAGGCCTTGATGAACCCATTTCCATGCCGCAATCGGCATCCCTCTCAAGCATCGCTAAATGGGCCAAAAATAGGTACCCCGCACTTGCTAAATGAAGAGGGATACCAATTAGAAAAACTAATAAAAAATGTCAAAGTAAGCGGAAAAAAGAGTCAAGAAAAGAAGTTGACATGGGGCAAAGAAGAAAGCAGAAAGAAAAGAAGGATGGAAACTTGTAAAGGACAGTCACAGCAAGGAAGCCAATACTATCTATGTAAAAAGGTTCTCTAATCACTAGCCTTCTAGGTACATCTTAGAATGGGGGGGCCATGGTGGGTGAAACATCCATGGTACATCCCATCACCAATGATCAGAATGCCACTAATTAAGGAACTCCTCCAATCTCAAAAAAGAAGACGAAGAGAGAGTTGCACGTGCGCATGCATGTTTCATCTACGCACGCATGTTTTCAATTACACGTGCATGTTTCCACATTTCATCTGTGCAAGAACATTTCATCTATGCATGCACATTCCATTTACACATGCACATTTTTGTTTGCATATGCACGTTCATATCTGCACATGCACATTTTCACATTTCATCTATGCATGTAGGTTCCAGAGACTAGTGAAGGTTTTTGTGTACACATGTTCCCAAGAATGGTATGCAAACATATGCACCAATCTATGTGCATATGTTCTCCTATGAAAAAACTATATAAACATGGGTCCCTCTTCTCATTTTCCACTATTCACTAAACTCTTGCCAATTTTCTCTAGAATTCTCCCTGTCACCTAGCCCTCTATCTTCTCCACTATCATCATGGCAACTACAATAGGGCCATCAGAGACCTCCTTGGATATTGTCCTACTCACATCCCCACTAAGAAGAGGAAGGGCACAAATGTAGCCAAGCACTTGGAGTACCAGTTAGCCACACCGCCACCACCCTGATATCTCCCCACCACTAGGAGTGGAGTTGCTCTAGGAAGTTGCCGGAACAAAATCCAATCCGAGAAGAAGGTGGAGGACAAGCTCACCTATCACACACAGGAGTGCTACTAGGTTGCCAAAAGACCAAAAGTCATGGAGGAACACCTAGATAGACTCGGACTTGGTGGGCTAGCCACTCTTTAAGATTGGGGACCAGACCTTATCACCTACTTTAGATTCATTTTCTCTTATGACACCCACCTCAATACTGGCACAATCCGTGAATCTACCAGTGCTGAATTAAGCTTGGCCCTCACTGTGGATATTCTCCGTATTAATCACACTGTTGATGGCAGTTAATTGGGTGATTAGCTTAAGCAGGCCCACTAATTAATTTTTTGAAGGCCATCTAAGCGTAACAAGTGATTAGCATCATTAGATTACTTTAATTGGGTCACTTGTAATGTTTTTTCCACTCGAGCGGGTTTTTTTAACACTTCATGTATTATCTTACGGATTTTTCTTGCTCAAATGAGCGCATCACGATGTAAACAAGGGATTTCCAAGCTAAGTGTAATGCCGACATCACATACACATGTATACTAGTAGGTGTAAATACACATATTTCTTATTTTTATACAATGGTCGCCCAAGTTTGGGTGCTCGGCCACTTATAAGTTTTATATAAATAACAATGTAAGGAATGAGAACACACACTTTCCTTGTGCAATCTTAGAGCTCTTGTGTTCTCTTGCTCTTATCCTCTTGCTAAAGTGTGTGAGTGAGAGTTTCTTGTAGGTTATTGGGTTGCATCACCATAGCTATGGAGCTATGAGTGGGTATGTCTAAGAGAATCAATACAAACATCATTTGATGACAAGCGGCGCGAGGTAAGTTTGCACTAGCTACTTCTCTAAGTGGTTGGAGAGTCTCCCTTGGGAAGCTCTAAACGGATTTCCCTTGCATCCCCAAGACAAGTAAGTTGTTTCATTTGTTTCTCTCATGTTGGGCCTTTCATTGTTGGTGTGTTCATAATGCTATTGCTTGAGTTTTCTTGAGAGTGTGGTCAAATGAGTTTAACATGGGTGCCGCTATCGGGGAGGTAAGGGCTTAAATCTTGGTTGCATTCTTGCTTCTAGTGCTCTCTTGTATTTTCTTCCATTTTTTCCCATTGTATGTGTATTAGTTGGTTGGTTTTGTATTTTTGTGTGGTTTTTGGTTGTTTAATGTGTCGATTGAGTTCTATGTAAGAAAAATGAAAAAAAAAATTCGTTTTTGTTTTTGTTGTAGGACCATAATATTAGGCTTAATTAACCCCAAATTAAGTTTTTTAGGTTTAATATTGTCACCAGATTAATATATTAGCTATTAACTTTGGATTTCCATCATTACAGTAGCATCTAAACTTGCATTTGCATTAATATTGGGTGAAATATGATTTTCATTTTTTTGCCTTAAAGCCCCTTTACAGAGTGCTCAATTAGCCCAAAATTGGATATTTAGCATAAAAACTAACTAATTAATCCATATGCTAGGTAATAGCTTTGCATTTTAAGCATTATAGATGCATTTAGACTTGCATTTTACATTAGATTAAGCATATACTAATTACTCTATAAAGAGAGATTATTGAGCTTAATCTCTAAATAACTCAATTAATAAGACTCTCATCCAAAATCCAAGCTTGGATTTGGAATCATGACACCTAAATTGAGTTATTTCAAGCCTCAAAACCACATTTGACCACTCTTGAATTTTTGAGGTAATTAATAGGGCGATTAATTAAGTTTAATTTAATTTAATCATGTTTGGGGCTTCTCTTGAATGGATTTATAGTTTTTAATTACTTATAACTGATCTTTGTTCATTCCATGTAATATTGGGGGACTTGGAAGCTATTTTGCCGGTTTTAGTCACTTTGAAGCTCTATAGTGAGGAGAAAGTGGCCTGCGCGACGAGCTCTTATCTCTCCAACTAGGCATCTGATATTGTATCTAGGGACATATTCAAAATTAGCCTGGTAATATCTACAATCCCTTAATTGCATTTGGCTTAATTTTCACTTCCAAAAATTTACTTAAATTTGAGTATGGCTGAAAATTGCTTGTTTTTGGTGAATGTTGGAGTGGTTTTGGCTTGATTTTTGGATTAACCGTAGGGGCTTGTGGATGAGCTTCTCATATTCTTGGCAAGTATACTAAAAAATCACCACTACGGTAAGTACTAGTAAGTGTCCTAATCTATTATCTTTGCAAGGAAAGAATTTAGTTTGAGGGCATACAAACCCCCTCAAACACTACTTCTCCCTCGTAAAGATCTTAGATTCAAGGCAAGTCTCATCTTTTGGTGAGCAAGGTGGAGCTGCTTTGGGCTGAATAGGATCATCTCCAAGTGCTAGCGACTCAACCAAAGCTGCGGGGGCTTCACCAACGAGAGTCTCAAGCCATGGTAAGTAAGGTAAGGCTCTTGTACTCCCATCCCTCACACTGGCACTCTTTAGCAACATACTCTTTCAGGTCACTGTTGCAAGTCCTATTGTGTCCACACTTGCACTTGGTAAAGAACCAAAATGCTGCTGAATTTTTACATTTTTGCTAACCCATGTACCATTTGATTTTGTAAGAAGAATTAGTACAAGGTTTAAGTGTACAAGAGAGCCGGTGGATAAGGAGCTTCGAGAGACATGATTTATTCAACATTTGGGACATTTTACGAGATATTAAGATATGTTGAGCTCTCTAAGTAAGCTCTAAACTCTAATTTGTGCATGATTTTATCCCAACTTATCATATCTACGCTTGCTTAAGGGTAAAACAATCAACTCAAGTAACAAAGGAATCATTTGGATCAGGGAAAGCGCTTAAGAATAGGGTCGAAAAGTTGCAGTTCCCTGAACTGCAATAACTTTTGACAAAAAATCTAGTTCTGCACATTTTTTTTTTGTAGATTTGCATGCCTTGTTTTCTTTAGATAACTTTTGACTACTTGAACACCCTAATCAGAGTTCGGAGTCAAAAGTTATGGCTGTCCGAAGTTTACCATGTCAAGAAGGAGTTGTCCAAGATGGGGCTGGGAGCCTCCACGTTTGGATTTTGTGCTCACACGAGGTATCCAAACTCAATTCTGACTTTTGGCTTAGGCTAAGGATACCTTGGACTAACTTCTTACTACCAAGTCTCACCCTGATTGGCCAAATTTAGAAATTTGCTATTTTAGGTACCCTATTCGAATTGGTTTTTGAAGTTGGCTATAATTAAACATAGAGATTCTTGAATCTCAAACTTGGGTACTAGGCTCATAGACCTAATAAATTACTATGACCATACCAAGCCATGGAGAAATTAGATTATTCCTGATTCATTTACAGAAACTCCAAAAGTGCAAGTTCTCTTGCCAGGTGTTGGTTAAGAGTTAGAGTGTAAAAACCCTCTCTCAAGAGGGATTTTGGTTGGGCTCTACTAGCCAAGCTGCTTACCTGATTCCACCAAGGGTTGTTAGGTGAAAAGAACTTTATAGGGGATATTAACTTAGCACATCTAGCTTAGGAGAAGTGCTTTAATATGCTAGTTTTGATAGGCTCAAAAACTCTTCCAAGCCAATTTTGCATTTGAGTGTTGCAAAAAGCCTCCATAGGGAGAAGCTTGAGTTTGATTCCCCTGGTTAGGGGATTAAACGAACCTTGAAAAGGATTTTTAGAGGGCTGAACTATACTTGGGCCCACCCAAGGGTGTGTTTACACTCCCTTATCCTTTATTGAAGCCCTCAAATTTTTGTCAGTACACAAAGAAAACAAAGGGAAACCCTATAAAATGTTACAGTTCCCTAAACTGCAATAACTTTTGATAGAGAATTAGAAATGCACAGTTTATGTAGATTTGGATTCCTTGTTTTTGTAGATAAATTTTGACTACTTGAACACCCCAATCGGAGTTCGGAGTCAAAAGTTACAGCCCGATCAAGTTGACCCTGTCTGAAAGGTGCAATTCTAGAGAGCCTCCACGTTTGACTCTCATAGGCGCACCAGGCATCCAAACTCAATTTTTACTTTTGCTTGGTGTTATTAACCTTAAGGACTAGGACCCTACCAAGTTTGGTCCCATTCTGCCAAAAATAGAAATTTACCATTTTGGGCTCCCTGGGCCAACTAGGTAGAAGCGAGCTACTATAAATAGTAAGTGAGAACCCCAAATAAGAGGTTAAAGTGCCAAGACTATTGACAATAAGTTGGACTACAACCATACCAAGCCACGCACGGATTGGACTCTTTAGGACCTTAGTTTAGTGCCCTCCAGAAACGGACTTTACGCATGGACTAAGCTGAAAATTTAGTTTATTTTGGACTCATTTTTAGCCCTTATTCACTTGAATATTGTTCTTGGATAAAGTATTGGTTTGGAGGAAGCACTGGGGTGGTATTAGTCCTTACCTTGGCCCTACAACCCTACTTTAGCAGAGTTAGCATTTTGCAGGGCAGCAGAGGAAGAGAATACGAGCTGGTTAAAAACCCTTCTTCAAAGGCTAAGAAAGTCTTTGTTTGACTCCAGTGAGCCAATTGGGCATCTTTCCGTGCAATCGAGTTTATCGAGTCTCTAGTTGCACTTTAGACTTAGTACCTGCCCATTTTAGTTCAACTCTGACATCATTAGTCTAACTGCTATTTTTAGTAAATTAGAGAAAAAGATGAATAACTGACTAGACTAAGCCCTTTTGAGTTTTAGCCTTGTTCGGGCACACTTTTTTAATGCACCTACTGAGAAGTGGTAGTTAGATCGTTCACTAATTCTTTGAGAAGCGCATTGGACAAAGCTTTGCACGCCCCTATGACAGGTAGCAGTGCAAGCAAGAACCAATTAAAAGAAGCTCTTCCGGGGCCTCAACTAACCTTGAGAGATGTTAGTGAGCCGGATCGCCTTTCCTTATCTAGTGACGATTCTTGGTTTTCTAGGAACCCATTCTTAAAATGTATAAGGAATGCTTGAATCCTTTCCTTGAGATCCTTGGTGAGCGAACCAATGCCACGTGATTGGGCAAGAGTCCTAGAGGACACGACAATATTGAAAAGACACTACATGGCTTCCTTAAGCAAGCATGTGTATTATATGGATGAAGCCCCTAGGGTCTTTAATCTAGTACCTTGTGAATGATCTTGCAATGTAAACCCCTTGAATCTTGTAGTTTTTAAGATTGAAAATTCGGATTTGGGATTCTATTTTTACGAAGATGTTTGGGAGAACATGTATCTTCCTTGTGAAGAACCTAAAATAAAGCAAGTCATATTGAGCTTATAGCCAAAGCTCATGAATTCTCCGTTGTACCTGACTTCGTGCCAACGAAATCAGGATTTGGTGAGTCATTACTTGGAGCTAGTAAAGGTAAAGAAGTCATGCATGAGGCACAATCCAAAGGCACTTGGGGTATTGGTGCTACTAGTGGATTTCCAGAGTTTACATACACTCTTGGATGCATCAACCCCTGAGTATGCATCTACATCGCCATTTAGCAATATGGTAAGAGAATAGGGAATCACATCAAGGGAGAGAAGGGACCTATTCCATACTCTTATGTTCACACAACAGTACCTCCTTTCTCATATGGTGAGTTTACCTTTACATCTAGCACGAGACTACCCTACCACATCTGGACCAATCCATATGGCTCAACCAAATGTAGATCCATTATACGCTACCCCAAGAGTCCACACTGCTCAAACGGGTGGTTTTCAAACTATGGATGTACATGCATGAGAGAGACTAGATGCATCAGTTTCTAGAGGTAATACAGCTCCTCCAGCAGGGATGCTATCATGCCATAAGAATGGCCAAAGCTATTGCTAGGGCAGTATAGCAGGTAGTAGGGAACCAACTGCCAAACTTCACTTGCGCACTCCTTTACCCTGAGAACGTGAGTGAGATAGGACAACATCCAAGGTTTACAATGTGTCAAAAGCAATGACCAAGTTCAATGGCACGGGTGATGCCCATGTTCATATTGAAACTTTCGAGCAAGTAAGTGAAGCATTGAGTGTAAATGATGATCCTACAAAGATCGGAGTGTTTACTTGGACAAGGTGCAACTAAATGGTTTCGGACTCTGGAAACAGATAACAAGGCCACCTATGAGGACTTGAAACAATCCTTCCTTATTGTTTATGTAAAAATTGGAGCCAAATAGAGTTTAGTTAATTAATTGAACACTCTGAAGCAAAAGGATGGTGAATCTGTGTGAAGGAATACATCAACTGAGAAAAGTACTTGTATAACCGTTTGTGAGCCCGAGGAAAGGCCCAACCAGACCCACTTCATCTCTTTATTCTTGGAGGGTTTACAGAGCGAGAAGTTTCATGATGCCCTCTACGCTCGAAGACATAGGACATTCAATGATATGAATGGGCCTTAGATGCCATTGATTATGATGACAGTTTAATGGAAACTCCAAAGGAGGTTAATGGTTCTGAAGCATCATTCAAGACTCCTTCTAAAAGTGGATCTCAAAGCAAAAAAATCATGAAAAGAAGGAGGACGCGGATTTGGTTGGATGACTGATGAAGCAACTCAAGGATGAGTTTAAACTAGTTTTGAAAGAGACGGGCAATCCCCATGGAGAACATTACTGTGGAACCAAGCTACGATTCTCCTGTTGAAATTTTAGAAAACAAGGAATATCTAGTCATGCCTCCTAGCTATACCATGGCTAACTACGAGGAGTATATCACCTTGTTAAATATGGTTGCGGCCAACAAAAGCAAGGACATCAACTCCTTGACTCGGAGAACTCCACTCTCTTGCTACACTTGTGGAGGTCCACATATAAAAGCCGAATGTCCTAACAGAGCATATAAGGACACTCCTATGGTTGTTACTCCTACTCCTTTGGAGAGGTGGTGTCTAGGGTGTAGAGTAGATCACCTACTCAAGGATTTCCCCTACAAAACACAACAATCTGCTAGTGCTAGCAACCCTTCAAGGTAGACTACTAGATTGAATATGATGAGTGTACTCCAAAATCGAGACACTGAACATTTTGTTCTATGTCTTTTCCACGTTGTGACTACAAGGGCTCAAGCCTAGAATGCTAAAATGGGGGATATGCTAAAACTGGGGATATGGAAGCTTCAACTTCCAAGAGTGCTAAGAGAATAATGGCTAAGAAAAAGAAATCCATAACGGTTGGCAATGGAAAAGACAAAGTAAAGATTACCGATAGAACAAGTTCATCATCCAGTAAGTCTCTTCCTTTGATTCTTGAGGATGAGGACTTCCGGTTTGTGAAAAGATCAACGGAGAATATCTTTGAGGCCGACCCTCAAACACTTTCTAAGAAGCTTGAGCAATACTTGAATCCTATTAAGGAAAAAGAACAAATTGCTGAAGCCATTGAGATGGTCCAAAAGACTCAACAAGATTTGGAAAGTGTTTATGGATTAGGACTATGCAACATCAATAGTTCCGAAAATCTGAGCAGTTAAACCTCTTTGAATTTCCCAATGATGACAATGCTGAAGGAATGCCATTAGGAAATACACAAGGACAAGTTGAAAACTTGATAAACCCTATTACCAATCATCAAGATCAACTAGAGTCTCATGATTTTTGGTTGAATCTTAGAAATAGATCTCCTCCAAGATCTAGAGTTCCCTCTCTCATCAAGGCCACTGAATCAGTAAAAGGATCTATTCCTACACTTCCTACTAACCTAGAGAGTGGTGAGAACTTTGAGGATGGGTGTGGAAAAGAAAGAGGATTCCCACCAGTGACGGCAAGATCTATGAGATTTCCAAGGTTTTCTGGAAAGGTGAGGAAGACAAAATAGCATAATAGGACATCTAACATGTTGCAATCCCTTTTTTCAACAACTATCGACATTGGGGGGATTTTTACAAGGTAATCCTACCTTGTGGGGGTATGTACAACATTGGTTAAAGAATAAATGTCCAATTGAGTCCTTGGACATGGAGTCTGAGAGAGAATTTAATATTGATAGGTATGATAATTCTAAATTTTATGATGCCCAGTACTCTTGAGGTACCCATCAACAAACTCGGGCAATATCAATACTACAAAAGGAGAGGATACTAATGCAACCATTCTTATTTCCTATTGTCGAGCCTTTCAACCACTCAATGGGACTCTTCTCTCATGCCTCGGGGAGCCTAAACTCCAACCCAAACCCAATATGCCATGGGAAACATGCAATGCATTAGTGAGGCAACTCTCACTTACCTCTATCTCGTTTGCTTGAATCGGGGACTCTTCGTGTGGTAGCTACATCAATGGAAGCATGCTAAAGTAGCTTAACAAAGCCGCCACCATGACACCTCAAGTGTAGTGCTCTCTCTCGCTCCCTCCCTCACACACACACACACACACACACACACACACACACACTCACACAAGCATTGGAGACAATAGATAGGCAAGGTTTGATCGAAGAATAGAGCAATTTCTTCACTTGAGAGCATACAAGAGTGCATACCAAAATGAGGATTTAGAGTTACAATTTGATCGTTATACTTAGCTCATAGTGTTCACACTTGGCTGGCCAATGTTAAAAATGAGGTCCTAGTATATCCAAGGCTGCCTACACTAGTGGAATCACCTTATCCTAGCTAGTAACTCTAACCTTATTATCCCATGGCGTGCCTTTCATATACAAGCAGTGATCGCACATGTAAAATATTCTATTACAAGAGAAATATGAATTCTCTAGTGCATAGGCCAATGAATGTCAAAATATGTGGTGACCGACCACAATGTCATAGAAGTCTTCGACATCACTTAACATGCCCCCCTTCCTGATGCAGATTCCGTCCTCGGAAGATGTGGTTGAAGAAGATTTGAGGTCACAGGATGAAAGCAATATAAGGCTTAGGATAATCTGTATGGCAACAAAAATAACAAGTAATATGTTCTTAGAGCAACAAGTAGAAGTTAACAAGGGAATAGCTGAACAAGTAGTTATGAAATCAGGGATAAGATTGGTTAAGCTTCCCAAAGATGCTACAAAGATGAAGATTAATGCAGATTTAACTTAGAAATAGGTACAAGTCTATGATTTATGAATTGAGTTCAAAAAATATGCCTATGGTGGTTATGACCATAGTCTCTAACACAATGACACACATACAAACCATCTAAAGCTATATGTTAGCCCTGGAAGTAAAATTGCATGTGATTAGATGATTTGTTTTTTTTGCTGCTTTTGTGAAATGAAGAGTGATAAACTACCACCACGTGGAGACCAAAGCAATGGCCCAGTGACTCTCGCTACCTAACGATGATGGTTTTTTAGTGAGGAAAAGACACAAGGTTTCACCCTATGAGAAATAAGGCATCGGTCTTATGGTACCATTGCTAGTTCTCCAAAGACCTACCAGGATTCCACATGGCGATGGCTATCTTCTCGGTCATATTTTTTTATTTTTTTTATTTTTGATTTTTTAAAAAATTTTATGCTTTTTATATTGTAGCAACAATCTTTTTCACTTACACATTACCTAGAGAGTTAGAATATAGCTAAAGATGGTTTAATAAATATAAAATGGAGGACTTGGCATACCTCTTTGGCATACTTTATCTTTATATAAAGAATCGTAACACTAGGACAATTTAAAAGAAAAGATGTTAGCATTAATATTCATCTTGGAAGCTACTAAGAGAAAGGAAAACCAGTCAAGTGCAATGCAAATATGCTCTCCAAGGGAACAATTGAAGTATAGAATTGAAAAAGAGAGATGTATGAAGAGCTAGTTTTAAATACACCTATTTAATTTGAAGCTCGTGAAGTCATTGCTTATCCTTTTTCTCTTGATCTTGGTGAAAGAATTTGTAACTGCTTATCGAAAGGATGAAGATTTTTGTGTAGGTATTTGTTTGTTTGTTGTAGAGACTTCGTTGTTGCATCATGATAAACCTATGAAATTCCTCAAGAGAAGCTCTACACATGTTGAATCGCTAAGACTATGAAGTACATGCTTACTTCTAATTGATTATTAGTGCTCTCTCTCTTACTTTTTTTTAAATTTTTGTGATTATGAAAGAAATAAATATTGTTTAAGTAGTGTACAAAGTATCAATGCTATACATGTTGGGTCAATACCAGCTCTTATGGTATTACATTTTCCAACAAGCATGGTGAAATGTCAGAGAATAAGGTGTCATAGAGGGTTTTAAGGAAGATGAGACTATCTCCTTGGGCCACCACCTCAAGTTTTTCCTTTACTCACTTTGGTGTAAGCTTGATGGAACCATCCTTTCCAAATGCTATGTTGAGAAGGCCTAGGTGATGGTACACATGTGAGTTCTTGAGAAGTGCTTACATCCAACTAAAGAGGTGGCAATGTGCTTTCATAAGAGTGTATTTGGCTTAGGTACTCTTTATGATGTATTGTGGCATGTTGATTTCCTCTTGAGGGGGGTTTCACTGAAGAGTTGAAGTTTAGTAGCATGAGTTGATGCTTTGATGTGTGAAGAAGCCTCTTGGCAAGGAAGTCTATGGATTTTTGATGTTGAATCATCCTTTGACTCCCCCCTTCTTGAGCTATGTTGTACCCTCAAAATCTTTTTAAGTAGCCAAGTTTGGAGAGGTGGGGATGTTGTAGATATATCCATAAGTGCCTTGCCCTTGTCTACTCTCAGTGGAGCAATTGCTACTGGTGGTGGAGTTGTCACAGTCTTAGTTTGGATAGGTTTCCTCTTCCAAGTGTGTTTTGGACATTAAGGAACATTGGTCATGATCATTGATAAAGAAACCTTGATATACTTGGGCTGGGGTAAGACGGTAGTTTGCTTTTGCTTAGGGACCCAAATCCAAGAAGTTCCTTTATAAAATCCTGGTGCTTGTAAAAGCTCCTTTTGGATCATTTGTAGCCTTGATCTCCTGCATTTGCTATTGTTATTTCTCCTACTTTTTGTAAGCTTTGGTTTTGGGGGAGAGGAGTCAATGGTTGAACAAACTATTAGAACTTCTTGGGAAGTCTGCTCCCCAGGATGGGTTTTCGAAAACTAGTTTCAAGGCTATAAAGAACAAAAATATTATTAAAAAACGGAAGCCTATAGCAGGTTGTGTGAAAACACATGGGATAAGAAGGAACAACTGTGCCTAGGAAATTCAAATGACAAGGGCAAAACAGTTGTGGATCAAGGGATATCAATATATGATAAAAAGAGGATTGATGAGATTATCCGCAATTTACCCTCCAGCGCAATGCCTAATTTAGGTATAGAAAATAGCACTCAACCTCCTGTTGGTTTATTTTCTGGGTTTGGAGAGAAACCATTGCATGGCCGAAGGTTCTCGGCCGGCAAGCAAGTTCAAGTTAAAGGTTCATCGGTTAACTATATGCCCTAATGCTCAACTACATTTTACCTGAATAGCTATAACTTTTGAGGGAATGAACAATTTTGCAAAGTTCTTTCAGATTTAGAATCCTTTTTTTTAGTAGATAACTTTTCACTATTTGATCGCCCCAATCGGAGCTGTAAATCAAAAGTTATGGCCTACGTGTAAGACAAGGGTGTCTATAGGATGAAGTGCTCCAGATAAGCTCAAAGGTGGTCCACGTTTGGCAAAACAGAGTATTAGATGATGTCAGATGCTTGCAATGCTTTATATGTATGTTCTTCGTCACGATGTCTACATGCATTCCAATTCTTGAGCCTATTGGAGTAGGTATGCTATGTTTTTATTGCACTCCAAATAGCCACATGGTAACATATTTACATGTATAGCCAAAGGAACAAAATAAAGTGTTAGACTGGAAAAAAGGAGACAAATCATGTTCCAATTGTTGAGATATTACATAGGGTTAATGTTGTTATGTGGATACTTAAGCATGAAAAGCATGGAAGTGAATTGATGCACCTAGCCACAGTCTCCCATTGGAGGGTTGGACTATGACTTAGCATCTTTTTGGACTGGTAAAGCCAAAGTCATATTTATTATTTTTGGACTTACCTCCATCAAAATGGTGCCAAATTTAATAATAATTCTCCTTTACATAGGGTTAATGTTGTTATGTGGATACTTAAGCGCATGAAAAGCATGGAAGTGAATGGATGCACCTAGCCATAGTTTCCCGTTAGAGGGTTGGACTATGACTTAGCATCTTTTTGGACTGGTAAAGCCAAAGTCATATTTACTATTTTTGGACTTACCTCCATCAAAATGGTGCCAGATTTAATAATAATTCTCCTTTATATTTTCCAATTGTGTCTATGAGAGGGATTTGGGGTCAGAGGTCAGAAAGTCAATTTTCAACACTGGCTATTTTTAGAAAGTACGGTGCTTTTTGCATTTTTGATGATCAGATTAGTACTAAACTGGATCCATGTTACTAAATTCAATGTGGATAGGTCATGGGTGAAATAGCATGCCCATCTGGGGACTCTAAGTTAGCGTATTCATTTGTCTCATGTGAGAATAGTGTAAAATTGGCAAAGAACCCACTTGAAGAGTCAAAGTTTGACCATCATGGAGTCTTCTTGTTAACCACATATTGGTTAACACATTCTTACGACAACTATGTCCGCACACTTATGTAATGGGAGCCGGCACTATGTATTGTAAATTTCATTATTTGATGAGGGAAATGACCTAAAGATGCTCCCAAGTATTGAGCTTCGATGGACAGATAAGAGGATCTTGGTCAATTGGCCAAACCATAGAGAAAAGCCTTGTAACTATTTTTTGGGCGTCTCGGTTCACTTACTCCCGGGTGGCCTAGTGGGAAAAGGCTTGGAACTATAAACACCAATTTCTCTTGTTTGTAACTCATCCTCCCATTTGTGCAATAGAAGTGGAGTGTTCTCTCTCTCCCTCTCTCTTGCAACTCTAATATAGCATGTGTGGTGTGCTCAGGGTTAGGGTTTGAGAGTGATTAGTGCTAATCACTTGTTCCCTCTTGCTTCCTCTCTCTCCCTCTTGCTTGAGTGATTAGGCTACCAACATGATCCTCTTTCGTGGAGATCCCAATGATCTTCGCGAGAGAGCTTGCATGACTTAATGGATTAGAGCAATTGCCTTGGGGTGACGAGTGTGGGAGGATGGTGGTGACAAGTGGCTACGGTGTGGAGCTCTTGAGCCTAGCTCGAGCGCGACAGATAGGTAACTTTCCATGACACATTAGGGTAGGGTTTCCTTAACATCTTTGGTGCTGCTACCGGGGAGTGCCATCCACTGCTTGTCTACGCCATCTTTGATTCGAATCCGATGGAGCCTCCATAGCCCGGTGCCAAGGCAAGCTCTTTGGCATGCGATTTTTTGATTTTTTGATGTATTTTGATATTTTGCTTGGATTTTTTAATGTTTTTTTTGTGATTCATGTATAGCTTTGTGTTTAGAGTAGGATTACTACTTGTTTGAGTGAAAAAACTTGAGATTTGGGTGATTAGAGAGCCTAATCAAGAGGGTTTTTTCTTAAACCTAAACTATTTTTTTAATTTTTAGCTTAATCTTATTTGTTTTGCATAATTCCTTTCGATAGGTAGGTTAGCATTGTTAAATAGAATCTTAATCCACCAAAAAACCTAAAAAATAATAATAAATTATCTCTTAATTTTCATAAATTATCACTAATCTATTGGGTAGTATAATTACTTAAAGAGAGTAAAAAACTAACAAATTGAGCCTAATTGCTTGTAATTAGACTAATTAGAGTGGCATTAGTGTTCTAAACACTTGCCTTGACCCAAATCCATGTTTAGTCCACTCCCATTAGGCCTTAATTAGCAAGAATTAGCACTAATTTGGTCTCTTTTGTATAATTTTTTCTCTTTTGAGTGGGTTAATTAGAGACCTAATTAGTGAGATTATTTAGGGAGAATTACATCTTTGGATTAGCCTAAACATTGCTAATCCACCTATCAAATCTCCATGCTTAAACTTCTCACCAATTAGGAGTAATTAGAAGAGGATTAAGGAGTGGTTAATAGTGGGATTAAGAAGATTAATTAAGTTAGAGTCTCTAAATTAGTTGAAATCCACTATTTTAGAGGTAGCCTCTAACTTTAGCCTTATCCCACCCACCTTGCATTAATGAGGGGTTTTTTGTTGTCTCCCACTCACTTCCTTTCCAATTTGAAATTCAAATTTCAAACTTGCTTACGGTCGTTCCAAACTTGCCACGGCCGTTCCATCCTAACACCAAGGGCATACACCTGTAAGCGTATAGCCATACCATCCCAAAAAAAAATTAAAATGAAAAAAAAAGCCACGGTCGTACCAACCTTTGCCACCATGGCCATACCAACCTAAGTATACGGACCTCGGGGGGCTCACCTAAAGATATGTAAGTATAGTATGTGAGTTCAAATGAAGGGGTTTTTTTATTTAGAATCTTAAGGTAAATTTACAAAAATACATTTATAGAAGGGTTTTTTTAATCGATTTTGAAAAAAACCCATAAGTTCATAAAGAAAAAGGGATCATTTTATTCATGAAAACTTCAAAGGTAAGGGGTTTTGTAAATACCCCTTGAACGCATGTGATACATAGGGTTTCTTAGTAGTGCACCACTTGAGGTATGGGCGTACCATTCCCAAAAAAATTACCACGGGCATACCATCCTAAGCGCACAGGCGCACCATTCTCGATTGTTTTTTTGCCATAGGCATATCTTCCTTAGCGTATGCTCGTACTAACCTTAGCCATGGACGTACCATCCTAAGCATATGGCCATACCAAACTAAGTGTATGGATATACCATTTTTGAATTAAAAAAAAACCACGGACATACCTTCCTAGGCGTACACCTATGTTAACCTTAGCCATAGGCATACCATCCTAAGCATACGGCCGTACCAACCTAAGTGTATGGACATACCATACTCTATTTTTTAAAAAACTTACCATGGGCGTACCATCCTAAGCGTATGCTCGTACCAACCTTAGCCATGGGCATACCAACCTAAGCATATGGACATACCATTCCCGAAAAAAAAAAAAGATTTCCAAATCTTTAGAAGTGCTTTTGGTCTACCTCCCCGACTCACTAGAGTCGTTTTTACACACATAAAATGCCTTAAAAGACCACTTTTAAACTTACGAGTGCATTCACGCACAAGGCAAAAGTGAGTTAAAACTCCTATTTTGGGCTTGCGCATGCATCATTGAAGCTTTTCTAAGATTCCCCACACACCATGGACACCTTTCGATCATGGTTGCATGCCCCCAATGCCTTCATTACATTCGGTGGTGCCCCGGCCTCAATTGCACATTCACATGTGGTCGCCATGCCACACATGTTTGGTCGTGAGTGCAAAACTATTTTTGAAGAGCCCTCATCTAGTGGGGCCCCTCCATACATACACCCCGACGTGGAGAGATGCTCCGTGCATACTCACGTACCTTCTTCTCTATCCATCATTTTTCCCCTCATGTGTCTCCTCATCCTTTAGTGCCTATTCCACAAGCGGCCAAGTCCAAATCCCACGTTCACATTGAGAACAACTTGATGAGAATAGTGACATAGAGTCTGACAACAATGACTCACGAGGTCTGCACACCAAATTTGATGAGCTGTTAAATCCTCCTACGGCCACCAAATCTCGACCTCCACCCTTGTCAAATAAGGACCAAATTGAACTTCCATATACTATTACTGGTCCACCCTATGATCAAGGCCCCCCCGCTCCTCAAGAAGCTCCTACTCATCAACATGACCTAGCCGGCCTCTCTGCCTTCCTTTCCTCCCAAATCCAAATACTCATTTGGGACCTTGTTAAAAGGTAATCCAAATTTATGGAATGACCTTTGGGATTGGATGAAATGCAAACTACAAGCTTCTATGGAGGAGGGTGCTACCTTAGATTCCTCGGATGAATCTAAGCCCCATCATCCAGACTTACTCCATCACCATAACCCACAACCCAAAGGCGCACCCACAATTCGCATAAATGCGTTGGGCCACTACTTTGAGGGTGATGACACCAAGCAGCCTTGCCCATTTTCTATAATGGACATGTGGTCAAAGGCATCATAGATGGAGGTGTTGGTGTAAGCATCCTCACACAAACATGCTAGGAAAACTAGGGCCAACTACGCCACATTGGTGATCATACCACATTGGTGATCACGCTTGCCAACGAAAAATCTGCAAAACCTCTGGGCATAGTGCATAACCTCAAGGTAAAAGTCTGACATGACATTCCACCTCACATTTGTGGTCATGGACTTTCGAATGCCGCATATGACAACATTTTCGGTAGACCATTCATGCAACAAACAAAACTGATCCATGACTTAGGACATGCATCATGTCTACCTCCGCAAAGGGTCTCTCAAACACTTAAGGTCAATTTATATACTTGGCACTCACATCCCATGGCCAAAGCTCCCTTTGCTGAAGACTCTATGACCACCACCAGAAGCAATGATGTCTTAGTTTGCGATGCTTGCCACATCAAGCCCTTGATGACGTGCGGGTGCCATGCACGGTCGCTTCTGTCAATAGTGACAAAAAAAAAACGACCACGATTGGCTTAAAATCCTTGCTACACATGACACCCTCCTAGACCGCAAACTCGGCACACAATTCATGCTCCCAAATGGCCAAACACTCCATGAACCCTATAAAGCCATTGTCTTGTTAGAAATGCAAGCAAGAGTGGGCTATGGTGGATCAAATATAAGGCAAGACATGATTAAGCATGTGATTAGCAAGTGATTAGTGAATAATTCACTCAATGCAATAGAGTAGGCATGGGAGATCAAATACCAACACATTCTCTCATTAGGCCAATGCCTCAATTTATAGCTTTTACATCCACAAGGTGCCAAGCACCCACTTCCCACTGATTTCTCCTTAATTTGTGCCACCTCCCCTCCATCTGGGGGCACCTTTTCCTAGAATCTTTCTGCACTCCTGAACTGAGAATGGTCTACAAAGGTGGGGACAAGCCCACACATATCCTATGGTTTGTACCAATCTCATATTCTTGGAGGCATGGAAAGCTCTTGGAAAATCCACACCAACAAAAGAAAACACTTACATTCAAATATCACACAAAATGTGTCTAATGAGAGTTAGGTATTTCATTCCTAAAGTTTCTATAGGAAATAACCAGTTGGAGTGCACATTTCATGTCATCGATGCAGGGGCACTCCAAGGCCAAATTATCATTGGAAAAGAGTGGATTGATGCCATTGCCAAATCAATTGACGCAAAGAAATGACCATCATAGAAATCCACGGCAACAAGACCATGCTCATGTTCTGTCCCCCCAAGAGGAAATCATACACACACCCTCACCCTCGACTGCCCTTCCCCCTCACGCCTCATCCTCATCATCGGCAGTCTCCCCTGTTCCCACACCCCATGCCTCACCAAAGATGGTCAATTGGGCATTGTCAACACCCTTCACCAAGGATAATCAAGCTTCATCGCATCGACAATCCCCCTAAACTCTACATCCTCAACCACCCACATAGCATGCACCCTGACCTCGTACCTTTATCATGACAATCAATGGTGGGTGCCCAAGACTCTTCTTGTATCTCAGGGCTTCTATGATGGCTACACAAAACTCTGGATCCCTAAATGGCCATCTTTGAAACCCAATCCCAAGAAACCAACGAAGCTAGAAAAAACCAACCCTAAGTCAAAGCTTCAACGTTGGCTCGTCCCCAATTGCTTGTTCCAAGCACAAGGCTACTATGAAGGCAACACTCACCTTTGGCTATCCAAGAACTCCGCTAGTGCACATCCACCACAAGAACTCCCCAAGAAGCAGCAACCACCACAGGTTCGACAATCCCAAGCATAGCAAAGCCACAACAACGATGGGTGCCTACCAATGTGCTCAAAGCCCACCAGGTCTAGATCCTATTTACTAGGAATTACTAACACCATGCCTAATCTCATCACTAAGCTAATGTGGACCTAACCCTAGACCTAGGCTTTGATACCATTTTAGAAATGCAAGCAAGAGTGGGATATGGTGGATTAAATATGAGGTAAGACATGATTAAGCTGTGATTAGCAAAAATAATTACCAAGTGATTAGTGAACAATTCACTCAATGCAATAGAATAGGCATGGGAGATCAAATACCAACACATTCTCATTAGGCCAATGCCTCAATTTATAGCTTTTACATCCACAAGTTTCTAAGCACCCACTCCCCACTCCACTGATTTCTCCTTAATTTGTGCCACCTTCCCTACATATGGGGCACCTTTTCCTAGAATCTTTCCGCACCCCCTATATTCACTCATGCTACCCTTGATTCTCTCATCCAGTAGATTCTTCTCACCTTTTCACTACTATCCTCTCAATTATGGACTCCCTTTTAAAATCTCTAGCTAACGGCTTGTTCCCACACACACCCATTCACTTGCATATTTCAACATGTCTCGCTTAACACCCTCAGTGTCTGTGTCACTCCCCAACTTGAAACAACTACCCTTAGGGTCTGGATAGATTTCCCCTATGGCAGAAATATGTAACCAAAACATGCCTTGCTATCACCCACAGCTAACCAAAACATGCCTTGCTATCACCCACAGCTAGCCACAATCTTTTTCTATGGGAAACATGGGTCTCTTTGGGCAAACCATCTCTTAAAATTTCCCATGCCAAAGTTCAATTGCCGGGTGTAAAACGCATGTAAAGCCTTGGGTCCTTTACACAAATTGTATATACTATATCTAACCCATTGTCTTGTAAGTTCTATATGTGGTTCTTATAGGTGAGATAAAGGAGGCAGTCATCCTTAGAGGAAGATAGGTCCAAAACATTACAAGTACAATCAACTCCGCTGACAACACATCCACCCTCAAGCTTCCCCAGAGCAAGGTAACAATGATCCTCTGGGACGAGGAGTGCCTCCAATCTGATCCTCTGCCCCCGCCAATTGCTTTCATAAAGGGTATTCTCACTCCCCCTAGAATAATTGGTAATTCTTTCACTATCCCTGAACTACCACTAGAACTCAACCCACCAAGAATATGGATTGGACTCCTGACCGAGAATGGTCTACAATGGTGGCAAGCCCACATATATCCTATGGTTCGCACCAATCTCATATTCTTGGAGGCATGGAAAGCTCTTGGAAAACTCACACCAAAACAAAAGAAAACACTTACATTCAAATATCATACAAAATGCATCTAATGATGAGTGTTAGGTATTTCATTCCTAAAGTTTCTATAGGAAATAACCAGTTGGAGTGCAGATTTCATGTCATTGATGCAGGGGCACTCCGAGGCCAAATTATCATTGGAAAAGAGTGGATTGATGCCACTGCCAAATCAATTAGCGCGAAGAAATGACCATAATGGAAATCCACGGCAACAAGGCCACGGTCCTCTTGTGTCCCCAAGAGGAAACCATACACACACCCTCACCCCCAACTACCCTTCCCCCTCATGCCCCATCCTCATCACACCGGTAGTCTCCCTTGTTCCCACACCCCATGCCTCACCAAAGATGGTCATTTGGGCATTGTTGACACTCTTCACCAAGGATAATCAAGCTTCATCGTGGTCGACAATCCCCCTAAAATCTACATTCTCAACCACCCACATACCAGGCACCCCGACCTCGTACCTTTATCATGACAGTCAATGGTAGGTGCCCAAGTCTCTTCTTGTGGCTCAGGGCTTCTATGATGGCTACACAAAACTTTGGATCCCCAAATGGCCATCTTTGAAACCTAATCGCAAGAAACCAACTAAGGTAACAAAAACCAATCCTAAGTCAAAGCTTCAACTTTGGCTCATCCTCCCCAATTGTTTGTTACAAGCACAAGGCTACTATGAAGGCAACACTCACCTTCGGCTATCCAAGAACTCTGCTTGTGCTCATCCACCACAAGAACTCCCCAGGAAGCTGCACAATAAAAGTTACCACAACCACGGGTTCGGCAATCCCAAGCATAACGAAGCCAACAATGCTGGGTGCCTACCAATGTGCTCAAAGCACAAGGCTTTCATGAAGGCAACACACACATGTGGATCCCTGTAAGATTCCTCCCCCAGCCCCTCAAGATGTCCAGTTTCTCCCCCTGTAATAATCAATCCCCTTTTCAGAATAATAACAGATCTTGTTTCTATCTGTTTTAGCCTAGAGAGAGGTAATTCAGTTTCTAGATATCTTTGGATGGAAAAATATCCCTTCTTATTAAAATTATTTTCCCTGAAATAGAAATTCAAAAAGAACTTTCTAGTGTACAATTGGAATAATTTGAAAACAGGTAAAAAGGACCTTAGCCTGAGGGTCCAGATTTTCTGAAAATTTTGGATTAAGGTTCCTATGGACCAATAAGATTAATCCAAATGTAGGGAGGAGATAAATTGAAGAGTAAAAGAAAAATCTCCCAAAAATGAGTAAATACTCACATAAGATGAAGAGTTGACTAAGGATAAGGTTATTAGTTAAAAAAGAAGAGATATTTAGAGAAAATGATGTATTTTTTGCTCAGTGTGGGGAATTCCCCTCATGAAGGAGACGCCTATTTCACATGTGTGGATGAGTTTTAAACTCACAAATAATGAGATTTTTTTATCTCTCCTCTCTCCTGTTTCAACTAGAACCAAAAAATAAGCTAAACTGACCTAAAAATGGTCAAAAAGTGACCAAACTGATCTGGAAAACTCTAGAATCAGTTTGCTTGGTTAGAGGCTCACTTTTTCTCCTATAAATAGAAGCCTCCTTCTTTGTAAAGGTTAATAGTGTTTTATGCACTGTTACTCTACTCCTCCTCCCCAGAGCCAAAAACATTGAATTCATTGATAATTCACTTGTTTTTGACTATTTCCTCTACAAAGAATGGGTGGCCACTCTTGATCCAAGCAATAGTAGAACCCTCAATCCCTCAAGCCAAAGGATAGCTCACAAAACTCCATGTAAGTTAGAAATTCTACTTTTTTCTAATTCTATTCTATGGTTTTATGATTTCTTGCTTCTTTTAAATTGAAATTGGATGTTATGCCTTGATGAAAAGGCTTCCCCCTCTTCATTGAATTAGATGTGTAATCAAATAAATAGAGTTAAACTTTTCGTATTGTTTTCTCTTAAAAAATGGGAATTGATTAAATTAGAGTGCTAAATTCATCTTGGGGTAAATTCTAAGTAGATTTAGAGTGTAAAAATTGAGAAATGGTCAGCCATACAAAGGAGGTTATGGCAAAATTTTCTTAAATTTTGTGGAAATAAGTTTTATCTTTATGTTATTCAAAAAGAGTAATCCCCTTCGTTTGTGTATTCTAAAAGTGTTATTTTCATTCTATGCTTAGAAAGATGCATATTGAAAATATTTCTATTGTAAAAGAGTTATTCTCATTAATTTTAATTTTATGCATAGAAAGATGCATAAAGGAATTTATTTTTATTTCAAAAGAGTTATTCTCATTAATTTTGATTTTATGCATAGAAAGTTGCATAAAGGAATTTATTTTTATTTCAAAAGAGTTATTCTCATTAATTTTGATTTTATGCATAGAAAGATGCATAAAGCAATTTATTTTTTATTTCAAAAGAGTTATTCTCATTAAATTTTATTTTATGCATAGAAAGATGCATAAAGGAGTTATTTTTATTTTGAAAGTGTTATTTTTCTTAAAATTGAATTCATGCATAAATAGATGTATAAAAGGATTTTTATAAAAGTGTTATTCCCACTGAAGTTGATTTTTATAAATGAATGATATGGGATGGATGTGGATGTATGTGAAAGGATGGATGTGGATGTATGTGAAGATGGATGTGGATGTATTTGAAGAATGGAAGTGGATGTATGTGAAAGAATGGATGTGGATGTATGCATGTGAAAGGATGGATGTAGATGTAGGTGAAAGGATAGATGTGGATGTGCATGTGATAAGTATGGATGTGGATGTATGTGGAAGAATATATATGGATGTGCATGTGATAAGTATAGATGTGGATGTGCATGTGATAAGTATGGATGTGGATGTATGTGGAAGAATATATATGGATGTGAATGTGATGAATATGAATGAGAATAGAGGCGATGAGATGTGATGTAAATTGGATAGGTATGAATGATAAGGGATGTGAATGAATGTGATGGCATGTGAGTCAGGATGTGAATGAATGATAAGGGATGTGTGTAAGTGGTGTGACTAGTTTTAAGTTTGCATGAATATCCGGCTAGGGGGCCTGGGAACTCTTTTCCCTGTTACCTGGGACAAAACCTAACCAAATTCCTAATTGGATCCCATCACTATAGTGGTTGGGCGGTTGGCTAACCCATGGGACTGGATGGTTGGACTGATGGATCCCTAAAATGAGACTCAATTCTATTATGGTACGATAGATGAAGTAAATCCCGGATAAAAATTGTTCTATGGAAAAGAATCAATGGCTATGCCTCTCAATGAGGAAAAAAGCGTTGGTCTCTATGATCCAAGTGCAATCTTTTCCTTGATCTAACTTTGATACTACGGGTTCGGTCAGATCAGTTCAGCTAGTTAATGCTTTTTGACTACGTTAGAGAAAAGTTATCCTGGAGGAATCGCCCGTGCTTTCCGAGCAAGGGAAGTTTTTCCGGGTTCGGTTTTGGAAGAACCAATGGATTAGTCTCTTGTCTGGATATGAGGCCCCAAGTGTGGGACCCTGCCCCGCGTGCAAGAAGTGCTACTTCCATGCTAGCACCCCTAAATTCGTTGCGCGGTGGGGACAAGGATCTTACAATCCCAAGTCACAACCAAAAACCTCTCCTATGCATTGACAACCACATCATAGCTCAAAGCCTTGTTGACAAAAAACTAGGAAACCCCAACAACCATGGATCTTCATCACTTGACAGTGTTGGGTGCCCAAATATCTCTTAGAAGCCGAAGGCTTCCATGATGGCAATTTCATCATTTGGCTCCCAAGGCATACCACTTAGCAGTTTGCCCAAACCACACCCACCAAGCCAATACCTGTCCAATCGACAAAAATGGTTTAGCAACCAACGGGTAGGCAAGTACCCTCCTCCTCGACAAAATCCTATGAACTTGCCCACAACCAACCCATGGGCACTCAGAAGCTCAATCTGCCCACCCCTTTTCCCCAACGGATCTTCCTTCACACGAAGCTCCACCTTGCCCCTCGACTTTGTCACCAAACCAAGGGGCAGTGCTAATGGTTGAGATTATCCAACCACTCAAAGATAAACTCAAAGGTAAGCTCACAAATCTAGCCACATGGGCCACACAGTACAAAACCCTCTTTAGGGGTGCTGATCAATAAACACATTAAAAATAAATCTTTAGGTGATTAGGATCTAGATGATTAGGACCACAGGCACATAGTTCATAGGATCTAAATCACCCCGACTTCACCCCAATAATTATGCTTCATGCCTAATCAATCCTACCCTTAGCTTCTTCTTTGGCTCAACACCTATGGATCCTCGCCCATCAACTACCATTCCTATCATTCAAGTACTCTGACTCCTCTAATGAGGATGTCCCACCGCAAAGGTGACAAAAAAAAACACCAAAAATAAAATAAAGAGTACTACCGGGCACATACAAAAAAGAAAACTCATAAGAGCCCATCACACTAGCTAGATACTTTATCACTAGTACTCCACTAACTTCTTTCCATATTACTAACTCCCCCACCCCCTCTCATTTCTAGAGAGATAGGAGAACCAACCAAGTGTGACACTTCCCCGCGTGCCTCAACAACCCCTCACCAATCACAAGGATGCGATAGACTTTAGGAAGGAGAGTATGTTAACCACATATTAGTCAACACATTCCTACGACAACTATGTCTTCTATTCACCTATCAATTTAGAATCTGCATTGCTATTGCCTGTTTTTAGAACTTTCCTATTTTTAGTGAGATTTGACTCTTCTTATGCTTTATTCAGCCCTCTCGAGTCTGATCTCTTAAAAAACCTGACTATTCTTGTCCATGGCGACCATGTACAATTTAGTCTAGTAATTACTACTGGTACCCACCCTCTTTGGCAGTAATGATTGAATTCACTTGGGCATCCACACACTCATGGAAGAGTGTATTGGGTCTAGGCAAGGGGAGGGACATCCTGGTGGGTCTCTAGCCTCACCATCACTTTCAAAAGCAAGGAAGTGGGAAAGGGCCATTTGAACTTGCCCCCGATGGGGAATATAATGTTTTTTTATCGAAAAGTTCATGTCCTATCCCGAAAGGGTATAGCGTAGTTCATTGGGACACTAGGTCACTACACTGCATGTAATAGTGGTATATTGATATTCTTTAAAAAAAATAGAGAAAAAAAACCAAATAAAATTCACCCACTGATATGATGCTTTGTTTGTAGAAGAAATGTCTGCAAAGACTCAAGCAAGTATTGAATCCAACACAAAAATGATAAGGAGACAAGGCACTGCTTCGAGGGAGTCAAAGTAGCAGCAGAAAGAGCCCAAGGAATTAAAGAGAATACCAAAGGTGCCAGATAGGTCATTATAGGATGCTGAAGGGTGGGTAACTAAGCATAGTTATTCATCTAGTTGGCTCGGCGATGCTGGAAAGAATGGAGAATGCATACATGTTCGAGTGTTCCAAAGGAATACAAATAAGGAGCCCTGGTTGTTTACCTACCATGCACCAGAATGCTACTCAGTCCTTAAGGAAGATGGTGTGATGGAGAGGTTAAAGGCAACTAGCTTGGAACAAATAGTAGCTTCCTGGAACAGATGGCAGCCTCCTGGAATCCTTACTATGAACCTATTCTCATAACCGAATTCCTAAACTCTTATGATGTAGATAGGGGTGGGTGTAGTAGCCATAGGAGACTATGGGGCTGATTAAGTTGCACAAAAAGCTAATCATTGAAGCATTCGGCCTGCCTTCGGAGGTGTCATCTTCCAAAGTAAAAAAAGGCACCATAGATATTAATAAGCACATGAAAAAATGGAGTAAGTCACCACATGGAGAACTCTTTACGCACATCTTGGATCCTACAGTAGAAATGGCTTGTAAGGCAGTCTGTCTTCTCACTCAAGTAAAATACATTGACACACATAATAGGATAAACTCTCGGGCTATCTTTATGGTTGCATAAGGTTGCTGTAGACCATAAGTATACACTTGGTAATCCTTAACTTCTACAGCAAGTTCTGGATTATGGGGCTAGGAAGATCCTTAAAGAAGAGGGTATCAACACTCCTACTCTCCTAGGACAAGAAGCTCAAAGGTAAGATCGAGGAGATCAAGGCTCTCAGGGCAAAAGTGGCTAACATGTGCAAGGTGAATCTTCATCCATCTGTAGGGAAACCCCTATTGTAATCTCTCCACAAGCACAATCCACAACAACAGCTGACCCTAAAGGCAAGAGTAAAATTGATTTTGGGATAACTACTCGAATGCCAGAAGAAGCGTCAAAACCCTCTGAACCTCTGACAAAAAAGTAAAGGATTGAAAAGGAAGTCCTAAACCCTAAAGTGCAACAAGTACAGGAGCACGTAGTCACTATGTTTGGATTGGACACATAACAAGCAGAGGAGGAATTGGGTCTGCAACTTTTATAGTTAACAACGGTATACTAAACCAAACAGATGCAGAGTTTTACAAACAAAAGGCACTAGATAGGCAACAAGTCATTGACCAACAGAATACTCAAATAACATAACTCAAATCCTAACTACAGGAATCGGCCAACCAAGTAGAGAAAATCAGTGAATTGGTGGCCAACCTTGAAGAGGAAAAAATGGTGTCTTTAAAGTGGGCTACATATGCTAACATGCTTAAGGGTCATTATGAAAAGGTCAAAAAACAAAACTAGGATCTAATAAGAGAGCTAGAAACTGCAAGAAAAGAACTTACCTTGGTAACAGCAGACATGAATTAGGTTCAACGCAAGGTTGCTGAGGAAATGGTTAAAGTAAAAGACTTGACAGCCTAATGTAGTGACTTGGAGTGTAGACTACAGGAAGCCAAAGAAATTTTGGTACAATGGCTTCAAAAGCTAAGGAGACCAAGAAAATTGCACAAAGTATCATGATGAAGCTATGGACAAAGCAAGAGAGCTGGAGTCTACTCTCCAAAAGTAGAATTAGCATGAAGAGGAGGATTCTTCTCCAGTGGAATGAGGGGCAAGAACTTTACTTGATACCATCTCTAACCATGCCTCTAATCTAGCTACCTTAGTTGTTTCCCCTAGAATTCTTGCAAAGGCTGAGAATTTTTACACCTCTACCCTTTTATTGTCTAGACATAGACTTTGAGACTCCTTTGAACAGAGAGGTAGTTCAGTGGGTTTTAAAAAAGATGTCAAGATAAAATGCCCCAACATTTGTAATGGCCATTCTTCATGGGGATGCTAGTCTAGAAACCCCTAGTGATCTCTTTTATGCCCCATTGTATCCTATAATTATCAAATTTAGGGCCTGGGTTAGGGTGCTTCTAAATCCTCAAGATTTCTTTGAAGAGGGTGAACTAATTAGTTTAGGTTTGCTTGAAGCCCAAACATCTGGGGACTTAGAGCAAAGCCTAGCTTAGATGTAGCTTAATAGACCTTATGAGGCTAGGGACTGCTCCTTGTATTTAATGGCTAGGCAAAGCAATCTTTATCATCCCCCCTTGGGCATATGGAAATTATTCTGAGTCATTACATTGCATTTGGAAAGCCTAAAATGAGGGGGAATTCTTTAGAACTTGATTTGCCTCACATCAATTACCCCTCCATTGATGAAATCGAAGTCATTCAATGGGAAAATGATTTCAAGAAACACTTCAATGGCAAGCCACCTAACCCAAAGGAAGATGAAGGGCCAGGAAAAGCTTTAGATAGATTAACATACCCATATGTCACTGCATTCCTTGGTTGTGCAGAGGGAGGTTATAAAGGCAAAAATGAAGGTAACAGTAAAGAAGCTAAAGCTACACTAAGCTGGGGAACAAGTGGTTTAGCAGTGTCAAGAGAGGTTCTAAAGGCAAAAGTGAAGGTAACAAAGAAGGTGAAGCCACACTAAGCTCTGGAACAAGTGGTTATCAATGTCAAAGGATATTGTTGCTCAGCCTTTAACTCAATTGACCAAGGTGGAAGGGGAAGTTAATCACTTCTCTTCCAAGTGCTTCCAGTATCTATGCGAGAAATTCAAGACTCTGTGGATGGTGATAAGGAAATGTGGGATACACAAAGGGAAGTTTGTTGATAAAAGCAATGTGTGAGGGTGCAACATGAATAGAGAAAGGGGAGGAGCATGCACATTAGAAAAGGATAGACTAAGGGTACATTGGAAAAGGTTGATTTGTATGGTCATTTGTAAAGGGTAAAGTCAAAGGTAAAAAAGGTAGCACATGGAAAGTGCAAGGGAGCACATGTAGTGTGAGCATTTATGAACACAAGGATGGCACAAGGTTGCATGGAACATGTGAATGAGAGCTATATAAGCATGTACTTGGATCAAGCTAATGCAATGACATCATTTCATTTGTGTCCTTATTATTATTGTGTGATTGCTTAACCTCTCGCATAATCTTGTATTAGTATTTTTCTTAAACTTCATCATAGATTTGATTGCTTGCTATGAGCCACCCTAGATCCATGTTTTTTAACATGGTATGAGAGCCACCTAGGGCTGACCATATTAAGTAATTAAAGCATAAGATTTAGGAGAGAAATAAGGTTTCTTTTGTATGTTTTCTCTAGTGTTAAGGTTTGCATAGGAGATTTACACCATCTCCATCTTCATCTTTGCGCGAGTAGGGTTGAACATGAATCTTCTATGTGATACAAGCAAAGGTAAGTCAAAATAGTAACAACTACAACTTTCCACCAGAGAAGTCGGTCAGAAGTGTGTGCATTCAAAAAATTAAAGACAAGCCAATCAATGCTTCACCCATCATGCCATCATCATTGCTCTTCTAGATCATCAAAGAATCATAGCCATTACTACCGAATCAAAGAAAACCTGCTCAGAGAAGCAATTGGGAGGCAGCGGGAGGTATTGAATGACAACAGGAGACAGGGAAAGCTTTGCATAGATAGATCTTCATAGCTAAAGTAAGCAGGAGAAAGGTTCTCTTCAGAGAACGGAAGGAGAGAATAAGTAAGGCTGAGAGAGAGTGGAGCACAACACGTTCTGTAGGGGCGACCTCTCGAAAATAACCTTTTTAAAAGAAAAATTATATGGTGTTAAAAAAAAAACTTCTCACTAGAGAGTGATCATATTCATAAAAAGACCATCAAAATGTGCAAACTATTGTGGGCTTCCTTAGCACAGGGGGCCACCATCAACAAAGTCATCATTATCAACAAAATGTTTTCACCAAAAATATGCAACATTTGTAAATGCTACCAATATGAGCAGGAAAATTCACGACCAAGAAAAAAAAATGTAACCTTGATGAAACACGACCAAATGAGAACGTGTGGAGTAAGTGTGAGAGGGAAAAGAAAGAGCTCTCTGGAAAGAAATGGGCAAGAGCCACAAGTCATCCACAAGCAAAAGCAACAAGCTAAAAGCCTCTGAGTCCAGGTGGAGAACAAGCCAAAGAGCCCAACAAATGAAGGGCATCATGGGTGCTAGTAAAGAAATAGCATGGCTTCTAACTCCTAGTTGTAATCCCACTCTCCCGATGTGTAAAGTGTCAAGTCAAAGCCAACATTGTAGCTCATAGAGAAACCTAGATGGACCGCTCCAACCATATGAGTATGGAGTGTAGGTCAGGTCAATACATGTTAATTGTTAGACCCAGGGGAGGTGTTGAGAAAAGCAATGTTTGATGGTGCAACATGAATAGAGCAAGGGGAGGAGCATGCACATTAGAAAAGGATAGACTAAGGGTACATTGACAAAGGTTGATTTGTATGGTCATTTGTAAAAGCTAAAGTCAAAGGTCAAAAAGGAATTAGATGGAAAGTGCAAGGTAGCACATGTAGTGTGAGCATTTATGAGTACAAGGATGGCACAAGGGTGCATGGAACATGTAAATGAGAGCTATATAAGCATGTACTTGGATCAAGCTAATGCAATGAGAGCTATATAAGCATGTACTTGGATCAAGCTAATGCAATGAGATTATTGAGTTTATGTCCTTATTATTGTGTGATTGCTTAACCTCTAGCATAATCTTGTATTAGTATTTTTCTTAAACTTCATCCATAGATTTGATTGCTTGCTATGAGCCACCCTAGATCAATGTTTTTTTAAAAAGTTGCTGCCAAGGAAATAGTAAGCTTAGAGCATACTTTGGAAACTATGAGCAGTGAAAGACCAAGTTCAGTTTGGGACATTGGTTTCAGATCACTATTTTTTGGCTGAAGCACTTGTGGCTCCAAGGAACATATTTACTATAATTAAAATGGTGATATGCTGCCTAAACATGTCTATGGAAACTTTACAGTATGACTTCAAGCAGATCAAGAGGGATGACCCATATTCCTTGTTGAAAATACCAAAGGTGAGAGCATAGAAAGGATAAAATCAGTTGTATATTAAGGGATCCAAGGGATCTTTTATTATGGCTCGTGCACCCATTTGTGCTAAAATTTAGATCTTGGGTGAGATTCATTAACCTCACTTAAATCTGGGATGATGAGGAAGAGCCAAAGGTGAGAGCATAGAAAGGATAAAATCAGTTGTATATTAAGGGATCCAAGGGATCTTTTATTATGGCTCGTGCACCCATTTGTGCTAAAATTTAGATCTTGGGTGAGATTCATTAACCTCACTTAAATCTGGGATGATGAGGAAGAGCCAATACAGTTGGAAGCCCTAATAGTATTGTACAATTTCAAAAGTCACTTCTAGTGGATGTAGGACAGTGTCTAGTGGCTAGAGGTCTATGGTGTGCAAGAAGTCAGTTAGATTTATAATCACTTGAAGGATGCTAATAGTGTTCTTTATCACCCTTTGGGTATAGTAATTGTTTTATGAAATCTATCGCTTCCTAAAAGGAATGATCTCAGGGATAACCCAAGGGTTAGATTCGATAGTGGACCTTATTAATTACCCCATAGTAGAAGCCATAGAGATTCCACAACAACTACATTCTTTATATAACCAACTATGGTAACTAAGGAAAGAATCTCAAGGAGATGAACAGAGGCTTATGAAATTTACTTATCATTGCCTTTTGGGGAAAGGAATAACATGGGGGTCATGCCTATAGTTTGGGACTCTAGAGGATTGCAGATAGTGCCATATGAGGGTCTAGAATCAGAGGAGGACAATGCTTGGCACAGGAAGATATAGCTTGGTGGGAAGAAGCATCACAAGTACCCACCTGGTGAACCAGCTGAATCAATAAATGGATTTTCCTGGTCACATTGAAGATTTAGAAGCTAAAGAGTGGCCCAGGTGCAATATCTTCCACACAGCACAAGTAGCTCTTGACAATGTTGTTGAACCTTTGGTAAAGGAGAACATGTTTAAATGCTAGAATCAACATCATCAAAAAAGAGATTAAATGATAATTAAGACATGATTAGTGAGAAATTAATTGATAGCTTAATGTAGGCATGGATAATCAAAAACCAGCAAATTCTCATTAGGCCAATGCCTCAATTTATAGAGTTTACATCCAAATATCTAATCCCACTGATCTCTCCTTGATTCACTCCACCTCTTTTGCTTGATTCTCTCCACCTCTTCCCAGAATATCTCCACACCTCCTAAATCTTCTCATGCTACCCTTTATTCTCTCCCAGTAGATACTTCTCACCTTTTCATAGCTTCTCACTCATTTACAGATTCTCTTTTACAGCCTCTTGCTAAGGGCTTATTCCTGCACACACCTTATTCACTTGTATATTTCAACACCTCCCCTCAAGTGAATAATCCTAGCATACCTGGACCCTATACCAAGTTTCCCTCTTACTTGGTAGTCCGCGACTAGTGCCTCAAGTCCCTAAACTCATAGTCCTTGACACACTCTCTCTCTATGTGTCCAAGGCTACTACAAGTGCCCGTGACCTTGACTAAAGTGCTCACACATACATCTACCACATGGCCTACATCATCGGTGGCTCAGAGGTGGTTTTACTCTATTGGGGTAGGTTACATTGGGTTGTAGGGTTCTCTCTCTCTCTCTCTCTCTCTCTCTCTCTCTCTCTCTCTCTCTCTCTCTCTCTCTCTCTCTCTCTCTCAGAAAAGATGATCTAACTCCACTTCCTTAGGAGCCTCCATGAAGTTTGCCGATGTCGTTCTTTCTCCACTGGGTTTGCTGTAGCAGTCTCTTGCCATGTGTCCTGGCTTTCCACAGTTGTGGCAAGTGAAGGTTCTTCCTCCTACTCTGCCTCTTCCTCATCCTCGTCCTTGAGAGAATCCTCCTCGGGTGAAGAATGCTTTTTCTTCTCCAGTTGTTGAGTCTAGCCATTTCTTTTCTTTGACTCTGGTCTCTTGCTCTAGTAGAGCTCCTTCTATCTTGTGCAGCTTCAATTTATTGAGTTTATCCCATGCATCTTTTGCCCATTGTATCCCTGTGATGTGATGAATGATGTCATCATTTAAACTGATTGCCAATAAGTCCTAATGATTTCTCATTCCTGCTCTTCCACTCATTTTTCTCCACTCACCTCTGGGCATTCATCTCTTCCCTCAACTAGCCCCACAAATTTTTCCTCATGAGCAAATACATGGTTTTTGTTTGCCATGTATAAAACTGCTCCCCATTAAATTTGGCTATCTCTTGTGCTATTCTCATGAGATGATGTGAAGGGGGTCTTACCTCGATCCAATTTCAAGATTCAAGGGCAGTGTCTACCCTTTTACAACTCAATCTGGTGTTTAGGTGATGATTACAACAGATTTATCAAACAAATTTATCAGCATAAATTCACCCAGAAATTACATAAAGCAAAGGGTAACAAATTTGTACTGAATGGTTGGAGTATCAAACCATCTTCGAATTCCAATCTGAAGTTATAGGGATCTGTATCAGATACCCAATGGTTAATTTGAACCCTCAATTGCACCAAAATATAGTGTTTAGTGTTGATTAATCACTGATTAGCAAAATAATCGTCTTTTGTGTGTAGAAAACAGAGTATGCGGGGAGCCTAGATCTGGGGGCTTAGAGTTCAAATGAGCTCCAATCCTTTCAAGGCCATCAATAGCAATTAGTCTAGTAGAGGATTAAGCCAAGAAACACAAGATTTGACCAAACATTGAATGCTTAATCTCTGTTTTACCAAAGTCACCTGCAAATTTGATGGAGAGCTTGGATCTCACTGTAGACTTGATGAAATCAAAAACTATCTTCACCAGCTTGTAGAGCACCCTTGAAAACCCCTGGGCCAAGAGGAATTAGAGCCATTGTACCTGGTGCAGACAAGATCCCCATTTTCCTTCAAAAAAATGGCGCTAGCGTTTTAGAAAAATTTGGCAGCATGCGGGTTTGGCATTTTGTTTAGATGGGTTGAAGCACAAGGGGCATGGCTATGCTTGGCTAAAAGGGTTTGGGCCAATTTTATGTGTGAAGGGAGAGAGAGCTCCTCCACCAGCTGGGGTACAGAGGCTAATTGAAAAAGAGGTTTAAAAACTTGATTATCTACTAATCTTGATTAGCTAGGTGATTAGCAAGATAATGGGCTCATAAATTTGATGGATTCTAAGCTAGGCTCTGATACCATGTTAAATTTGCAGCAATGTGATGAGCTATGGTGGATCAAATTCTAGAATCAACATCATTAGAAAAGAGATTAGCTGATAATTAAGACATGATTAGTGAGAAATTAATTGATAGCTTAATGTAGGCATGGATAATCAAAAACTAACAAATTCTCATTAGGCCAATGCCTCAATTTATAGAGTTTACATCCAAGCATCTAATCCCACTGATCTCTCCTTGATTCACTCCACCTCTTTTGCTTGATTCTCTCCACGTCTTCCCAGAATATCCCCACACCACCTAAATCTTCTCATGCTACCCTTTATTCTCTCCCAATAGATACTTCTCACCTTTTCACAGCTTCTCACTCATTTACAGATTCTCTTTTACAGCCTCTTGCTAAGGGCTTGTTCCTGCACACACCCTATTCACTTGTATATTTTAACATTCCAGAGGAAACATATTTGGAGGTTATCAAGGATGGAAAACCTTGGTTGCAGCCACAAGTTTACTTTGAAGCACTCATGTAAGTAACCTCCTTTGATCCTCATTGCCCTTATGATCCTACTGTAGGTGTCAAAACACCCACTGTAGAAATTATGGACAAGAGGCCTTATTTGGCATATCCTCCTAGGGGTGATATGGGAAGAGAATGTAGAGAAAAGCACAGATGGAAAGCCAACGACCTATGGTAGCCCATAGGAAAAAACACACAATTCAAGAACCCTCACTTGGCAGATCTTCTTGATGTACAGGTGGTTGCTTTCTAAATAGAATATTCTTTTGAAAGATGGAAGTGGGAACATCCAATGGAGGAAAGAGGCGGTTATACACTACCTCCAAGGTATAGTAAAAGGCCAACAGGATGGGGGGGTGCACCTACAAGTGGATCAGTATGCCTATTATTATTCACCAAGGAACCTTCATGTCAATCCATGCTTCATGCCCTACCCTAGAAGGTGTACTAAGGAAGTCTTCAAAGCTAAACAAGGCAGAAATCCCCATTGTATCTTTAACTATACTAAGTTCCACCCATCAACCTTCGTGGATGTACAGAGGCAATGAGGAGCCACCTTAAGAAAGTGTACTATGCATGGAGGTAAATACCGCATCCTAATTTTGTGGAAACTGTTAGATTTATACAACTTATTAGATTATAACACTTTTAGATGTTCCACAAGTAGGCACAAGATGCGGCAAAGAGAAGTTACTATATGATCTCAACGAAGGACCAAATGAGGATGTGGTGGCTTTCTATTTCCATCAACTCAGACTTCTACCTGGGTACATGCTCTGTGACTTTGAGACTATGGGTGGATACAGAATTTTAGCCTCCCTACAAAGCTTTCAGGAGAACTCAATACTCCTTGGAATTGAGACATTTACATTGGTAGCATGCTGCCAATAAGTTTTTGTAAGTCGAAGTGCTGCCAATAAGTTCTTGTAAGTCGGAGTCACCTAGCCTAAAAATGGTAGGCATAAGAGTTCAAGTCTAGTCGTGCCAATTGGTTTTCCAACCATTTTGGCATAGTCTTACAAGTTGTGTCAAGTTGCTAGTTGGTTTTCCAATCACTAGCATAGTCCTTCCATATTGCATCATCTATATGCTAGAGGCATCACCAATCTAGGTGTTGGCATAAGAGTCTAATGTTGCCTAAGATTTTCTAGTCAAGGGCATAGTCTTGCGACACGGAGTTGTGCATAAGAGTTTCCTTGATATCTACATATTGCATAACCAAATATAATAAAATAACATAAAAATTATAAAAACTCAAAATATTGAAACTCCCTACACTTACGCACTGTGCACTTTTATCTTAAGTCTAGAAGCCTCTACATCAAAAGCCATCGAGGTAAATTTTGGATGGGGGGATCTTGGTAGGATATTCTTGGCCCAAGATACAACCCATTGCTTAAATTACCCCCCAATTTATCTTCTTGCACAACATGTTTTTCATTTTACTCTGGAGCATATAGATACTTGCATTTTTCATATGCATTAGGCACTCTTATTTGTTTATACCCGTGCACATGCATATGCACTTTATGTTGGCTTCACCAATTTTGACATCAACAACCAATCTGTATCGCAACATCATGAAGTTGTCTCAATATCACTCTCACAAGGTTTTTTCACTTCAAAGGCTCTATTCATCAACACACTTATGAGAGGTTTTGAAGTTAATCAACAATTCGACAACAATGATGATTATACAATGATAATCCAATGATGTCTTTAGTGTGGCTAATCTTCAACTTCCCCTAGACTTTGCTTTTCTTTGCATAGGTTTGAGGACGGACCTACTTGAGGTATGGGAAGATGTTAACCGCATCTTCGATGGTGGTTAACTAGGTGGTTAGCTTAGGCGGGCCCACCAATTAATTATTCAAAGGCCTTCTAAGCGTAACAAGTGATTGGCATTATTAGATTACTCTAATTGGGTTACTTGTAATGTTTTGTTTGCCCAAGCGAGGTATTTAGCACTTCATGTATTATCTTATGGATTTTTCCCACTCAAATGTGTGCATTGCGATGTAAGCAAGGGATGTTTGAGCTAAGTGTATTGATGGCATCACATACACATGTATACTAGTAGGTGTAGATATGAATAGTTCTCATTTTTACACAATGGCCACCCAAGTTTGGGTACCCGACCATTTATAAGTTTTGTATAAATGACAATGCAAAGGTTGCTAGTGAATTGAGCCGACCATTTCCATCACAAGCTCCACAACATTCGTCTGAACCCAATCGACAAGTTTGTGTTGAGAAATGTGGTGCCATATAGCACAAGGAAGAGATAGGGAGTTGAGTAATCCAAGAAAGAGCAAAGTCTAGCATGAAGCCACATGAGAAAAGGAAATCATCCCGCATATTGATGTACAAGCCCAAGGGTGTAGCTTCTCAAATAAAAGGGGGTCATTTCAAGCAATGAAAAATGAAGCAAGCTCTCAAGCCTCTTTATAAGTACAAGTCTCAATCTTGTAACCTAATTGTGTTTGAGTTTACGCTTAATGAGTTTAGTAGTTAATTATCATGTTTAAGCTTAGGCATCATCCACCTTAAATTAGCTTAATCACTAGTTTAATGTAAGATTAGTACTAATCACCATAGCTATACACATGGTACCCATGATTTTAACATGGTATCCAAAAGTTCACCCTAACTCTCCTTGAAACACATCCAAAAAGAGATTACCTGGTGAACTGCACCTATCCTGAGGATCTTTCGATAGCCGAGCTCGTAACCCTTGAGGTCTCCAAGCTCTACAACTCCTTGAGAAGCAATTCCACCGCATCTCCCCCGCGAGCGTTGTCACATCGCCGCATTGCACTATGGGTCCTCGTCCCTTCTCTCACCTCACTTTACTCACACACACTCACTAGCATGCATTAGGGAGAGAGATTAGCAAGAGGATTAGCAAGAGTAAGAATCAATTGCACAATGGGAGAGCATGTTGTATTATGAGAGAAATTCACTTATATACATGGCCATAAGTGTTCACACTCACTTAAACTATGGCCGGCCGGGCACTTTAGGCTCATAAGAAACCTAATGCTATTACAATGACTACTCTCATAATATATCCATGAAGTACGTCACTTGGGACTTCATCCTAACTTGCTACCACACGCTCTTGAAGCGAGAATTGCCATAAATACTCCGTCACACCATTTACGGGCGCTCGTCCAAGTTGTAGCTTTGGACACTATTGCTTTATGTCTTGAATGTATGACCCTTTGGTGTATCTACCATGACTCCTTGATGTAAGATAATGGTGGTAGATCTTGTGAATCCTAGAATTGGATCAATATTTCCCCCCTTCCTGATTGACGATCACATCCGCGTGATCGTGTTAAGACCTTTGTGTAGGGAGAATGAACAAGCTTTGTCGATGGATTTGATGTTGAATGACGTTCAATGGTATTTGTTTCTCTGGAAGGAATAAGAAAAGCTAGTTAATGAATGAAGAGGTTAGTGGTGTATTGGGAATTCCTAATGGGGTGGGGGGCTTTTGCGAATGATTGCATTTTTATATTTGTGTGAGCCCCCTTTTTTTTGGCCCACTTTGTTTTTAGCAATCATTGGCAAGGTTACATGTGAATTTTGTTAGTGGGGACATTAAGAGATGTTAATAATGGGAGAGAAGAGAGAAAAGGATGTAGAGGAACGTAGACTTAATCATTAAAACGAGATGGTGATTCTTAGTTTCTCATTTGATTTATTGACGTGACATTCATCATTTGAAGTAATTGGCTTGTGATGATGTCCCTTTGTGTGGCCTGGGATTCTTGTCAAATGTCCCTTTGTGTGGCAGGATTCTTGTCAAACGTTGTTGAGTAGAACTTGATCCTGTCTTCTTCTGCTCATGTGCTTTTTATGTTTTTATGTATAAATGTTTTTATGCATAATTAAGTGCTCTTAGAAGCAGGTTTTCATGAAGTACAAGAATTGAGTCATATAGACTCTTATTGAATTGCTCTGTGTTGAAGTAGCCACTGGTGAGGATTGAAAGAATTACGTCGACTTGCGAGGCTAATATAGACATCTTCACTAAAGATTGAAGATCATTGATTTGTGAAGATGGTGGCATCGTTTGGAGAGGTTTATAATTTGAAGCAAAATTCTAGGCGATGGGTTATACCATTGACCAGGCTTCCACCCACCATGGCCCCCCCATCCAGAGATGTACCTAGAAGTTGTTGATGGTGAGACTTTGGTGCAAATGTTCTCCAGTGCATGAGTATGGATATGTACCCATGGAGCAGCTGCTACATTAATTTAGCCAAAAGAATATAAGCGCTAAGCTTAAGAAATGTATAGTGGCTATTGTGTGATATGGCTTAAATCGTGAAAGTGCAGGTTCTCAAGCCGTGAGATGGAACTCCTTGAATTGAAATTTTGTGAGATGGAATTCCGTGAATTTTTAGATTTTGACCCTCTTTTTTTTCTTTAAAAAAAAAATGGGTCTTCTGGGTCATGACTTGCAAAACAAGAGCTTCTTGTGCGCTCATTTCTCACTACTAGAGGGGTGATAAGAGCATTGTTATTTTGTTCTTGATGTGCTCCTAAGGTGTAATTCCTCTTGGCTTCATTGAGTTGGCGGCTGGCAAAAATGATGGGGAAGTTCATCTTGTGTTCGCCTGGTTGGGCCAGTATGCATCCTATAGCAAATGCTGAGGCATCTATGTGGACGTGGAAGATGAGATCCAAGTTTGGGGATTTGAGGATTGGAGCGCTTGCCAAGGTTTTTTTGAGCGTGGTGTAAGCCCTTTGGCATTCTTATGTCCACTCAAAAACTATAAGGAGTCCGTAAAGGGGTTGAGAAATATCTGCGTACATAAAAATGAATCGCTAGTAATAGCCGACATGTCCCATGAAGCGTTGGACACCTTTGAAGTTTGTGGGTGGGGGCAGCTTGAGAATGAGCCACACTTTGTTGTTATCAGTTGAAATTCCATGCCTGGAGACAATGTGTCCCAGGATCACACCGTGTCTGACCCAAAACTGACGTTTGAGAGGGTTTAACAAGATGTGATATAACCTGCATCTTTCTAGCACTACGCAGACATACTAGGTGCCCCTTCCAAGAGGAATTGACACAAAGGTCATGCATAAAGATTTCAAGGAACTTTTGAAGATATTTCTTGTAAGCCATACACATGAGGCGTTGGAAGGTTTTGGGGTCATTGGTTAAGCCAAAGGGCATGACTTGGTATGCATATTTACCCCATTCAATGGCAAAGGCCATTTTGTGCTGGTCCTTGGGATCAATCAACACCTGGTTGTATCCTGACAATCCATCTAGGAAGCTATAAGCTTCCTTTACCACTACTCTTTCTAACACATGTTCAATGACTGGGAGGGGATAGTGGTCCCTAATGGTGGCGGAATTAAGATTTTTGAGGTCAACACACACTCTGACTTTTCTATTCTTTTTGGGCACTATCACGATTGGTGATACCCACACTGTATGTTCAATTTCACATATGAATCCGACGTCGATAAATCTTTCAATCTCCTCTCAGACCATATTGGAGTACTTCAGGGTTCATAGGATAGGCTTGTTGTTTGACCAACCTGGCTTCATTGATCGTGGGAATGGTGTGCTGGACCACTTTTCAAGGTACACCCTTCATATCCGTGTACTTCCAAGCGAAGCAGTCTTGGAATTCTGTTAGGAGAGCAATGAGAATACGAGCCTCGGGTCTTCACCGCGAGGCCTGCTAAGTTTACTTCCTTAACCTTGTGGCTGGAGTTAAAGTGCTTGGGAACCTGTCGTGTTTCTTCGGCTTTAGCACTTTCCTCGTTAATTAGCCTTTTGGTTTCTTTCTCTATGAGTGCTAACTTTTTGTTGTGTGCCTTGCGCGTAGAGCGGTAAATCTTTTTAGGGACTAGTTCTGGTTGAATGGGTTCAACTGGTTGGGGTACAGTAGTGTGGACCAAAAGAGAGCTGTTTGCAAACTCTTTTTGCCATATTTTATTGAAATGTTCATGTGCTTCCACCACGGCACCCACATATTTCAACCAATGGATTTCTGAGTTATTTGGGAAGATATACTACTCTAGCCTAGGGAATCCCTCAGGCCTGTGAGTTTTATGGGAGCGTGTACACCTTGATGGCTTAGCTCGAACAACCTGTTCAAGCTCTTGGGTGGCTATATTGGGTAGATATGCTGAACTAAGCATGTATAATGATGTAAGCTCTTTCTAAGATCTAGAGATGGAGTGGGCCCACTTCCTTGGGGTTGATCCATATCTCTCACCCTGGGTTGTGGTTCCTCAGACTGTGTGTTTCCCAAGATAAAATTGTGAAGCCTTGATGCAAGGCTCTACTGAGAATGTGTTGGTGAGATGGGGGCTGGGTTCCGATTATGTGGTCTGTCCATACACTCTGTCCATACACTGTGGTTCAGGCTCTCTTACCTTGGGGTCTAGAGCCCCTTGTCCACTACTTAGGAGGTCCTCGTGCTCACTGGTACTGTCAAAGACAAGCACTGTTTGACTCCACACGATATTTACTGATGGGTCTACTCTGACTTGTGAAGGGGCGTCTAGAGAGCTTACTTCGTCGAAGAGGGGGTTATTTTGCACCAACCTACCTGGGTGTAGGTGCATGGAAATAAGGAAGTGATGTGTAGAGAACACTCTGAGAAAGGATTTTTTTTTTTGGCAAAAGGAACAGCCATAAGCTTGTGAGCGAATAGGCGTACGCACATAGAAAGGGATGGGAACGGGTGTTTGCTTCTCTGGGAGAGAAGGAACGGACGTTCGCTTGTTGGATTGGCATGGACGTGCGCTTCAGAGATGACGAGATGGAACAGACGTTCACTTCTCAAGGAGAGGAGGAACAGACGTTCGAAGTTGGGTGCAGAGTGGAACGGGCATTCCCTTCAAATGGCAAGGGAACGGGCATTCGAAATGATGTGCCGATCAGAACGACCGGCGGCAATGTGATGCCACGGGCGTCGCTTAAAAAATGAAATAGAATGGGCGCACGCACATAAGAAAATGATGGAACATGCGTTTGCTCTCGAAGTCAAACGTGAACGAACGTTCGCTCGGTGATTCAGGATCAGAGAAGACACGAGCATGCGAGATTCGGTGTAGATTGGAACAGGTGTGGCACTGTGAAACCATGGATGTTCGTTTCGGAGAAGGGACGGAATGGGCATACGCTTCCAGGGGAAGGGAACAAACATTTGCTTGGAAATTCAAGGAAAAGAGAAGATGTGGGTGTGGCAAAGTTTGGAACGGACGTTCGCTTGGGAGCGAACGTCCGTTTGGCTCCCAGGGAATTTTCAAAAATTGACTAGCCTTAATGGCTACAGGCCCGACAGCCACCTTGGATATCCTCTGACAGTACAAAATTCCCCTAGATTTAATACACTTCAATGCACTTCATGCCCAATTAAATGCATTTAATTTAATTTTAATGCTTATGCCAAAATTAGTAGCAGATCTTGCCAGATTGGGTTGTAGGTAGAAGGAACGGGCATTCCAGATTTGGCACGAGCGTTCTCGAACAGAAGTATGCTTCTCAAGATGCCTGGCAGCAGAATGCAATTTCACCTATGATTTTCCTTCTTGTCTAGTTGATTCAGGTGACAAAAAATTGAGAAAAAACCTTTCACATATTTCCCCCAACCTTGTTGTGAAACACTTTCAAGGGTGAAAAGTGTTTCACCCTGTCTTCTTTTCTCTACCTTTTTTTTTCCCTATTATAAATCAAATAAGATTTTCACCTTTTAGTAGCATAAATAAGAGTCCAAATCAGAAATTCAACCTCATGCCATGACCTCTCCATCTCACCCATTGTCTTGTTAATGTAGTAGATAGGCCTCATATATGGCTGCTTACCTAGCCTCATGTATGGCCGCTTACCTAGCCTCATGTGTGGCTACTTACCTAGCCTCCTTAGCTTCTGAGCCACTGGTTTTGCACCCTCTTTCAAATTTATCTCATGAACCACACTTGAAGTTCCCCTCATTTGATTGTAATCCTTCTGTAAATTCCATATCGCCATCAATTGTCTCAGTAGTGTATCTAAAGTAACATGGAACTTCAATGTTTTGTCCATTAGCTCCTCGTGCAAGACTATTGCTTTGTAGTAGGGATGAGTTTAGGTTTTCCCAATGACACCCAAGTGTCTATTGTCACGATATTATTACTAGCTCGAGGGCTAATCAATGCGCATTTGCGCTGAACATCATTGCTTGTTGTAGGGAAATCCAACCATACCATGATAGAATCTTCCAAGGGAACCATGGGTGTTTCGGTTATTGTTTCATCTTTAGATCCTGTTTCTGTTTCATATTCCCATTCACTTTCATCCTCTGTTTGGGTCTCATATTTTTCAAGAGTACCCAATGCGTACATTGACACACTTGGCCCTCTAACAATCCTTATTGAGGGCTGTTTGGAAACTTGCGAATCCGCACAGTCCTATTTTATGTAGTTCATTATGTTCTTGAATAACTCAGGATGAGCCATTAAAGGTGCAAGTGTTGATATGATGCTGGCTTTATCATGAGAGAAGAGCATTCCTCTGAATGAGGTTTTGAGAGACTGTTTTAATCTTGTAAGGGAATTATCAAATTCCTCACGTGCTTTCTCAAGCCTATAGTTTGTACAGTCTGTTTCAAATGACTCTTCTGTAGAGAGTATGTCGTCCTCTTGAAAGGGAAAGTGGTACTCCTCTAGGCTTTGTATCTTGGTTGCTGTTTTAGGTTTGGTATTATGAGGTTCAATCATAACCAGTGACCCTGTAAGACATTCAACCAAGCTAAGCATGCTCTCCTTAGCTTCCTTTTTGTGTTCCACATATGTCATGTGATCATTATTCTCCATTTGGGGTGGTTGGGTGGATTCTAGTTTCTTGATTGGTCTATGTGGTGCACTGAGCGAAGAGTAAGAACTTGTTTCATCCTCACTTAGTGATGTACTAGAACTTGTTTCATTCTTTGACTTTCTTTGGTTTTTCAGTTTTTCATTATGTTTACCCATGCGACGAGATTGAATTTTCTTTTGGGTTTTTGTATCCTGTGTCGCACGTATGGGTGTTGTGGTTTGTGTTGTGTCTTTTGATGTGAATGCTTCTACATCTTGTATAGATTTTGGCTCTTTTGTGTTTGTCCCTTTTTGGGTTTATGTCCTTTATAGACTCCTTTTCCCTGTCTTTTAATTTGACCTTGGTTTGGATAGTTTGTTGTCCTTTGTTTTTCTTGGTTTTAGAAGGTTTTGCTCCTTCTTTTGGGTTCTGTTTTGAAGCATGTTCTTCCACCCATGTTGAGGTATTGTCTTTTGCGTTCCTTTTGACTGTTTCTCGTGCTATGGCTTGTAAGCGTGTAAGCAAATTTAAGGGCACCATGGACAATTGCCCGTTTTGTACAATTAAGATGATAAGAGTTGTATTTTGTGAGACAAGTTGCATTGAAGCAACTTGTCTTGGGTAACTTTGGAACATGTGATTAATGCCACATCGTTCACACATGGGTCGCAAGGTGTCAGTGACTGTGGGCATGGAAGTATTCCAAACTGTGCAGTCTGCCACCTTGTGAGGTCCACGACAAAATAGGAACATTGAAGTGTCCGATTAATTGCTTCCTGAGCAATTTCTACCCTTTGGACTGTTTCTGTTTGGTTAACGTCCATTTTGTGGATGAAGAGCATGACACTTTTTAGTATCATGGTCAAAGGTTTTACAATATCTGCAATATAGAAGAGCAGGTGCCTTGTATGCACAATGAGGATTGGGATGGCCAAAGGATGTCTGGTTTTGAAGGTTTTCATCCTCTCTCAAAGATGTTGGCTGTAAGGTTTTAAGTAAGGCTGCATAAAATTCTGGGAATGTCAATTTCGAGATCGATCTTTCTTTTGCCATTACTTCACTTGGTTTAGATGAGGAACACCTCATAGCATGATCATCTTCTAGCATGTTGTCATCTAAACTTATTGCTTCTTTACAACATTGATCGAATGTTTCCACAATGATCAAGTTGTGTAAGCTGTTATTCTTTAAGCCCATCATGAAACATCTCCTCAATTGAACATCGTTTAATTTTTCCATGACTCACAATGTGAGTCCAAGAGTTTTACCCTAAGGATAAAATCTCAAATGGATTCATTTGGTTGACGCTCAATTGAATAGAGTTCTGTTAGTTCACTCCATCGATCACCTTGTCTGAAAAAGCCATGTATAAAGGCTGATTTCAAAGTTTTGAAGTTGGTCTTGATCGCTGGCATCAATGCGATGAACCATCGACTAGTTTTTCCCTCTAAGCATAAATTCAATGCATGTACCTTAGTGGGGCAGTTGGGATTTCCAAAGGCTTCACATCTCTGTTCAAACATTTGAATGAATTGAACATGGTATGTTGTTTCGTCATATTTGCCCATAATTTTGGAAATTTGAATGGTCGTATTTCTGTATGAGTCACTGAGGTCGTATGTGAGTGCTCTTGTTGGAAGAGATTCAGTGAGTCCTTGGGCCACCCCCTGTCCTAGACTAGTCAGTATGTCCAAGGTGTGGGCATCCAGGAAAGGGTTGGTACTTATAGGACTTGCAGGAATGTTAGGCAAGGGACCAAAGCCCGGTGGGATTGAAGTTATAGGGGGTGTAAAACCCGATGACGCGCTTGTTATAGGTATAGCCAACGATGGCATTGTGGGAGGTGAATTTGTGGCATAGATCTCAATGGCTTGAAGATGTTAGCCATTGGGTTGAGTCCTTGTGTGATCCCTGGCAATCCCTCTATCGTGGCCATGTCAGAGTGCCTAAATGCTCCTTAATGAGCAATCATAGTTTTTTTTTTTGCTTTTTATACTTTCCCACAACCCATTACAGCCTCAAGAGGCTTGGCATACTCTCCGTTGGATCAAACGGGTGTCCGTTCGCCCTAATTAGCTTAGACACTATATGCATGTGAACGACCTCGTAGAGATATTTTTCCAGAAAAAAGCGTATGCTAGGAGCTTTCCAGATGGAAGAGGAGGTCCTAAAACCTATTTTGCATCACTGTCTCAAGATTTCCCATACTTCCTCTCAAAGGAAACATGTTCCTCTTCATTGCATATATCGGCAATCCTGTAATGTTTGCATATCCATTTTGGTATACTCTTGGATGCCTGTATGGCTACCCTTTCCTTATCCACCACTGCATCATCCATAATCACCTCATCACAATAAGCTGATATGTAGGCTCAAATTTGAGCTAGTTTTTTTTTAATAGCAATGTGTGAGGATACAACATAAGTAGAGTATGCACATTAGAAAGGAAGAAAGACTAAGGGTCCTAACTCAAAGGTTGATTTCTATGGTTTTTTTTAAATAGCAATGTGTGAGGATACAACAGAAGTAGAGTATGCACATTAGAAAGGAAGAAAGACTAAGGGTCCTAACTCAAAGGTTGATTTGTATGGTTTTATTTAATAGCAATGTGTGAGGATACAACATAAGTAGAGTATGCACATTAGAAAGGAAGAAAGACTAAGGGTCCTAACTCAAAGGTTGATTTGTATAGTTACATGTAAAAGGTAAAGTCAATGATAAAAAACGTAGCATACATGGAAACACAAGGAGGCACATGGAGTGTGAGAATTTATTGACAAATGGATGGAAAAAGGGTGCATGTACTTGTGGATGAGGGCTCCTTAGAGAGCTATAAAAACATGTAATCCTTGGCTCATTTTAGGAGCTTGATAAATATGAGTTATATCTTGATTAGTGATCTTAATTAAGAGTTAATTTCTCTCATCATTTTCAATCATGATTTTCATTCTTTTCCTTGGCACTCCCTAGCTTAGCTAATTTCAACTTGGCATAAGAGCTAATTAGGACAGGATTAGTACTTGATTTAGGATTTAAGGTGTAATTATAGTTGTTCTCTCTAATCAATGCAATCGATTCTCTCCTTTATTTGTGTAAGGCTCCTCCTCAGCCCTAAAAGATATATAAGCACTCCTCTCAGTCCCCTGTAATCATCCCCTATTTCAGAATGTAAGAAAATAGTATTTTCCTTTGTTTTTGGCCTAGAGAGAGAAAATGTTCTAGAAAGAGGTAATTCAATTTTGAGATATTTTTGGGTACAAAGTTTCTCCTAATATCTAAAATGAATTCCCCTGAAACAGAAGTTCAAAAAGAAATTTCCAATGTGCATTAGAAATTAATTGAATATGTGTATTGGAGACCTTAGCCTAAGGGTCCACATTTTCAAAAATTATTGATTAAGGTCCAAATAAGGTTCTAAAGGGCCAATAGGATTAATCCAAGTGTTTCAATAAGAAAAATACAAAGAATGAAAGAAAATATCCCAAAAATGAGTAAATGCTCACATAAGATGAAGAGTTGACCAAGTACTAGGTTTGTTAGTTAAAAATTAAGGTTTATTAGTAAAAAATTTAATTTTTGACACCTCAATAGAGGGACCATGAAGGAGGCACCTTTTTTTCATCATTACCTTGCATTTTAAATTCCAAAAATGAGATATTTTTATCTCTCCTCTCTCCTCCTGCAAACTGGATTAAAAAGTGAGCTAAACTGGTCCAAATCTTGTCCAAATTGGGTGGAAGCCTTCAAAACCCAGTTGGACTTGGTTAGTGGCCTCCCTCACCTATAAATAGACCCTCATTCCTTTGTATTTTTATCTTTGTGTATTTACATGCTAGTATTATCTTCATTTTAGTGTAATTCTATTATCCCTCTATTTTGCCTCTACTTTGGGAAGCTTTGGAGCTTCACAAATCTCCATCCTCTCTTGGAGATTACCCTCCCCATCTTGGTGGCCAAGCTTGCTTTGTGGGCTTCACTTCTTTTTTAAAGAATCAAGCCAAAAATCAAGGGTAAGCTTTAATCCATGGTGTTTTTTAATCTTTCTCAATGGTTATCTTCTTCCCAACCATCTTCTTCCCAACCTCTCTAATTCTTAGGAAGCTTTTTAATCAATGGTTTTTTTCTTGAAATCAAGCTTTTTAATGATTCATAATGCTTAAATGGTTTAATGCTAATCTTTATGCTTAATTATAATATTTTTTATTAGTAAATCTCTCCTTTTGAAAGATTAATCATCTTTATGGTTAGATCCTTATTATTATTTAGAAGGATGGATCTTGATGATAATCTCATTATCTTAATCAAAACTCTAGGCTTGATAAGCTAGAGAAGAAGATTAAATATTTTTATGATTTTAATCTAGTTAAAAATGATGATTAATTCTTTTAAGCTTGTTTATGATTAAGAAAAATCATATTAATTCATTTTAAGATTGAAAGAGAGTTATGCTAATATTTTTGTAAGTATTTTCATATAGTAATGATGAATGGATACTTTATGAATAATCAAAAGGTTTAAATATAATTATGTTTATAATTATGCTATGTATGCATAATAAACTTTTAGTTTAAAAGAGGAGTTCCTATTACATTTCATAGTTATGGGTATTTATTTAAAAGTAGAATTTTGAGAATTCTCAAAAAATACAGCAAAACTATGATAAATATTTTTTTTAAAATGAATTTAATTTTATACATAATTTTGTTAATACAAAAAGAGGAATTCCCATTGTATTCTAGGCATAAACATTTTTATGCTAAAAGAATGATTTTTGTTACATTTATGAAAAATACTTTTATAGTATTTATGCATATTTGTTTAAATAGAGAAAAGAGGAATTCCCATCATATTCTAGGCGTAGATATTTTTATGCTAAAACAATGATTTCTGTCATATTTATAGAAAATACTTTTATAGTATTTATGCATAATTGTTTAAATAGAGAAAAGAGGAAATTTTGTTATATTTGTTTTTTCATGCAAAAAAAAAGATGCAAAAGAGGAATTCCCACGATATTCTAGATACAAATAATTTAAATATTAAAAGAGGAATTCTTGGCATATTTCAAAACATGGGTATTTTTATTTATTTAAAAGAGGAATTTTCATCATACTTTAATTAGAAAATGCAAATTAAATTCGATGTTAAAAGAGAAGGTTTCACCATAATTTCATGTAGAAACTTATGGTATATTAATGTTGAGGATCAAAATGGAGAAAAGAATATTTTTATGCGAATAAATCAATAAAATGATGTATGCATATTCACAAATGGATTCTTGGAAAAAGAGTTATCTTTATAAAATTCCATTATTCTCGAATATAACTATTTATAATTCTATTAAGGCCTGGAAAGAATAAATTTTCATAATTTTGGATTTTACCCTTACAATTGGAAATCCCAGTTAATTTATCAAATAAATAGAAGTAAAATCCTTAGGAATCAAAGCTAGGATTAAATCCGAGTAATTTATGGTTAGACCACGTGCAAGTGAGAATGGTGGGCCAATAAGATGCTTACCTACTATCTCTCGAATCAGAAATTAAGCAAAACCTTGTGACCATTCCCATTTCTTCAGTACACGAAGAATGGATTATCGATGATTTAGAGAAGTTTTCCTTAGACCGGAATCATCGAGAAATAAGTCAGAAATTCATTGTAATTGATGGATAGGTTACCAAGATACTAGAATTGTGATTTTCATTAAGAAAGTCTGGATACTGAGAGAAAAAGGGTCTTGTGGGATCAAACTCAATGAAAAATTCCTACTTGCATAGAAACTCTGTTTTTTCTAAAGGATTGTCTTACGCCAGAATGCTGGGTGGAGGAAGCATTTGGCTTATGGTTTAATCTAAGGAGAATTATGTTGTAATAGCTGGCGGGGAGTCATCAAAGGCCATCTCCCACAGCAAAGCCTACCAAGGTCTTGACCAGCCTTGGTATGGTTAAAATGGTACGCTTCTGATACAATAGGTGAGGACCGATGAAGCGGTCCCCTGAGTGAAGTGCTAGGACACCTAAGGAGGATCCTATAGGGTTCTGACCAAGCGATGCATGGGCTCACGGTTGCTAGGACACCCATGCGTATGTCGAGAAAGATATGGATAGACTGATAAGGAATTATCTATGTGAACTGGAACTTGAAATTGGATCTCATTGGTTGACTAGCTGGTCTTCAACAACGGAGAGTCCGGATGATATTTTGATTTGTAAAACAATGGACTGGATATTTCGGAGGATTATGATCGAAATACTATGGTTTCATTTCAATTCTATTTTAAAGACAGCTGAATCTATAAAAGGCAATTTCATATTGGGTGCGTAAGTGGTGTGTCTAAATTGTATTTTGCATGAGTGCCATAGCTAGGGGGCCTGGGAACTCTTTTCCCTGGTACCCGAGACAAAACACAACCAAATTTTTATATAAAGGGATCCCACCAATACAGTGGTTGGGTGGTTGGCTAACACGGAGGTCAAGATGCGCCCGAAATGTGTTTTCAAACCAAAAAATGAGGTTCAAAGGACAGTTTAGTTTCCTTGCAGCTCTGCTCCCACGAAGAAAGCTCTTCCTCAATTGGAGTTCGTTGCCGGTACCAAGAAGAGCTCCCAACAAGGGTGTAGTATAGCCAACACAAAGGGGGAAGAGTAGGTGTAAAGCTCTTACCCTCGTACCGCTTCTTGTGCTTCTCTTGCTTGATGCTTAGCTTCTTAGCATGAACAAGGCTCTGATACCATGAAAAGATGTAGGGAGGAAGAGATCTTGAGTTCTTGCAAGCACACACACTGACACAAACCCTAGAAGAGAACACACAAGATGAGAAGCTAAAAATTTGTTCTTCTTCTTCACAACAAAAGGGTTCTACCAAAAAGATAAGGGAAAAATAACATAAGTACTAAAGTACTATGTACATGCGGTCCATAATGTGAACACACTAAGTGAGTGAGTGAGTTGGCTAGATAAGTATGCCATAACTCAATGGACTAATAGCTAGTGTAGTCCAACTATAGAATCACTGGCAAAGATCTATCATGTCAGCATCCTACCAAACACGGCAATGATGTAAGTGGTGGAAACGGTCACCCAAGCATATCATAAGTGTTAGCTCGTGTTGAGCTTGACATATCAACAATAGATGTACAAGCATGAAGCATAAGAGCACGAGTCAATGAGAGATATTGAGCATAGTTATACAACATTAAGCATAAGACCATGAGTTGATGAGAGATTATGTCTCGAGGCTCATCGATGAATAATTTTATAGTGCTCACCGATGAACAATTATTATTGCCATGCTTCCATAAGGGAGTACGAGACCCTAGAATGCATGACTATTTTCTCATTAAAACCAGCCATATTGGATGCATGTTGTGAATTGGCCTGAATTTAAGGATAACATGTTGAAATTATCTTAGTCTAAATAAAATAAGACTCCACATCTTTGGCTACATCATCTCAAGTGTCAAGTCGGCAGCATGACTTCAACACTAGGGAAAGGTAGGTTAAAAAAATATAATGGTCAATGAATTGATCTTGGCCATCCTTGAGAAGGTTAAGCTAAAGGAGATAAGGTATCCTCCCAACAATGCACAACTATAACCAAGAATAGCGCTAGTCTAGTGCTCATTATGTAGACAAAACCATACAAGCACTAAATGCCTACATCTGCGACCCTAACTATTGCTCTATTGTGTATATTGTAGATGCTTGGGTAACCATGAGACATCTATGTGTAGATATAATGCTTTCTAGCATGAATACCAATAGTTAGACCTTTACTAGCACCACCAACCCCCCATAATGGTGATATTGGACCCTCACCCACTTTAGAACAAGGTTATGCATGGGGAATTTGCCTTGCCACCCCACCACAACCACCTCCACTAAAGATAACCTTGATCAACTAAGATTTAATTGAATATTCTCATGAGTCTAAACTAAATTATGACTATTATGAGAAGCCACAAGATATTGTGCCCAATTTCTATGTTATGCATACAAGAATCAAACCTATATCCAACTCAAAGGACCCCATCAAGACTATCGTTGTCAAGAATCTCATCGAATAGCAAAGTGCCCACACAAAATGGTTGTTCTTGCTCAATAGAGCAGGTAACAAGCTCCACAATAAGCATTAACACTTCAACATTTAGATATACCAAGTGTCATTTAATCAAGGACTATCCATACAAGTCAAGAGAGGAGCGATAACTTCCACTAATCCAATAATAAGCATTTGCACAACATTGTAGCCCACTAAACATGCTAACTTAAGGTCAGTCCCACTAGTTTAACAAAGAACGTTCACTAGTCACATCGGCTTCTACCTCTAAAAATGGTAGGAAAAAGTAGCCCAAAGAGGTTAGGCAAAGGTGAGTCAATGGTCCTTATCTAAGATGGTTCAAATATGGTTCAGACGACGAGGGAACCATAGAAATGGGGTCGACATGATCTAGTGAAAGGAGTTTCCCTATACAAAAAGCTCCCAAAAAATGGCCTTAGAAAGGCCGATGGCTCCAAAGGGCATGGTAGAATATCCCAATGCAAAAAAAAAGAGATTGAGAAATAGCCTATCGTCCACTTTCGACATATCAACCATAATCTTACCAACTATGCTAGTGGCCGACGGAGCGTGACGCCACGACACGCGACGGCGGCTCGAGGGGGGCATGAAGGGCACGGCTCCAAGGGGGGGCGTGAAGGGCACGGCACGCGGGGGGACCAGGGGGCATGGTGCAAAAGCACCTAGGCATGGGTCATCAATGTCCACAACACTAGTTGAGAGCTCCTAAACATGTGGAGCTTCTTTGTGCCCAATGCCTTCTGAAGATGTCACCCAATCCTCTATGCTGACATATGTAAGATCTACATCACCTCTGCTAGAGCCTTCTCCCACACAAAGTGATAATGCATCTTAATGTGCTTCATTCTAGCATGCTATACTGGATTAACTATATGCTACTCATGTTGTCATAATAAATGACAACAACCCTATCCAGAGGCTCATCCATATTCAGCAAAACTAGCTTATGAAACCAAGCTACCTCACAAGCTGCCATAGCAATGCCCTTGTACCCTGCCTCTGTACTCCATACCCTGCCTCTGTACTCGATGTTATGGCTCACCCTAACCCTCCTTGAAACACCTCCAAAAAGAGCTTACATGGTGAACCGCAACTGTCATGTTAAGGATCTTTCCAATGGCCAAGCTCGTAACCCTTGAGGTCTCCAAGCTCTACAACTCCTTGAGAAGCAATTCTACTGCGTCTCCTGTGAACGTTGTCACACCGCCGCGTTGCACTACGGGTCCTCGTCCCTTCTCTCACCTCACCTCACTCGCACACACTTACTAGCATGCATTAGGGAGGAGATTAGCAAGAGAATTATCAAGAGCAAGACTCGATTGCACAATGGGAGAGTATGTTGTATTATGAGAGAAATTCACTTATATACATGGCCATAAGTGTTCACACTCACTTAAACTATGGCCAGCCGGGCACTTTAGGCTCATAAGAGGCCTAATGCTATTACAATGACTACTCTCATAATATATCCATGAAGTACATCACTTAGGACTTCATCCTAACTTGCTACCACACGCTCTTGAAGCGGGAATCGCCATAACCGTCACACCATTACAGGCGCCCATCCAAGTTGTAGCTTTGGACACTATTGCTTCATATCTTGAATGTATGACCCTTTGGTGTATCTATCATGAATCCTTGATGTAAGATAATGGCAGTAGCTCTTGTTAGTCTTGGAATTGGATTAACATTCCTCCCTTCCTGATGACGATTGCGTCCGCGTGATCGCGTTGAAGACCTTTGGGTGGGAAGAATGTACAAACTTTGTCGATGGCGTTGATGTTGAATGACGTTCAATGGTCTTTGTTCCTCCCAAAAGGAATAAGAAAAGCTAGTTAATGAATGAAGAGGTAAGTTTGTTTATTGGGAATTCCTAACAGGGTGGGGGGTTTTGTGAATGATTGCATTTTTATTTTTGTGTGAGCCTTTTTTTTTGGCCCACTTTGTTTTTGGCAATCATCGATAAAAGTTACATGTGATTTTTGTTAGTGGGGACACTAAGAGACGTTAATAATGGGAGAGAAGAGAGAAGGATCTGGAGGAACTTAGACTTACTCATCAAAACGAGATGGTGATTCTCAGTTCCTCATTTGATTCATTACAGCGACATTCATCATTTGAAGTAATTGGCTTGTGATAATGTCCCTTTGTGTGGCAGTTTTCTTGTCAATGTTTGTTGAGTAGGACCTGATCCTGTCTTCTTCTGCCCATGTGCTTTTTATGTTTTTATGTATATTTAAATGCTCTTAGAAGCAAATTTTCATGAAGTATAAGAATTGAGTCATATAGACTCTTATTGAACACTGCTCTGTGTTGAACTAGCCACTTGTTGTTGAGGATTGAAAGAATTACATCGACTTGCAAGGCTAATATAGATATCTTCACTAAGGATTGAAGATCATTGATTTGTGAAGATGGTGGCATCGTTTGGAGAGGTTTGTAATTTGAAGGAAAGTTCTAGGTGATGGGTTATACCATTGACTAGGCTTTCGCCCACCATGGCCCCCCCATCCAAAGATGTACCTGGAAGTTGTCGATGGTGAGGCTTTGGCGCAAATGTTCTCCAGTGCATGAGTATGGATATGTACTCATGGTGCAGTTGCTACATTAATTTAGCTAAAAGAATAGTAAGCAATAAGCTTAACAAATATATAGTGGCTATTATGTGATATGGCTTAATCCATGATGAGGCTTAAATCGTGAAAGTGCAGGTTCTTAAGCCGTGAGATGGAACTCTGTGAATTGTAATTCTGTGAGATGTAATTTCGTGAATTTGCAGATTTTGACGACCCTCTTTTTTTTTTAATGGGTTTTCTAGGTCATGGCTTGCAAACAACAGCTTCTTGTGTGCTCATTTCTCACTACCAGAGGGGTGATAAGAGCACTGTTATTTTGTTCTTGATGTGCTCCTAAGTCTTCGTATTTAATCTTGAATTTGTTGCTAAAATGATATCAATGCAGAGAGAAGATTGTTTGCTTGAATAGACAAGCTCTTATGTTGGTGCTGAATGCACGAGAGTGGTGGAGGGGTGATAAGAGCATTGTTATTTTGTTCTTGATGTGCTCTCATTTCTCACTACTAGAGAGGTGATAAGAGCATTGTTATTTTGTTCTTGATGTGCTCCTAAGTCTTCGTATTTGATCTTGAATTTGTTGCTAGAATGATATCGAGGCAGAGAGAACACAGCTGATTGTTTGCTGAACAGACAAGCTCTTATGTTGGTGCTGAATGCATGAGAGTGGTGGTGGTATTTGTTTATTATTGCTTGGGATTCATTCTTGTCGAACTATAGGTGAAGTTGTTAGGGTTGAAGTCGGTGGTGAGGTATTCTTCACATTGTTTGATTTTGGCAACCATATGATGGAATTACCATCATAGCATCCTTGTTGTTGAAGTGCATGCACAGGCACCCATCTTTTGCTGAATGCAAAAGGATACAAGCCTCTTCCACAAAAGCCCCTCTACATGATGACCTACAATCTGCGTCAACAACGATAAAGCCTCTACTCCTTTAACCCCATCATTACGTTCAATGCCAAAACCTCACAATCACAGCTATTCTTGAAGAAGTTCCCAGAGCCCAACCATTGGTGCACCACCTTCTTCTCCCCCCCTTCACTTTCCCACTCCACCCCCATCACCCACACCCCCCTCCACCTTCACTATCCCTCAACTTAGGAATGCACACAACGTTCCGGGATCTACCCTCCACATCCACCAAGCCCCCACCTTTTCTCGATGCTAGCCTCGCCCGCACCCTTCATCACAGACACCCCCTCCACCCCCATCATCAGCTCCGCAACCCACCAACCCACCACTCGACGAAGGAGAGATCCCGCCACCACCACCATTTGAGCATGAGGAAGTCAACCCTCCACTTAACCCTTTGAATTGGCGTGATCCTCTGGACCGCACGGAGTTCAAGTAGGCCATCACCATCCCACTCGGTTGACAACTCCAAAATCACCACATCACCGACCACCTTGACATCCATTCCCTTTGCCCGTACCTTGACACAAAGCACAAAACCTGGCAGTGTGACCACCCACCCCAAACCTGTGGGGCAGGCAGATACCACACTGGCCACCCGCACTGCTCATCCCATAACCTTCGATCTCATGGGCGAGTAACTGGCTTGGCGATGGCCCTTCCTCAGCAATCCCTTTATATGGGAAGTCTACTGTAACGCACCTCATGCATTGAGGATCAGCCCTGATTACCTTCCCATTTGAAGACAATGGGCCTAGAAGATGTTCCATGAATAACAACAGAAGAACCCAAAGTTGCAGTTCAACTTCCCATGGCTCGTACCCTCGTCCGTACAACATCCACCCATGCACTAAAGACTCGATGGTTAGGCATTTCTAGGAATTTATCCTCCAATACAAAGATCCCTGACCCAGTAGTGATCGCCAGTATACGCTTCTTCAGCCTCATCATCACTTTGCTGGAGTCGTTCATGTTAATGTGTTCATATACTAGGAGGCTAACCCACATTAGGCTTGTAGTGAGCATGGGAGCATGGGAACAAGCTCTAATGGAGCATGGATTAGGACTAACCTTAAGGGTTAAGGTTAGGGTCAGGCATCCAAGGGTCACACATGGAAATGGAGAGTCAAGAGTCACTTGAGGGCCCTCCTATATATAATAGGGGCATGGGGCACACTCAAGGGGGGCTTGTGAGGCCAAGGCTATGTTATGCTCTCTTGTGTAGAGGTTCATATCTACTCACCTACCATTTCACACTATAGCTACATGCTGTTGGATTTGAGTTATACCTCTTGATGGTATGGGACATCAAGGTAGAGGTATGATGTATTTCATTATTATTCATGTGTGCATCCCTTGGACTTGGGGGTGGTTGGGTGGATGATTTTAATTTATGTATTTTTATGCATAACAATTATCTAGAGAGATCTTAGGGTATTAACAGTGGTATCAGAGCAATCTCTAGTTAATTGTTGTTGATTTTTTTAAAAAACAAATTTAGTATTTACTAATAAAAATGTTATTTTATTGATTTGTGTTGATGATTTGTACGTGGATCATCGATATGGCGATTGGAACGCGTGTTACTACAATTCAATGGACGAATCGACGTTGTAGGGGAATTTCGTGAGTTTAATGCTATTTTTCTCTATTTTTTGTGGTTTAAAATAAGCATTAATGGAAATTTTCATGAAAATAACACATATTTTATTATGGATATTTTTGGTAAAATGGATTCCCTAAATTTCTAGAATTTTTAAGAAATTTTTTCTAAATTTTTAGGAATTTTTTGAGCATTTTTATAGTTAAAACTATATTTTTTATACATTTTTGCGGGTTTTTCCGCAGGTATGCGATCAAATTTCTGTCGATTTTCTGTTGAAATGCAGTAGGGGACAGCATGTTGATGCATGAAATGCTCTCCCGTGTGCGTGGGACCCTCTCCGCCTCTCAATTCTGATTTTCTCGTGTGAATTTCTTTTAAAAGGGATTTTTTAAATATTAATCATAATTAATGTTTAATTATAATTAGGATTAGTTTAATTAAAAAATATTAATTAATGCCTAATCAGCCTCCTCTCTAACAGAGAAGGAGGGGGTGGAGAGGAGCCATGAAATGGTATGAAGGAGAGAGGAGAGTGGAGAGGGAAGAGAGATCTCTCTCTCTTGGTTTTTTTGCGCACATGCGAGAAGGGGGGCTGCGCAGCAGCCCGCCCGCTGGTGGAAAAACGTCCCCCCCCCCAATTTTTTTTTTCCAAAGCTTCTAATTAAAGCTTAAAAGCTTTAATTAGATTTTATTTTTTTATTTTTTAAAAAAAGAGTTTTTTTAAATCTATTAAAAAAAAGCTTTTCAAAGCTTGGAAAAAATATAAAATTTGAGGAAAAAAATCTCTGGTTTTTTCTAAAATTTTCTCTTCAAGCTTTTTGGCTTTTCATCTTCCAGGAAACCTCTTGGCTTTTTGCTTTCCCGAAACCTTTTGGCTTTCCGAATTCTGGAAAAACTTTTGACCTTGCGTATTCTGGAAACTTTTGACCTTTCACATTCCGATTTTTTTTGTCTTTTCATTTTCCCGAAACTTTTGGCTTTCTGTATTCTGGGAAAACCATTGGAATTCCGAAATTTTTTGACCGTTCCTATTCTTATGCGTTCGGGGTTAATTAAAAATTTCAAAAAATTCCTAAAAATTAGTAAAAAATTTGACAAAGGTTATTTTAAATTTTGAGAAAATGTGGGTTTGGTGTTTGGCATGTGGTGTGTCCATTCGGGCGCCCGTGACCATTCAAATTCCTTTAAAATATTTTTTTTACCAAAAAATTTAAAAAATCCATTAAAACTAAAAATTTTCATTGGATTTTAGAATTGTCGGGAGGAATTGGAAATTTCGTGAAGGATGGGATTCTCAAGAAAAATTAGGAATTTTCTACAAATTATTTTTAAAAATCTTGGAAATTGATATTTTTAAAATATCATGGTATTTTAGCAAATTTATTTGCTGGAAATTTTTTGAAAAAATATAGGTTTGGAATGCCATAAGATAGGTTTGGTGGAATTCAAAATTATTATATTTTGAGGCCCTAGAAAATTAGGAAAAATTCATGATAATTCTTTTTCTTGAGAATTTAATATTTTTGAGGGTTATTTAATGTTAAAGTATGTTTTCTCGTGCTGACATTAGATAGATGCGGGTTATTCGCATATTATTAATACGAATATACCTCGTATTAGTAGACATTTTTGTTTGGATTAATTCTAAACGATGTTTGCATGATTTTTTTCCATTGTTTAGCCATTCTTTTTGGACATGTTCCATACTTTTGATGGCTATAATTTTCGTTCAAAGTGTGTTTCACCTTTGACACTTTTCCATGATAATTTATTTTGCACTTATTTAAGTGTGGTTTGTGCTTAATTTCTTAAGCCTAAGACAAATTCTATCATGAATCAGTTGATCGGTTTGTTTTGGTAGATTTTATTAGATGTTTTTCAAGTTTTATTTGGACTCATCAAGTTCTGCCTAGATCACTTGTGTCTAGGGGTTTTTTATTGAGTGCTACACACATGTGTTTCACTTGCTTACTTTGGAGTTTTGCTTGAACGACACCACGTTCATATACTCCGGATTGATGAGTTGGCCACCAATTTTAATGCTTCTTTTGGCATGATAAATGTCCATTAGATGGTATGCATTGATTTTTATGATCAACTATGGTTTTTATGGATTAGAGGAGCTTCTATGCTTTTATCCATGGTTTTATAAGGATCTTTTGATCTTTTGGATAATTTCATGTGCATTGAAGGTAGCATTTTGCCTTCGTTTTTTGCACATAATTTTGGAGTATATTTCTTGTACTCTTGTACATATTCCAACTCGGATACCTAGTTGCTTATATATCTAGGTGAGTTATTTTTCTACCCTAACTTTATTGTGTTTTGGGGTAGTTAAAGGCGCCAATAATTCAATTTCTTTTCTAATGATATACTCGGAAAGAGTTATTCCTTGATGTAGTCTCAGGTATATAGAGATAGGTTTGAGTATGTGAAAGTCTGGATAAGGCCATCTTATTCCTTTTATACAGGATTTTATTCATATTTTCCTACATGGCATACTAGGGAGTTTCAAATTGTTAAGGTATGTATGGGTGGTATCATGGTGGTATGGGACGCTAGCGATCTCTCACATATATTATCTTATGGGATAATTTGGGCTCAAGATTGTTGCTTCGCTTACATCACTTAGCATGTTGACCTCAACATTCAAAGACAATCTCATTTTCTAAATTCATTTAAAGTTATTGTGTGGGCATTCTCTAGATAAACTTCTTTTATCTATAGCCTGCATGTTTTGATGAGTGTAATCTCATCGGTATTTTCACTTGTTGAAATCTTTTTCTTTAGAAGTTTAACGAGTTTATCTTGTTGTGTTCGGATTAAGGAAATTTGGATTTTTCCTTTGTTGGTATTTTTTTTCTCTAGTTTCGTACTTAAGGTGACTTATACAGTCAACCTGATAGGTTTACGGATGGACATATGTGACTCATCGAGACGCTGATGACTCTCTATGTTGATATGGGTAACTCGGGACACCGATAATTCCATGAGCAGATGTGGGTATGTCGGGGCTCCGATGAATCCCTGGTTCCTACTGTTAATGCCATGTTTTCCTACTTTATTTCGAATGGTTTACAATGAGGAAATTATTTTGAGTATGAATTCCTCTGATCATCCGTAGTCTGATGGGCAAACAGAGCGTATGAATCAGATTGTAGAGGATATGCTTCGTGTATATGTCTCTGGAAAAGCATCAAATTGGAAAAAATATCTTCCAATGATGGAATTTGCCTATAAACAGTTTTAAACATACGGCTATTGGTTTTAGTCTATTCATGCTTATGTATGGGTATCAACCCAAGGCACCTATTGATGTCAGTCTTAAGGACATCGAGCTTGATGCATCGAGGGATTTCTTGCGAGATATTCAGGAAATGCTGACCGAAGCTCGGGATTCTATCAGAAGTGCTCAGGATAGAGTACGATTTTATACTGATAGAGGACGCTCATCTCGATCTTTTGAACCAGGAGCGTTGGTTTATTTTAATGTTCCTAAAGATTCTCAGACTTTGTCAATAGAAAAATGCTCAAATTTATCTCCTAGATATTGTGGTCCATTTTCGAGTTATACATCGGATTGGCACGGTTGCGTTTGAACTTAAAACTACCTCCACATGTTAGAGTTCATCTAGTCTTTCATATCAATAGATTGAAAGGGAAACTGGGAGGTGAGGATGACACAGTTACTCCTCAAGAACTCGTTGAAGTTGAGGTTTTATCCTATGTTTCACCTACATTAGGCTTGTGAGCATGGGAACAAGCTCTAGTGGAGCATGGGTTAGGACTAACCTTAAGGGTTAAGGTTAGGGTCAGGCATCCAAGGGTCGCACATGGGAAATGGAGAGTCAAGAGTCACTTGAGGGCCCTCCTATATAATAGGGACATGGGGCACATTCAAGGGGGGCTTGGACGCTTGGGCTTGTGAGGCCAAGGCTATGTTATGCTCTCTTGTGTAGAGGTTAATATCTACTCACCTACCATTTCACACTTGTCATGAGAATATATTTTAAGTCCTCTAGAAAAATATTATTTATCCCCTCTTGAGTAATTTGGGGATGCCTAGATTACTCTTGCGTCATGCCGGCTAGGTTAATATCGTGGGTGACACCATTATAAATATTAATACGTGCGGTATATGACGTATGTTTGAGGCCACCTATGATTATTTCAGTTAGGTTTGTATGGCAGGGTGATTCCTGGGGTACTTACGCCTGGTAGTCATGAGTTGGTGATGATTTGTGCCTGTTTAATATTTGTGGGATTAATTTAATAATTAATTGGGCTTATATTTTCAGGTGATGAAGACTATGGGAATTGAAGAGTTTACTTTGGAAGAAATGTCTTGGATCATCACATTTCATTTTTGGCAAGCATAGTAGCTTGTAACCTTATTAAATGATTTTTCCATTTTGAACTTTAGGAAAGATACATTTATTTTTGTGGAATTTATTAAAGCCTATGGCTTTACCCTAGTCCCAATTTGACACTCTATTTTTGTTAAAGAAGAGTGCCGTGCTCTCTAAAAAGCACATCTTGTATTTTGGGGGCTATGGCCTAATTTTGGTGAAAAAGAAAGCTAATAAAGAAATACTCGTGTGGGGAGAGGCCACGCACAAGAGGGGGGAAGATTGCACCCAATATGGTCTTTTTATGAGCTAAGTATTTTTGTTTAAGTGTTTAATTTTTCAATTGATTTGATTTAGTTGAAGCTTACAAGCAATGGTTTTTATGATTGAATTAATTCTCTACTTTCCACAATCAATTCCTAGAATAAGATTCTGGTTGCAGTGGTATCAGAGCTTGGGCTAGGAGATTTATGGAGAAGGTAGGAAAGGGCTTCAACTTCTCAAAAATCAAGAAAGTGCAGGAATTTATCCAGTGGACCGAAGGGTGTTTTGCAGGTCTTTACCCAAAGGTCAAAGATATCTACTCTCAAACCCACTCACCACCCTGCAAAACCATCCCTCTCTATCAAAAAGCGGTTTTTCCAAATACTCAGTGAAATCAAAATCTGACCGTATGGATGAAATCCTCATAGCCAAAAACCTCACGGGTATCTCTCAGAAATCAGAAAGCTTCAAGGTTGAGCAAACCTATAATGGACGGGGGAGATAAATCTGTGTAAAAGCCATCACAAAAATCTCAACAAGCTTTTGGACAAGGAGGCGCACGGCGGCAGCCTGCCGGCGCAAAAAGCGTGGAGAGGAGAAATAAAAAAAAAAAGAGCTCAAAGAGCTAATTACTCCATAAGCTAATCTCGAATCCTAATCAAGCTTACTTTTCCCAATCCCTATGCAAGTCACATCACTTTTTGAGCCTTTACTTTTCCCTATTTCCAAATTTGAAGAGAAATTCAAAGGTTTCCAATTCTGAAAATTTCTGGGTGCAGAAAAGTGATTTACAGGTTTTAAAAAGCTTGAAAATTGCCTAGAAAAGGCCAGAAAATTCTGAAATCGCTTCTGAAAATTTCTGAAAATTTCAGAAAAAATATTACAGAGATTGGGCAAGGTTTACAGGACTGTTTCAGCAGGTTTCAAAGTGCAGAAAAATTATTTCATCAACAATTCGACTAGCCCAAGACTCTTGAATCACGCGGAATCGTTCGGGATTTGTTTGAGGTGACGAGAATTCAATTCAGCCATTGAACAACGTCTTGTTCAGCTTCAACCAAGATCGAATTGCGGGAGAAAAACAAGATAAGTACTCATTTTTTGCTTTATTTATTTACATCAAATAAAGTAAAATTTTATTTATCTACATCATTTGCACAAGCACTATGGCAGATTTGCCTATCTCGCCATCAATTAGCAACTCCTTTCTTTACAACATCAAATTGTAGAAGAAAGAGAGAAGCGTATTGAATTGGAGAGACAGCTCTCGAATCGTAGACGCAAGCGTGACTCTTCGCTATCTTTTGATGACGAAGATGACACTATTCAAAGGGCTGTAAATGCTACATTGCAAGCACAAAGGTCACAAAAAGAATCCAAGATTAGTCGGAAAGCTTTCACATTTCAAAATTATGATGGAAAGAAGGATGCTAGGGTCATTTTAGCTTGGCTTAGTCAACTAGATGACTATTTTTCTGGAGAAAAATTTTCAGAGAATGATAAGATTAAATGTGCAGTCAATCATATGGTAGACAGTGCAGCTTTATGGTGGAGTGTAGTAAAGCAAGGTCGTGACAAGCCAGATTCTTGGAAAAGATTTCAACGGCTGGTTAAAAAGCACTTTTTACCCTCACAATTTAAGTCCAAAGTTAGGCACCAATGGGACACTTTGCATCAATTGGAAAAGGAGACTATGTCACAGTATGTAGAAAAGTTCTGGAATACTTTATTACAGGTGCAGGTTGTGGATAGAGTTAGTGAGAAGGATCAAAAAAGGAAGTTCATATCGGGCCTTAGATCTACCATTAGGGCCGATGTGAATATGTTTCGACCTCATTCACTATCTTCTGCAATATCTTTGGCAACTAATTCAGAACGTAAAAATGGTTTCCCTAAAGAGATTAAAGCACATGAGGGTACTTCTTCTAAACCATTTACTAAATCTTTTTATGCTTCAAAGAAGATGTATAAATCAGGTTATGACAAAGGCAAGGACGAGGCTAAAGGCAACATGAGTACCAATAAGAAAGTCAATGGTGGCAAACCGAAGACATCTCCTACCAAATGTTTCAAGTGCCACAAAGAAGGTCACATAGCACCGAATTGTCCGGAGCGTACCAAGAATTCAACACCAACAGCAGCAGCTCGAGTCAACATGATTGAAGAAGACGACAATGAAGAAGAATCATTCGAGCAAGAGGGTAATTCCGATCCAGATTACTCAGAACAAGAAGGTAAACCTCATGTTCATTCTTTGCTTAAAATAAAAGGAACGATAAATGGACATGAAGTTCTTATTTTGCATGATGATGGTAGTACACATGATTTCATTTCTGAAAAGGTACTTAAAGCATTAAATCTTCATTCTTCACCTACGCACTATAAAGTCAAAGCAGCATTTACTGGAACAAAGTATAACTGCATGCAAGAGGTGAAAGATTTGGATTTATGCATCAAACCTTTAACAGAAAAGAGGGATTTCTTAGTTGCACCTTTACAAGGGGTAGATATAATTTTGGGTATGCCTTGGAGACACAAATACAATCCTATTATAGACTATGACACTCATAGTATTTCTCTAAGGAAGGACAATGAAAATATTATCCTCCTCAAAGGAGAAATGAGTCCTTTGTTGAGTCACACTCAAGCAAAGAGAGCTCTAAGAAAAAGAGACAAGACTTATATGGTATGGGTTAACCAGCTTGATGCTGAGTTGGACACATCCAAAAGACCAAAGTTTGATTCTTTTATCTCCAAATTTAGTGACTGTTTCATGGAAGATCTGCCTCCAGGATTACCTAAGTCTAGGCCTGAGGATCATAGTATTGACTTATTGCCTGGAAATTCCCCGCCTTGTAAAGCTCCCTATAGAGTCAACAATTTAGAGCAAAGAGAAATCCAAAGCCAAATAGAAGACTTGCTAGAGAGAGGCCTTATTCGACCTAGTAGTTCACCTTTTGGAGCTCCAGTACTTCTTGTTAAGAAGAAGAACGGAACTTACCGAATGTGTGTAGACTATCGTGCATTGAATAAGATTACTGTCAAGAACAGATATCCTATTCCTAGGGTAGATGATCTTCTTGATAAGCTTAGAGGATCAAAGGTCTTTAGCAAGATTGACCTAAAGTCTGGGTATCATCAAGTCCGTATGACTCAATCTGACATTTTCAAGACAGCTTTTAGAACCCAAACTGGTCATTATGAGTTTTTGGTTATGCCATTTGGTTTGACCAATGCTCCAGCTACTTTCAGCCATATGATGAATCGTATATTCCTTAAGTTTCAAAGTTTTGTTATAGTGTTCTTTGATGACATTCTTGTTTTCAGTAAGGATCGACAAGAACATGAACAACACTTGGAACAAGTGTTCAATCTTTTGAGAGAAAATGAATTGTATGTCAATCCTGAAAAGAGTTCTTTCTTTCAAGAGGAGATTGAATACTTAGGTCATATAGTGTCGGCCGAAGGGATTCGTGTAGATCCTAAGAAAATTGAATGTATTGCTTCTTGGCCTACGCCTAGAAACATACATGATCTTAGATCTTTTCTTGGCTTATGTAGTTATTATAGGAAGTTCGTCAAGAATTTTGCTTGTATTGCACATCCTTTGACTGAACTCCTTAAGAAAGCTACAAATTTCAATTGGATTGATAAGCAAGATAAATCTTTTGCAACACTCAAGAATGCTTTAACACAAGCACCAGTTCTTACACTACCTGATTTTCAAAGACCATTCTTTATAGTAGTGACTGATGCTAGTGGCAAAGGATTTGGAGCTGTTCTTATGCAAGACAACCATCCTATTGCATATCAAAGTAGAAAGCTTAAGCCTGCAGAGCAAAATTATAGCACTTATGACAAGGAATTAGCAGCAGTAGTGCATGCTTTGAAAATCTGGAAGCATTACCTAATGGGCTCTGAATTTCTTATCAAGACAGACCAACAAAGCATTAGGCATTTGCTTACGCAACCTCTCATTTCAGATAGGCATATCAAATGGGCAGCTTTCATTCAAAGTTTCCAACCTATGATTCAATATCAACCTGGAAAAGAAAATGTTGTTGCCGATGCTTTGAGTCGAAGACCAAATATCAACAACATTTCTATAATTGAAAGTGAACCATTTGTCCTCATGAAAGAAACTTACGAAGTTGATCCAGATTTTTCTCAAATATGGATCAAATTGCGTGAAAACAATTGGACACCTCAAGGAAGTTATTCTCATAATGATGGCTATCTTTTCTTTGAGAAGAGATTGTGTGTTACTCAACCTTACAGACAGCTTGTCTTGGAAGAGATGCACCAACCACCATTTGTGGGACATAGAGGAGTTTCCGCAACACTCCAAGTAGTTTCTCGAGAATTCTATTGGCCTCATTTGAAGAATGATGTAGCTAAGTTTGTAGCTGACTGTAACATTTGTCAAACAATCAAAAGCTACAAAGGCAAAGCTTTAGGATTGCTTATGCCTCTACCTATTCCTGATAGACCATGGGAACAAGTGTCTATGGATTTCATTACTGGCTTTCCTACTACTTCCAGTCACCATGACATGATTTGGACAATAGTGGACAGATTTAGTAAGCAAGCCTATTTCATTCCATGTAAAAAGACACTAACTTCTCAGCAAGCCGCGAACATATTTGTTAAGCAAATTTTTGTTCATCATGGTCTACCCAAAGTGATAGTTTCTGATAGAGATTCTAAATTTTGTAGTCACTTTTGGGTTGCTCTTTTCTCAAACTTAGGCACTAAGTTAGATTTTTCCACGGCTTTCCATCCGGAATCGAATGGACAAACCGAAGTTACAAATAGCACTATCTTAGATATGATTAGAGCCTATGTTTCCCAGCAACCTAGTGCATGGGATAAGTACATACACCTACTCCAATTTGCTTATAATAATACTCCTCATACTGCTACTGGTCGAGCACCATTTGAGATTATCTATGGAAGAGCATTGCCTATTCCGGCTACTAGACTCTCTCATAAGATTGAAGCAGCCGACCAATATGTTAGAGACTTTGATCGCATTCTATCTGAAGTGCGTGATTGTATGCAAAGAGCTCAAGCGAAGTATACATCTCAAGCAAATAGGAAGCGCAAAGATTTTTCATTTCAAGAAGGTGATTATGTACTTTTGAGAATTGAAAAGCGTCGATTAAAGAGTGTGGAAAAATTCCCTGCAGTGAAGCTAGCGCCTAGATATTATGGGCCATTTAAAATCCTTCAAAAGATTAATGATGTGGCCTATAGACTAGAGCTTCCATCTAATTGGAATATCCACAATTCTTTTCACATCCATCTCTTGAAACCTTTTCGAGGAACACTTCCTACTCATCCAACATATGAGGAACCACCTCTTATTGAAGGAGAGGAAGAAGTCTTAGTTCCTGATGCAATCATTGACCAAGAGATAACAACAACAAGGACAGGTAATCAATACTTCAAGTATCTTTTGACTTTTAAGAATCATCCACAAGAAGATGCTAAATGGATGCCTGAGAAATTTTTCCGAGTTTACCCTGAAATTCTTCATTCTTTTCAAACCCAGCAAATCCGCAATTGAGGACAATTGCAAACTCAAGCAAGAGAGATGTCATGAGAATATATTTTAAGTCCTCTAGAAAAATATTATTTATTCCCTCTTGAGTAATTTGGGGACGCCTAGATTACTCTTGTATCATGCCGGCTAGGTTAATATCGTGGGTGACACCACTATAAATATTAATATGTGCAGTATATGACGTATGTTTGAGGCCACCTATGATTATTTCAGTTAGGTCTGTATGGCAGGGTGATTCCTGGGGTACTTACGCCTGGTAGTCATGAGTTGGTGATGATTTGTGCTTGTTTACTATTTGTGGGATTAATTTAATAATTAATTGGGCTTATATTTTCAGGTGATGAAGACTATGGGAATTGAAGAGTTTACTTTGGAAGAAATGTCTTGGATCATCACATTTCATTTTTGGCAAGCATAGTAGCTTGTAACCTTATTAAATGATTTTTCCATTTTGAACTTTAGGAAAGATACATTTATTTTTGTGGAATTTATTAAAGCCTATGGCTTTACCCTAGTCCCAATTTGACACTCTATTTTTGTTAAAGAAGAGTGCCGTGCTCTCTAAAAAGCACATCTTGTATTTTGGGGGCTATGGCCTAATTTTGGTGAAAAAGAAAGCTAATAAAGAAATACTCTTGTGTGGGGAGAGGCCACGCACAAGAGGGGGGAAGATTGCACCCAATATGGTCTTTTTATGAGCTAAGTATTTTTGTTTAAGTGTTTAATTTTTCAATTGATTTGATTTAGTTGAAGCTTACAAGTAATGGTTTTTATGATTGAATTAATTCTCTACTTTCCACAATCAATTCCTAGAATAAGATTCCGGTTGCAACACTATAGCTACATGCTATTGGATTGGAGTTATACCTCTTGATGGTATGGGACATCAAGGTAGAGGTATGATGTATTTCATTGTGGATGAGTTTATGCCTGATTTATGCATGTTTATGCATAACAATTATCTAGAGAGATCTTAGGGTTTTAACAGTTCCCCACATGGGACCATTACTTTGAAGGAGCCTCAGTTATGCATGTTTATGCATAACAATTATCTAGAGAGATCTTAGGGTTTTAACAGTTCCCCACATGGGACCATTACTTTTCGAAGGAGCCCAAGGACTCCTTCGATATCAACAAAGGACCAACTCTCAAGCAACTATTCGGCTACTACGAGCGCATCATGTGGATGCCAACTTGGAGGCTCCAAACTTTTGAAGACATGATGGAGACCACCTTTTGGACCAGCTACCCGGGTCTTCCATTGTGCCCCTCCCGCTCCTACCTCGCGATGGGGCCTCACACATCGAGGAGTTAACCCTCAGAGGGTTGGCTAAGTGCCATTCATCGGATTCGACCCTTGCATGCACCTTTCTCTTCTTCTTTCTCTTGTGTGTGTGAGGAAGTATGTTATCCACTAACATTTTTGGCGCCACTACCACGGATCGAGGAACCCTCCAGTTAACATAACTTTTCGCGCGGCTACTACGCCTTTTTGCAACTCATCTTTTTGTAACAGTGCTAAGCGCTTATTGTGTAAAAGAGACATGGGATGACCGGCTTGTGTAACGCCGGTCATAAGGAATTGATGTACATAGAGCTAGTTAAACTAGGAAGACTAGTTTTGGGCCCCCATTTGTAATTGGGTGGTTGGACATTGTAAATATGAGCTCATGTATATAAGACATTTCATGAAGTATGAAAAGGGACAATCCCATTTGTCTCAATTGAGTTTTGCCTTCGCTCTCTCTCTCTCTCTCTCTCTCTCTCTCATTTGAGTTTATAGTTGCTTGCTTGTGTTGTGGCTTGCTTGCTTAGATTGTTGGTGTATGTGAATAGGAATGGTAGGGCTCTCCCTCTCTCTTCTCTTTTACCTTCTCATTGCTATCTACCATGACCTATTTGCATACGATTGGCATGAGGTAGAGATTGAGCTCTCCATAGCTCTTTCCCTCTTGCTCATTACCTAGCTTTGGATCTCTCTTTGGGTGACACAAGGAGAGTGTCGAGTGAGCCCCTAGCGGCCTCACATCGGGGATTTAACCCTCATAGGGTTGGCTAAGTGCCATTCACCAAATTCGACCCTTGCATGCACCTTTCTCTTCCTCTTTCTTTTGTGTGTGTGAGGAAGTATGTTATCCACTAACAGTCAATGACTCCATGGGAATATTACCTTTAAAGAGTACACCAAACTCTAGTGAACCCCTCATCACTCAACCGCATCATGAAGGCTAGAGGACTAGACACAAGCTAGGAAGAGGGTGATGCTAATTCGATTAAGGTTGTTAAGCATCTCAAGTCAATTTGACCAAGCTCAATGCATGGGATATGAAAGTCAAATGATCATTGTGCACATGCATGAGGATTAGGATTATGATTAGTGGCTTGCATGCCACCCACATTGCTAACATCGGCTCTACTTGGTGACACAAGTCAACGGACCTTAAGTCTTGGTGACACAAGTAAGTCCAACAGACCTTAAGTCTTGTCCAAATCATGCCACAATAGTGTGCAACTAGTGTTGCTTACTCTTAGGAAGATATTTGGGCTCTCATAACCACGTGGCTCGCAACACTTGGTTTCTTGCATGAGGGACGTCTTGCCCTAAAAGCCATTTGTTGTCAACCTCAACAATTACTACCATATCTAGTTTTTTTATAAATCTATGGGAATCAATGTGCTGGTCGTGTACACACAGAGAGAGAGAGAGAGAGAGAGAGAGAGAGAGAGAGAGAGAGAGAGAGAGAGAGAGAGAGAGAGAGATTGGGCGATGCCAAGAAATGAGAGGTGGGTGATTTATACTTAAAGGTGAGTTGTAAGAGGTGGAAAAGTGTGATAGGTTATTGAAGGAGGCTAGTGTTAAAGTGGCCTCTTAGTGGTGCTAGGTGGTGAAGTGGTCAAATCTAAATCCTCCTCAAGTTGCCTTAGCTTCTTCACTTGGGGTGAAGAGGTTCCTTCAAAGATCCCGCTCACACAAGAGCACATTGAAGCCATTAGACTCGTCTTCAAGGGTTAAGAAGCTAGCAAATCCCTACGAGATCCCTTCCTTCCCAAATAATTATTAGGCTTTAAAGTGTTGACACCACTCTCAACTCCATCTCACTAGTACCATTTACAAATTTAGGAAATACATCTACATGCATAATAATAATAAAAAGAATCTAAATGGTTTAAAGGATACATGATTGCCTAATGCAATGATAAAATGTGGCCTTACAGATCGTTGCCTCCTTCTTATTTATTTTGTTTCAACTCTTTATCAAGGATAATTGCGACAAGTGTTGTTACTTAGCATCATCACAATGGGCTTGGTGTGTTGATGAGAGGAGGGATCGTGTTATTCGTAGCTAGGCTGTCTTGTATCTATGATGCGATGCTGTCCTTTTCAACTAGTTGAGTAATGTACACTCTAGTTCCGAGATGGGGGCAAAATCAGTAATCTTTCCAGCATGGTGGCAAAATCAAGAGCTAGTTGAAGCTCGTGTCATTGGGTAGAAATAGTTTCAACATGGGGGCAAAATCATCTAATAGAAGGACAAATATTATGTCTCCCTTGATAAAAATTTGAATTTTTTTTGGAACAATAGTTATATATATTTATCCTTTTTTGTCAAGGGTTTGTAAGGCGCTTCAGCCTTTATACAGTCTTTAATTTAAGGAAATTTTTATACACATACCTTGTAAAAAAAGCGTACCTTGGTAGTCCGTAGTTCGACTCTGACCAGAACAGGTTAGCTAGTTCAGTTACATGGGATATAAATGCAAACCTGGTTGGAGTAACCGAAAGAGAGGCCAACGCCCACGTATCTGGTTACAAGCCCCTTCAACAAACAACACCACGACTCTGTGTGCAGCTTTAGCTTTTTGGCTATGGCGGACTGTAGGAGGAATATCCTTCTACACCTGTTGCCTACCTTAGCATTTTGTAGCGAGATCGCCTCTGCACGAAGACTCTCCCTGCTTGCAAGCCATCCCCTCCCCCATTGCGTTTTCTATCTTCGTTCTGAGTGTGCAGAGATTTTAGGGTTAGTGTCAAGGTCTGGGTTAGGCTAGTTCTCCGCCATTCTTCTGTATCGCGATCTTCCACGGCCGTTCTCAGTCTGCAGGCTCAGTTTTAGGTTCAGTTTCATTGAGGTTAGCGTTAGTGTTGGACAGGTTTAGGGTTAGGGTTAGGGTTTTCTTTCTTTTTGAGAGGGCCTTCCCGGCCACCTGTAGGCAATGAAGGACGCGGCTGACCTTGTAGAGGAGGAAGAGTACCATAGCCTACTGCAACATGACGAGGAGAAGGAGAGAAGACCGAAAGTTTCTAGCGAGAAGGAGAAGGAAAAGACCAAGATCAGAGAACGGCACCGCAGATCCATCACTACCAAGATCCTCACAGGCCTGCGCAAGTATGGAAACTACAATTTGCCTCCTCGCGCAGACATCAACGATGTGCTGAGGGCTCTCGCTACAGAGGCCGGCTGGGTAGTCGAGGCAGATGGCACAACGTACAGAAACCCTGTGAGTAACTGCATTTCTGTGAACAAGCGTTCTAGGACTGCTAGGGTTAGTGATCTGAGGTTATAGGATTTCCATGCAGCTGTTCGAATTCTGCAGCAAAAGCCCCACGACAGCTAGGGCTTTTTTATCTCTGGTATTGGAATTTCGGTTTATGGTTTCTCTGCTGTGGGATTTCATACTGCAGTGGAATCTTCCTGTAGGTGGCCGCAGATTGGCATGATTTGGAGCCATGGTTTCAGAATTTCTCATTCATGTGGATGCGTCTTTTTCGAAAAGATTTCTTTTATGTCTCAGTGAAAGCCCAAGTTTTCATCTTGCCTATTTTGATCTGCATTAGGGAACCTAGGGTTTTGCTAGGTGCTCTGATCTGCGTTAGGAAACCAAGGGTTTTGCGAGGAGGACTTTTTGTGAATTTGCTCCAGAAACTCCAGGTTTCTCACCAAGAAGTTTTGATCTGCATCGGAACAGCTAGGATCTCTAACGTAGGGCTTGTATACATAAAACTAGGTTGCTCATTATTTGTACTTGATCTGCATCAGAAAGCTACGGTAGGGTGCTCATGTTTAGTATTTGATTTGCATCAGAAAAGATAGGTTTTTTTTTTTTGAAGAGAGGTTTGATCTACATCAGATAGCGAGGATATTCTGCTCTTTCATCTGTAAGTTCTACGTCAAAGTGAAGACACGGTTCTTATCTGGTAAAGGGGAATCTGATCTGCACAGAAAGCTTAAGTTTGCATCTTCACTCGTCTCAGAGAACCGAATTTCTTATCAGTGAGTTATTTGACTGGCCACATTTTTCAGGTGCTGCAGCAAACTTCAGGGGGCCCAAATCGACCCATGTTACCACATTTTGGCTCTTTGAATAGATCCTCATTGACCCCAGGTTCTTTGACACCCGTGTCCCTCACACCTACATTGAGTGCCAACAGCTTAAATAGCTTGGGAGGCTTCAATTGTGCAGTGCCGCCTATCAATACTGACCCAATTGACCCAACAGGTGGTGATTGTTCCACTACGGCATCTCCTCGACATGTAAGCAACTCACCTATCAGTCTGCTGCACCTGAATGCAGTTCCTTTCATCTCAGCCGCTAGTGAAGGAGCACCAAGTATGCAATTTGCTAATCCCATTTCTCTTGGAGGTATCCCAAGTGGTTATGTGTTGGGCGATGAGGGTGACATTTTGGGCATTAGAGATGACACAGCAGCAGCTGCATACCTTCCGGCAGACATAATGGAACCAAGGGAGCTCTTATCAGGTCGGAGTCCTGTAGAGACTCCCACATCAAGTCTTACAGCTGTTCCAATTTCAAGTGCTAGTTTAAACCCTGTGCATGGTGGCCTTTATTCTGCACACTTGGGGCCTGTGCACTACAACACAAGAACTGCGTTGTCTTCTGTCATGATGTATACACAACAGCATCCTTTTCTACAGGAATCAAGGGCTTCCAATCAGAACACTCCCATTGGCTCTCCGCAGCCTCATGGTGGAAATTTCTAGATTGTCTGTTTCTGAAAATCACCAATAATCTGTATGTATGTGAAATTGGAGGAACATAGATATTTTGAAGTGCTTTTTCCTCTTTTATGTGCTTTTAACTCTACATCTTGACTAGAGGTATTGGAACTGTTTGCTTCATTCCATGGGCTAGATCTTCCCATCAGCTCTGAAAAAGTTACAAACATTCACCATGGGGATTTATGCATGTACATTTGAATACCAAGGTGGATGTAAACGTGTGCCTCTGGTCGAGTGTTGATAACATGAGTGGGGATGCTTTTACAACTCAAAGCTACTCAAGGTGGCAATACTGACAATTAAGCAGTGTTAGGGCTTGGCATTTGGTCCATCTTGTTTGCTATATTCTGTCCATACAGTCCCCTCTACACTTGATCTAAGAAAGTTCCTTCCATGTACCTCATAGCATATGTTTGGTTCCTCTGTCTGCAAATGCAGCTTTGACTATGGTGAATTCATGCATTTGGATTGGAGCTTTAGAGTTGTCCATAATGTCGGTCCTTGTTGAGAGAATGAGGTGTTGGAATTGTGCATGTCACAAAGATTCCTCACTGGTTTTTGGCCTTTGGTTTCTTATCAGAGCTTGTCATTGAAAAGATTACGTCTGGCAATAATAAGGCGTGTTGCAACGACTCTTGTGGGTGAAAGGAGAGAATTATTTTTGCATGTCCTTTGACTAGTCCTAGTTGTCCTCCACACCGCATGACGTTTTCCATATATCTGAAAAACAAGTCATGCATTTGGCTCGACTTTATTACCTGAGTCTCATTGACTTGTCATAGCCTGCATGGAAACTCAAAACTAAGGTCATGGGCCATTTTCCATATGCAAAAAAAACAGGTTGGGTCAACAAATGACCGAGGAATGAGAATCATGCCAGTTGGATTCCTGTGCCTAGGGACAAAGGACCATGAATTGAACAAAATGATGTCAAGGAAAAGCTTCATCTCTTTATGCATGAGTGAGTGCCCACGAAGGGTCAGGATATGGGTTGTTGATTGTGCAGCGCTGGCACCTCTAGCATGGCAAAACTTTCCTTTTAAATTTTGAATGAGAAGAAACAAGATTAGCCTATTGAGCAGCTATGTTCGGTACTTCACTTGTTGCTACATGATGGCCAATTTCATTTGTCATGGGTAGTCAAAGAGAGGAGATAAATTCAACACACGACTAATATTTTCATCTACTAGCCTTTGTGATATTTAAAGTGAAAATGGCTCACAAATTCTGCATGATGACTTTGGTTAAGGAATTCAGGGGCGTGCGAGCATAGGATCTGCCATTGCAAGGTTACAGTGGTGACCATGGAAAGATCTGAGAGCAGGCAGGGGATGATGTCCATTGGGTGGAGAAGAAGGGCTCTTGTTGACCTTAAATTCAGTGCCTGTAGATGCTCTACATGCACACTTGATAGTTCCAAGAGAAATACCTTAATATACTTCCAGTTCTACAAAGGAAAATTGCAGATTGAATACAACTTAATCAAGTGTTTTGACAGTCCTAATGCAGGGAACCAGCACACCTGCATAAATAAACAGCAATATTTTCAATGATGTGAGAGACTCCTGATTTGAGGATAGATTCACTGTCTTTCATAGTAGTAGCTCTCGAGGCTCATCAACCATGGATCAGGGAAAAGGTTTGCCATTCTATCAAAGGTATATCATAAATGAAGGCTTTACACGAGGATACAATTCATTATGAAAGGAGGCTGAGCTTCTCAAGCCAAATTTTGATTGATTTAAAATAGCTACTTTTAGTTTCTGCCTTGGTGTGAGCTCTTGAAGTAGCTAAGCTATGGTGGCTAGTCCAATTTTAGCTTCTTATTAATGTAGGCACACACTTGGATGCAATGAGTGGGAAAACTGGCTGATTGACATGCAAGATTGCTGGGAGGTAAAGCTTTGAGATCTTTGTCCGTGTGGCTGTATAAAGAGGCCACTAAAGGAGAGGCTTGTTAGAGTTGATACGAGTGTTGCATTGTATATTCTATTAATAAGTATATGGTTTTTCAATGTTTTGATTATTCTTAACACACTCCTTTAAGAGAAATGATAAATTATTATTATTTAAATGTTTTGCTTATTCTTAGCACACTCCTTTAAGAAAAATAAGTAATTTTAACTCCTTTAAAATATATAGTAGATATAATAATTCATAGCCTTAATCAATATAAGTTAGCACACTCCTTTAAGAAAAATAAGTAATTTTAACTCCTTTAAAATATATAGTAGATATAATAATTCATAGCCTTAATCAATATAACCTATCGGTGTAGTTTAATATTATCATTAACAAATGATAATGTGGTGATAAAAATTAAACAAGCATGAAAAACACTCCAAAATGATTTATAAGTGACTATTCCACAAGCAAATACATTATCACACCCTATGTGGCTTTGTAATAATTCACTATACTCAATGGCATGTTCTCCTATAATTAGAGTTTTAAGGGGATGTTTATGCCACCTTCATCCTATACCTTGTGTATGGTCCCCCCCCCCCCCCCCCTTTTTTTTTTCCACGCAGATGCACAAAAGAATTATCGGTGTAGTTTAACACGATTAACTTCATCAATGACTAATGTTGGTTAACATGTTGCTCCATAAAGATTCTTGAGAGCTTCTTCTATATTCAAGAATCGTAGTATTCACTTCCGGAGTAAGTTAAAGAAGATGTTGAAGACTATACAGAGCTCAATGCTATCTATGTGCAAGCTGAGAACAAGTAAGGAAAACACAAGTACATTGTTATTTGTTATAGCTCTAAAAAAATAGCCATGCTTGACCTTCAAGAATGAGATTGTTGAAAGTGCTATCCTCAACTTTCATCAATGAAAATACTTATCTAAACACAAAATGCCATATCCTATAATGACATTTTTAAGAGGAGACTTGTGCCACCTCTCCACCATACCTTCTCTATGGTGTTTTTTTCTACTCCCACATATATCACAAAATAAGTGTTACCTTAGTCAAAACGATTAACTTTATCAAGGATTGATGTTGTTTAATAGGTTGTTGTGCAAGGATTCAATGGGCAGCTTCTTCGACATTCAAAGATTGAAGCATCCACCTTGTTCTTTTCAAAAAAATCTTATAATTCTAATAGGTTTGCGCACTTCTAATAGCATCCTTGTTTTGATGATGAGCAATCAAAAACAAATTTTCATATTGTAGTTTTAATTCACATTGCCATGACAACAACATTACACCTATACATTTAACAATCAGTATGTGCACCAATGATGATATTTGATTTGGCTGATTGAATGAATATAATATGAATTAGGTTCCCAAGATCTCCCTATAAGACTTCACAAAAAGCACAGTAGAAAAGCATTCCTTGGTAATATTAAAACATTAAGTAAAATATCACAAAAATAATGTCGCATCCCAATCACTTCAAACGTACCCATGTGCGTATGCATCTTTTCTAGGTTAAAAAAACAAAAATATATGGGCTAATTTTCCCAATGGCTATTTCACGTGGGTCTCCAAAAATCATTGAATTATTTTACATGAAAAATTTCATTGTTTTCTTTCTAATTACCTAAGATTACTACTTCTGTGTGAGTTACATAGATAAATTTATTGAAATTACACTACATGTTAGCACATAAGATACAAAATTCAAAATGTTTGACAAGGTTGATATGATGTATCCTTCTATCAATAGGTCAATACATGCACTATTTCTCTTTAAGTTGACATATACCCTCTCTTCAATAGATTGATACACATACTCTTTCTTTCAACACACACATACTCATCCTTTAATAAGTTGAAGGGTTTCAAGTGGCCCGCTGATCCAAATCTCTACATTTATCCCGAGAAAGGGTTGTATACTCTTATCATTCTCTATGTGGACAACTTGATTATCACAGGAAGCCACGCAGCACACATTGCTTAGACAAAGGTTGCCCTCAGTCACAAATTTGAGATGACAAATCTTGGGTTACTTCACTTCTTTCTTGGATTGGAGATTTTTTAGCACTCAGATGGTATATTCATTTCTCAACAATGGTATTTTATAGAGTTGCTAGATTCTTTTGGGATGTCAAATTATAAGCCCATCACTTCCCCCATGGATCCCAACATCAAACTCTCCTCTTCTAGATTCGATCCAGTGGGCAGATACACTTCTGTACAAGAAACTGGTTGGTTCCTTGATTTGATTGCTCTCAACACATGGCCTCATTGTGCATTTGTGGGTGCATTTGTGGTGGGTGTTAAAATTACAGCAATGTGATGAGCTATGGTGGATCAAATGCTAGAATCAACATCATTAACAAAGTGATTAGATAATAATTAAGATGTAATTAGTGAGCAATTAACTAATTAGTGATTAGATAATAATTAAGATGTAAGCAATTAACTAATAGCTTAATGTAGGCATGGATAATAAAAAACCAGCAAATTCTCATTAGGCCAATGCCTCAATTTATAGAGTTTACATCCAAGCATCTAATCCCACTGATTTCTCCTTGATTCACTCCACCTCTTTTGCTTGATTCTCTCCACCTCTCCCAGAATATCTCCACACTTCCTAAATCTTCTCATGCTACCCTTTATTCTCTCCCAGTAGATTCTTCTCACCTTTTCACAGGTTCTCTCACATTTATAGATTCTCTTTTACAGCCTCTAGCCAAGGGCTTGTTCCCGCACACACCCTATTTACTTGTATATTTCAACACCTCCCCTCAAGTGAATACTCCTAGCACACCTGGACCCTATACCAAGTTTCTCTCTTACTTAATAGTCCGCGAGACTAGTGCCTAGCACACCTCCCCTCAAGTGAACTTAGCACACATGGACCCTGTACCAAGTTTCTCTCTTACTTGATAGTCCGCGACCAGTGCCTCAAGTCCCTAAACTCATAGTCCTTGACACACTCTCTCTCTATGTGTCCAAGGCTACTACAAGTGCCCGCGACCTTGACTAAAGTGCTCACACATACATCTACCACGTGGCCTACATCATCGGTGGCTCAGAGGTGGTTTTACTTTGTTGGGGCAGGTTACATTGGGTTGTGGGGTTTCTCTCTCTCTCTCTCTCTCTCTCTCTCTCTCAGAGATTTTCACATGGCTCCTCACTCTTTGGAGCCTCACATCTTCTCTTGTCTTCAGTCTTCTTGTCATGGGGCAGCTTCTCTTCACGTGGCAGCTTCTCTTCTCGTGTCCATGTCTTCCTTCAATGCTTCCTCTAGATCTTCTTCTCGGTGTGGATCCTCTTCTTGGAAAGAGATGTTCTTCTTCTTTCATGGCTGGGGCCATGAGCTTGTTCATCAGTTCTTCTTGTTCCATGTGAGCAACATGTTTAAATGTTTTGTTGACAGTTCTTTTGGGCTTTTGATGTTTATCTTGTGTCATTATGCAATGCAAACCCAAATCTATGCGGGAGGTCTTACCTTTTGCCTTATTCTGGACAAGGGCAGTCTCTGATCCCATTTTTACATTGATGTAATGTGTCCAATACATAATGCATATGGCATTCATTCTTATGCACATTCCAAATGCAACTCTGGCTGTGAATAATCTTGAATTTGACTATGATTTGCAAGCATTAACCAAGGGTTAAATGCAAAATGATGATTACCACAAATTTATCAGCATAATTTTACCAGAAATTACATTAAATCAAGGGTAACCAATTTGTACGGAATGGTTGGAGTATCAAACCATCTTCGAATTGCAATCTGAAGTTATAGGGATCTGTATCACATACCTAATGGTTAATTTGAACCCTCAATTACACCAAAATACAATGATTAGCACTGATTAATCATTGATTAGCAAATTAATCCTCTATTTTGTGTGTAGAAAACAGAGTATGCGGGGAGCCCAGATCTGAGGCCTTAGAGTTCAAATGAGCTCAAATCCTTTCAAGGCCATCAATAGCAATTAGTCTAGTAGAGGATTAAGCCAAGAAACACAAGATTTGACCAAACATTGAATGCTTAATCTCTGTTTTACCAAAGTCACCTCTGCAGATTTGATGAAGAGCTTGGATCTCACTGTAGACTTGATCAAATCAATTTCTGACTTCACCAGCTTGTAGAGCATGCTTGAAAACCCTCGGGGCTAAGAGGAATTAGACCCATTTGATTGGATGAAGTAGAGATCTTATTTTTCACTCAGAAAACAGGCGCCAGCGAATCTGCGAATTTTTGGAGTTCTAGGCAGCGATTTGCGCTTCTGATTAGATTGGCTGGAGCACCATTGAAGTGGCTATCTATGGCTAGAAGGGTTTGGGCTAATTTGATGTGTGCAAGGAGAGGGAGCTCCTCCACTGGCTGGGGGTACAGAGGGTTAATTGAAAAAAACTAAAAATTTGATTATTTCCTAATTATCTACTAATCCTAATTAACTAGATAATGGGCTCATAAACTTGATGGATTCTAGGCTTGGCTTTGATACCATGTTAAAATTACAGCAATGTGATGAGCTATGGTGGATCAAATGCTAGAATCAACATCATTAACAAAGTGATTAGATAATAATTAAGACGTAATTAGTGAGCAATTAACTAATAGCTTAATGTAGGCATGGATAATCAAAAACCAACAAATTCTCAATAGGTCAATGCCTCAATTTATAGAGTTTACATCCAAGCATCTAATCCCACTGATTTCTCCTTGATTCACTCCACCTCTTTTGCTTGATTCACTCCACCTCTTTTGCTTGATTCTCTCCACCTCTCCCAGAATATCTCCACACTTCCTAAATCTTTTCATGCTACCCTTTATTCTCTCCCAGTAGATTCTTCTCACCTTTTCACAGGTTCTCTCACATTTACAGATTCTTTTTTACAGCCTCTAGCCAAGGGCTTATTCCCGCACACACCCTATTCACTTGTATATTTCAACAGTGGGAACTCTCAATGCTTTCATGTAGGCACCATTGGACACTCATGGGTAGGCAGCACTCCACGTGTTGTGGTACTTGAAAGGCACCAAGATTTTGGCATTTTTTATGGAGAGGGGGCCACTTTACATGGCTATAGCAACTTCTACTGGGTTGAAGATGCGGATTCCCGATGATCTACTACAGGGTATTGCTTTACTCTTGGATCTAGAGCCATTTCATGGACGAGTAAAAAGCAGCCTATGGTGGCACTTTCATCAATTGAGGCGGAGTATCAAAGCGACTTGTTCGGTTGCTTGTTTATGAGATGATTTGGTTGCGGTGGCTACTTAAGGAGATTGGTTTTCGACAAGCAACCTACCCTTATCTCATGTGACAATAGAGTTGCTTGGCTATTCCTAAGAATCCGGTATTTCATGCATGGACCAAGCCTATAGAGATCCACTGCCACTTTATGCGGGAGCAGATCTTGGAGGGAGACATTATCCTTGAATATTTTCCTACCCAAGACAATGGTGTAGACTTATTCACCAAAGGATTTTCTCACTTAGCTCTATCGACGTTCATGGCCGCTCCTTGGGTCTTGGGCCACCACCAAGACGACCTCAGAGGAGGTGTTAGCATATATCATATCTTGTTGGTGGCTTTTCTAGTGTTTATGGGGGCCATTTTTAAGCTCATGCATTCCCCCTATTTTCCCCTATTTTATGGGCCTTTGATGTGGGTTGTCCACCCTTTTATGGACTTTTTTTACCTATTTTTCATGTCGTGTGAGGGATAAGGGAGCAATCAGCTAGCTCATATTGGAGTATATATATGTGTTGCCCTCTTCCTCATTTCCCATCATTCCTTGATCATTCTTGTTGATCACTTTGGTGAGCACCTTCAACCCTCTGCCTCCTACGGAGTCCACTCCTCACCTACAGGCTCGTTGTATCCACTCTTTTCTTGAGGATTAGTGCATAAGTGTTTTGCTATTTCTCTCATCTCAATGTTTTTATCATTCGTCTCCATCTTTCCATTGCCCTCTGACAAATATATCGGATACCACTGTCATGGATCTAATTTTCTAGGGAGATAGAATTTAAAGAAACTTGCACAAGAATTGATTTAATTCAAACAATTCATCAAACACCACATGCTCAATGTATTCAATAATTGAGAGAAAAACAAATAAAAATACTTAGCTCACAAAGCACGACTCCAAGAATGGGTGCAATCATTCCCCCTCATGTGTGTATGGCCTATTTCCCCCACACGAGTATTTACGAGATACTTTATTCCAATTTAGGCCATAGCTTCCAAAAATACAAAAAGGTGCTTTTCTTGCACGACACTCTCTTATCTTCAAATATAGAGTGTCCATAAATTGAGGCTTGGGTTTAAAGCATATCACGCTTTACAAAAATATTAAGGATCAAGTCTATGCTTGATAAACTAAGGCTTTTCCAAATAAATCAAAATGTGCACAAGCTAGCACATGTATATACAAAGCTTGTTTACAAAAATGGTGTGCCAAGTAATAAATTTGTGCAACTTCTCTTCCTCGGAATCCTCTTCACCTATAAAATAACCAACAATAAATTGATGAAACAAATATTCCATAAGCATACAAATCATAGCCACACACATGTTTGCCAAGCGTAAATAACCCAAGAATCACCCCTCCATACGAACCAACTAAAACAAACATTGGAGACCCCAAGCATACGTCAATATGCACCAAACGTATTAATATTTATAATGGCATCACCCATGATATTAACATAACTTGACTTGATGCAAAGATAATCCAAGTATCCTCGAGTTATCTAAGAGAGTAGAATAATATTTTTAAGAGGGCTAAAAATATATTCCCATAACATTCCCTCTTGCTTGAGTTTGCAATTGTTGATTTGTTGAAAAGAACAGAGGATCTCAGGGAAAGCACGAAAATATTTCTGACGCACCCATCTTGCATCTTCACAAGGATGATTTTGGAAAGTCACTAAATATTTGCTATATTGATTTCTAGTTTGAGTTGATGTAATCTCATGATCAATGATAGTGTCTGGGAGTAAAACTTCTTCCTCGCCTTCAACAATAAGAGGTGGTTCTTCATATACTGGATGAGTGGGAAGTGGTCCTTTAAAAGGTTTTAACAAGCTAACATGAAGTGAATTATGAATCTCCCAATGAGAAGGTAATTTAAGTTTATATGCAACATCATTAATTTAAGTTTATATGCAACATCATTAATTTTGTGAATCGCCTTAAAAGGTCCATAAAATCTTAGGGCAAGTTTAATAGTTGGGAATTTTCAAAGCTCTTAAGCCGATGCTTTTCAATTCTCAAAAGTACATAATCTCCAAGTTCAAAAGATATGGCTTTACGTTTACGGTTTGCTTTCTTAACATATTTTTCTTGAGCATGAGCAGTAGAATGTTTTACATCATTGAGAATGCTACTAAAATTGATAGTGAATTCATCAACAGCTTTGATTTTGTGGGAAAGTCTAGTTGCCTAGGCTAAGGTTTTCTATACACACTTTTGAAAGGTGCTCGACCAATAGACGAATGAGGAGTATTATTGTAAGCGAGAAGATGAATGTACTTATCCCATGAATCAGGTTGTTGTGGGAAACATAGGCTTTGAGTAGATCCAAGATAGTACTATTAGTAACCTTAGTTTGTCCATTCGCTTCCGGATGGAAAGCGAATGGAAAAATCTACTTTAGTGCCTAAGTTGGAGAATAGCGTGATTTAAAAGTTACTACAAAATCTTGAGTCTCTATCAGAAATAATGACTTTTGGCAGTCCGCGATGTACAAAGATTTGTTTGATAAACGTATTCGCGGCTTGCTAATAAGAAGTCAAAGATTTCTTACAAGGTAAGAAATATGCTTGCTTACTTAAACGATCAACTATAGTCCAAATCATATCATTATGACTCGATGTAGTAGGCAAACCTGTGATGAAGACCATGGATATTTGTTCCCAATATCATTAGGAATTGATAGAGGAGTAAGAAGTCCTTGGGTTTTACCTTTGTAGCTTTTAATTTTCTGAAACAAAACATTCAGCCACAAATTTTGCTACATCTTGTTTAAGATGAGGCCAAAATGTCTAGAGACCAATTATAGAGTAGCTGAAACAACTCGGTGACTCATATATGGTGGTTGATGCATTTCCTCCAATATGAATTGTCTGAAAGGTAGTGTAATACACAATCTCTTTTGGAAGAAAAGATAACCATCATGGTATGAATAATACCAATAGGGTTCCAATTATTGTCTCTAAGTTTAGTCCAAACTTTAGTAAAATTTGGGTCTGTATCATAGGATTCTCTCATAGGACTCAATGGTTGACTTTGAATAATAGAAATGTTGTGAACACTAGGACGTCTACTTAAAGCATTTGCCAGAACATTTTCTTTGCGTGGTTGATATTGAATCGTGGATTTAAAACTTTGGATAAATGAAGCCCATTTGATATGTCGAACAGAGATCAATGGTTGGGTAAACAAATGACGAATACTTTGTTGGTCTATCTTGATTAAGAATTCTCTGTAGCTAATTCTTTGTCATATGTACTATAATTTCTTTTTGCTGGATTAAGCTTACGAAATTCATAAGCAATGGGATGTCCATCTTGTATAGAATAGCACCAAATCCTTGTCCACTTGCATCAGTAAAACTACAACGAAGAATGGTTGTTGAAAATCTGATAGTGTAAGAACTGGTGCATGGGTCAATGCTTTCTTAAGTTCAGCGAAGGAATGATCTTGTCTGCTAGTCCAATCAAAATGTCTAGCTTTATTAAGAAGTTCAGTCAAAGGATGTGCAATGTATGCAAAATTTCTAACGAACTTCGTGTAGTAGCTACATAATCCAAGAAAATATTGGAGTTCATGAATATCGCGTGGTCTAGGCCAATTAGCAATACTTTGAATCTTTTTGGATCTACTCAAATACCATTAGCAAAAATAATGTGTCCTAGATATTCAATTTCTTCTTGAAAGAATTTTCTCTTTTCAGAATGGACATAGAGCTGATTATCTTGAAGAAGTGAGAAAACTTTTTTTAAATGTTGTTTGTGCTCTTGACGATTCTTACTGAAAACTAATATATCATCACAAAAAACACTACAACAAAATTTTCATATTTCAAGAATATTCTATTCATCATTCTGTTGAAAGTAACCGGAGCATTAATACAGGTGGTAAATCATCTATGAAGCAATTAGAGAACTTAGAGATGAAAGGGTCATGAGACACAATTGATTTGGAGTCATCCTAGGCCGTAAGCTAGTTGACAAAAATAAAAAATGTCTTCTCCTTTTTTTAGTGCAGCTCTTTTTACATGAGTATGAGTTAAGAACGGGCCTAATTCACCTTTGGTCTGATATTAAAGATCAATTTCTTGATCTCCTTTTATTAATCCCATGGTATGGGTATCATAGTCAATCTGGGGATTATGCTCATGTCTCCATGGCATACCTAAGATGACATCCACACCTTGAAAAGGTGCCACTAGGAATGTTCTCTTTTCTTTTAGTGAACCCATTTGTAATTCTAAATCCTTAACCTCCTTTGTGCAGTTGTACTTAGTACCTTGAAATGCAGCTTTTACTTTGTAATGCATTTAAGTTAAGTGCTTTCAATGCTTTTTCAGAAATGAAATCATGCGAACTACCATCATCATGCAATATATAAATTGATTTCCTTTTATTTTCCCTTAAATTCTCAATAAAGCATGAATTGCAAACTTACCTTCATGTGAATAGTCGGGATTAGAGTTACCCTATTGCTTGAAACAATCTTTGTTGTCTTCTTCAATAACATTGAGTCGAGCCATCGATGTGGGATCCTTTTTTTATCAGGGCAGTCTTGCACAAGGTGTCCTTCCTTGTGACATTTGTAACATTTGAAGATTCAATTCTTTGGTTGACCATTTGAAGGTTTGCTGTTGTTTTCCTTCCGAGCATCTCCTTTAGTCATGCCTTTACCCTTTTGCAACCTTGATTTATCAAAAGTACTAGAAGGGAAAGAAGGTTTAGTAGACTTTGTAAAAGATTTATCCTGCATCTTGAAATCTCTAGATATAGTCGTTTTATGTTCTAAATTTAAGGCAAGGTCCATAGCAGTGCTAAGGTCATGTGGATGAAACGTGTTAACGTCAACATCAATGAATTTCCTACGTTGCTCTTTTTCCTTGACTTTTTCAATTACTTAAACTTGTAAAAGAATATCCCAAAATTTGTTAATATAAGCTTGGACATTCTCTTTCTCAATCTAGCGTAGAGTGTCCCATCATTGACATGCTTTAGCTTTCTACTGTGATGGTAAAAAAATGTTTCTTTAAGAGTTTTTGGAACTCTTTTCATGTTGAAGGTCTATATTCACCTTGTTTGATCATGTTCTACCATAAGGTAGCACTTTCGATCAAGTGATTACAAGCACATTTAATTTTGTCCTTTTCTGAGAACCTTTCGCCAAAGAAATAGTTATCTAGTTGGCTAATCCATGCAATGAAAACTCGAGCATCCTTCTTGCCACCATCATAATTTTGAAAAGTGAATGCATTTTGGCTGATTCGTGAGTCTTTTTGAGAATTTTAAGCATGCAAGGTATCTTTAATAGTGCGTCTAACATGATCACTTTCCTTCTCATATGAGTCGGAAGAATTGGAAGAATCACGTTTGCGTTTAGAACGCTTCAATTGCCGCTCTAATTTGCGTCGGAGTTCTCGTTCCTGCTGCTGGCTGCCTGCTGCTGCTGGCACTTTGTTCTTGAAGTGTTGAGATTTGTTCTTGCACCGTGGGTGTACGGGTAACATAGCCATTGCAATTTAATAACACAAATGAAGATGGAAGATTTAGTTCTTAAATTCGTCGTCCAGTAGTTGGCTAGATATCGTCCTCCAAAATTTGCGAAAGCTAATACTTCTTTGATGCCAAAATTTTATAGCAAGAGGTTCCCACTTTCTCGAAAGAGAAAACTTTTTTTGAAATTTTTATACGGATCCTGAATTTCCCTTGAGTAAATTCTTCTTCTTCTTGAGGTCTTTGACAATATTTAAATATAAACTTTATAAGCTTATGTAACTTTAAGCTTGGATAAGCTTATAACCTTATAAATTTTGATGAGCTTATAATTATTAAGCTTTTAAACAAAGCTTACCAAGGCCCAAAAGAAAACAACGATATTCTCTTTGGAAGGGAGAGATGAAAAATAGTATGCGGCCGCCGTGTAGAAGAAAAAGGATTTTGAAGTTTTTTTAAAAAGGATTTATTATTAAGCCTTGTAAAGCTTTACGATTAAGCTTTATGCAAAGCTTAAAAAGCTCATTTTTAAAAGCTTATACTATTTTTAAAAGCTTATACTATTAAGCAAAGCTTATAAGCTTTTAAAAAAACGGCGCTCTCTCTCCCGTCGCCAGCCGCACTGCTGAAGAGAGAGAAAAAGAGACAAAAGGGCACCACTTTGCCGCCGTGGGGGAAGGGAGAAAAAAAAAAAGGGCTTTGCTGCCGCCCGTTTGAAGCGAAAGGGGAGAAGATTTTTTTTTTTCCAAGTTTTCTATTTAAAAGAAATTAGAAGCGTGCATAAATCCATTTAGCTAGTCATCTCCATAAATTGATTTATGGAAGCATGAGTAATCCAAAAGCTAAGCCTGATTCCCCTTCAATTATAGATTTCATCCATACTCATGGATCTAGAAGAGACTAAGAATTTGGGAAAATCTCTTTTCATAGCTTTTCATACAGAAGGTGGTTTTGTGGTTTTTTTAGAGTGGGTTTTCACCCTCCCCTTATCCTTTGGTCTTTGTCCATTGGATAATAGATGCAACCCTTCCAAAAACCTTTGAATTGAGATTTTCAGCTTTCAATTTCTTGTCTCCATCTTCCTAGATCTACCACCGTCACAAATCTAATTTTCTAGGGAGATAGAATTCAAATAAACTTGCAAAAATTGATTTAATTCAAATAATTCATCAAACACCACATGCTCAACCTATTCAATAATTGAGAGAAAAACAAATAAAAATACTTAGCTCACAAAGCACGACTCCAAGAATGGGTGCAATCATCCCCCCTCATTGTGGGTATGGCCAAATCTGGCATCCTCCTCAACCTTGAGAATGGCCTCTGCGTGCACATTAGGGAAAATTCAGGCTCCAAATGGGCCCTTTAAGGGCTTTCTCTCTCCTCTTGGAATCCCAGAAAAGTGTAAAAATAATATTATTATATTGGGTTTGTCTCTCTTCTTTTCAAATCTAAATTCGTATTTTTTCATATTTTCTAAAGAGATTCAATGCTTATTTTATTCTAATGTGCTTAAATTCTACGTAACTTCAACCGTTTGTGAGTGAAAATTTATAAATATGAAAAGCGAGTACTCTATAAAGTAAGAAAATAAGTATGAGAATATTTCTGACATATGTAACTATGCAACTATATTTCTAACATAAGTACAACATGGAATTAAAAGATGCTTATTGAAAATAGTGGCATTTTTTAAAAGAACTCGAATATATCTTGAAGCAAACTTAGTATTTTAAAAAGTTCTTTTTTTCAGTGCATGCTTAAGTTCTATTCTAGTGCATTTTCATGAAGTTATGGTGGTTGCGAGTTTTCCTCATTCAATAGCCACTCTTCTCCATTTTAATTTTCCTCCATTCAAATCTTCAATCTCTCAAGGAAGCCTCTAAGCTTTCACTTGAATCTCCTCTTTCCTCACATACTATTTATGCATGGACAACAATGAAGAGAGATTTGACTTTCTGGTGCCTTCAAGTGGAACCAAAAAGTCGTATTTGCCTTCATTGATTTTTTATACTCGATTATTTTAGTACCAGAAAGTGTTATTACATCAAGAAGGGCATCAAGAAGTGTTGCTACAGTGTTGGAGATATGGACATGTTTAGAGGGCATTAATTTTTATGTTATTTGAAATTCAAGTGTCTGAAATTAATGATAATATTTTACTACACCGTATATTTTTGTAAAGAGAGGAGCTTATTACAATTTTAGTATTGTTTTGTGGTCTGTAGAACATCAGAGATAATTCTAAGAAGTGATTTATACATGTGGACCTGGATGATGAGTAGGCTCCTCTCTCTATAAGAGAACAGAGGCTTCTAAGGTCAACCCTTATGTAATGCGCAACACGTCAAGGGAATTAGGGAGAAAGCCCGTTAATATATGGATGAAAGGATCAATTTACCCACCTGATCCCTTGACCCAACAAACCACTTAAATTTTCAAGCCTAACTTCTTTGATCAAATATGTTTGTGAGGGAAATGTTGGCTTGTTTGGTTACACAACAAGGCTTGCCAGTCAAGTGTAAAGCGTTTGGATATCGTCACAAACAATGATGATGAAGGAAGCTCAGATTAAGTAGTCAAATGCTCGACTGTCTAATAATAAGGAGAATGAATACAATGAGTTGGTAGAAGTTGTTCATGCTCAACATTTGTAGAACCATGAATTGGAACAAAAAGAAAAGGATCTAGAGGCCAAGAACAACAAATTAGAAGGGGCATTAGAGAAGACAATCAAACATGGGACCACCTCTAATTTGGATGCACGTGAATGAGTAGGATAACAAAGGCCATTTACTGCAGCATGTCAAGGGAATTAGGGAGAAAGCCCGTTAATATATGGATGAAAGGATCAATTTACCCACCTGATCCCTTGACCCAACAAACCACTTAAATTTTCAAGCCTAACTTCTTTGATCAAATATGTTTGTGAGGGAAATGTTGGCTTGTTTGGTTACACAACAAGGCTTGCCAGTCAAGTGCAAAGCATTTGGATATCGTCACAAAGAATGATGATGAAGGAAGCTCAGATCAAGTAGTCAAATGCTCGACTGTCTAATAATAAGGAGAATGAATACAATGAGTTGGTAGAACTTGTTCATGCTTAACATTTGTAGAACTATGAATTGGAACAAAAAGAAAAGGATCTAGAGGCCAAGAACAACAAATTAGGAGGGGCATTAGAGAAGACAATCAAACATGGGACCACCTCTAATTTGGATGCACGTGAATGAGTAGGATAACAAAGGCCATTTACTGCATTGCGAAAAAATAGTGCAAACTACAAACACCATATACATGCCGAGACTGATAAGCTGAAGAACCTTAAAAAAGACAATGGAGCACTCTCACAAGTCTTTTCAAGATAGATGGTGCAGTCTACACTTTCTCATTCAAAGTTCAAAACAATTAGTGATGATCTCATACATGCACGATTGTAAGATGTGAAGAATGCATTTACTGTAACTAAAGCTCAAGGTATTTGTGACAAAGTTGGTTTAAGTAGAGAATCCTATGCAATGATCTACAGACAAATGGATGCAGATTTTAAGTCTGTGTTAAGAAACAAAAGGGTAACTCCATTGCCATGCCCTTTTAGTGTCAGAAAAGCAAGGCAACAATTGAATAACAATGTCCTTGAACTCATTGGTAAGCTGAAACACATAGTTCACTCACATGTATTCAAGCATTGTGCTAAAGAAGTGACCTTCGATCTGAATCCGAACAACAATTATGTCTTGGATGTGTGCAAATTGCAAGCTACAATGGTGAAGTTCTATGATATGTCTATTCAAGAATGTGGTGGCACACTGAAATTTGTACTAGAGTGAAATTATGAAGAATCAAAAGATAGAAAGAGTAAGTTTGACATTGATGAACAAGGCATTGGATCCTTCCATAAAGCCAGGTGATCCTCAGTACTGTAGTGTTCAATCTAAAAATGAAATTTGGTGGCTCGCAACATTCGAGGTTCTAAAATAATACCATGAGATCCTAAAGATGTTTTTCCATCTAACAGAGATTCATACTGTGGTTCAACGTCAAAAAGCAAGTGAAATTCTACAAGCGCATGTTTGGTGTCTCAAATGCTACAAATACAGAGTTCTCTTGCTTGTATTGCATGTGCTCAAGGAAAAAGGGCAAGCATGGAAAAAAGGCGTGGAATATGAATACTAGGAAGGATGGTGCACCGACTTGTGATCAATTCATATGGGATGGCAGAACAATGGTTAGGGTGGATCCAAAGTGGGACCCTATACTTGGATTTCCTTTAACATGAGTCCTTCCTTGTACACTACATGCTATCTATAGAATTGTGAAAATTTTGATTTATGAATATATATTTTTTAAATATAAGATGCAACCAATGTCAGAGGTCCAAGCATAGTGTAAGAGAGTGGAGGAGGTTTTTTCATGCGTCAGTTTACACAAAGGGGAAGTGAAAATCAAGAAAGATGAGAAGAGATCAGGTGTGTAAGTGGGCCATGCAAACCAAGTATTGGTGGAGCCAAGGCTAGAAAATTTTTGTCATCACCAAGGAACCATAAAGGCCATTTATTAGCTCTTCAACCATGGAAGTATGAGCTATGGAGGAAGTTACACATGGTTGTCCGAGATTGTGTAATGGCGAGACTAGAATTTCAAAGGCTAATGTATGGATTGCCTTTAATAAGGTTGCTACACTTCTAGAAAATGACATTCAATGAAGAAGATGCCAATAACTTTAAAGAAGGATGACCACGTTTTACAAGTACATGGAGGAAGCATGTACCATCAAGTAGCATAACACATTATATGGTAAAAATCCCAATTTTGTATGTTCCTATGTTGTTTAGTGATTCTTATTGAAAATAACCAATGTGCATATGATGTTGTCATTTTTATTTTGGACACTCATGGTTCCTACTTTGCAAATCAGGGAAGCTTAGCTATCTAGTCTACCTAAGGCATGGAGCGCTCACATTCGCAAAGCTCATTGTGGGTTTCAGGCCACCTCGCATATGGTGGTGGAATCCATGAAATCAATGCATTGAGGCAATTACTCATGTGGTGGTATAGGAGGATTGTAGTTAGGATAGAGAAGAAAGAAGCCAAAGCCAATAGAACACATTGAATTCACGGGGCTTAATGCTTTGGATATTAAAAATTTGATTCTTCAATAAACTTCGCAATTATAAATCAGTGACTCGAATATATTAGAATTACGGTTGCAGGAAAGCACACAAAGCTTGGAGAAGAAGAAGCAAGAATGCACACTACACACAGTGTATTAGATTGTGTCAATGTACAAAGATAAGTTAGCCCTAAAGTGATGGGCGTATATACAAGCCGGGGGAAAAAAACCTCCTAAGGAGGGAAAAAGTGCCCCAGCAGTCCTAAGTGTGTTCACACACATCACTACCTATATATATGGCAACAAATCCCCCCTGGGAGTGATGGCGTGAACGAGAGCTGGCACTCATGTATAGGGAAGTGCCATGCCCGAAGTAGATCAGTCCACAAAGGGGAGCAAGCCCAAAGCTTTGCGGAAAGCTTCAAACTTCTCATGAGGAAGTGCCTTTGTGAAAAGATCGGCGAGGTTGTCCTGTGTTGGCACATATGCCAAGCTGATCTCTCTTGTTGCTGAGAGTCTCTCCCTGACATAGTGATAATGCACCTCAATGTGCTTTGTGCGAGCATGAAAAACTGGGTTTCTCGCAACTGCCAATGCGCTCTGACTGCTGTCAGTGTAGATAGAGGTGGAAGACTCCTGTCCAACACCCAAGTCAGCCACCATATAAGCCGTCTGAGCCACACACACTCAACCGTAACTGTGAAAGCTGCCATGTACTCAGCTTCACAACTAGAAGTGGCCACAGTAGGTTGCTTCTTGCTCAACCAAGATATGCATGAGCTACCGAGCATGAAACAAAAACCACTTGTGGACACTCTTGTGTCATAGCAACTAGCCCAATTTGAGTTCGAAAAAGCATGTAAATCTGTGTCTTATTCATGACTAATTGCTTTTGGAGTTGTACGTTTGTAAGGGTGGCCTATACTGGTATGCACACAAGATAGAGTTCACCTGAGTTTGTTTTGGTACACACAAAATCCATCAAAATGGAGGATTCCACAGTAGCAACTCTGCAAGACGAGGATGGAATGCGCATTTTGAGAAAAACAAGTCAGAGTGGTGTGTGTGTTGTTGGCTATCGTGAGATAAGTTCTTATTTTATGGTCAAAGATTCTAACAGAATACATTTTGGATACTCAGTTTGGTAATAGGTTCATTGTTTCTAGTGAGAGGCTTCAAAGACCCACACCTCCAAAAAGCCTTGAGGATGGCTCCTTCCTGAACAACGATATGAATAAAGATAATTTAACTGGTTGTTATAGTGTGTTAGACATTATCAAGAGATTACCTGAAGAAAACACTCTGTGTATGGTATTCTAGAAGGCCTCAACGATAGCACAGGCTGATGAACTTCCAAGTAGGTATGATGGTAATGTTATTTTTGAATTTCCCCTGCTAAAGATGGTCATAGAACAAAGGGATTAGGAATGAAGTATGATGGTCATATTTGGAGCGAGGATGTAACAAGCATTATCGCAAACTTTAATGGGGTGATACAACTAAGGAAGTGTGGAGGGGATTTCATTTGCCACAATGGGTTATGCCAATGTTATGTCAGTACTACTGGACTAGAAAATAATAGTCATTGGAAAGGTAGGTTGCTAAAGGTACCCGAGGTAGGAAATGTTTCAATAGGGACATTGTAATGTTTTTATTGTAAGACGGCCCCTACTTGCATGGCTGCATGTCCTTGCAAATTGTACATTTGTCTTCCATATGATATTGGTGGCCTCCCAGTGACAAGGTGTGTAATACACCTTGGATACCACACCCACAAGGTTGGTGAGGGTTCTTCAAGGGCAGACATTGAGTGCTTCAAGCACAAAGTGGCAAAACTGGTTCAAGCCTCCCCCTCAAGTGGACTAAAGGCTCTACAATAGAAGATTTTTGCTGAGGAAGTGATGCTGGAGGCTGTTTGGACCAAAGGCTCTGATAGCTTCATGATGGATGAAACTGAATTGGACAAATTTCTAGGGTCCTTGGAGCCACTTCTAAACACAAAAACGTAAGGTCACTTGAGAGGGTGGTTTGAATAAACAAGCGATCAATGATTCATTTACTATCCTTTTTGTGTGTGATAGAGTATCTCAGTGGAAAAAAGAAACCAAAGGTGAATCTCTTGCTACTACAAGTTCAGGCTAGGAAACTATTTTGCATTTGAAACTCTCCAGCAAGTACGACTTCTTTTAGAGTATAATATTCCCAGGGCAACTTGTAATGTCAAGATTTGGAAGATGCCATGTGTTCAAGATGTCTACATGGGGGCCAGGTTCTAGAGTTCACTTGGTGAACAAAATGTGTCTTGGTGGAGAGTTGGAAAAATGCTAGGTGTTCTTTGATCATGTTAAGAGAATACATGAATGGCACATAATGGCTTGTCATGTGTACAACCCTTTTCTTCAATAACTACAAACAATAGCCATTGGTGTGGTGAGTTTAAGACAGAAGAAAGAGAGGTATTGTGACATGAAAAATTGATATCTTTCATTTTCAAATTTGTACATATTTTGATGGTTTCTCAATGGTAATAAGGTGGAAGCTTGTCCAAGAAGATTGCGGTGCCCACAATTGAATAACGGCGTGGTGATGCGGCGGCTTGGCGGCTACCCTGATAACCGCATTCTGTCTTCAAATATAATGGTTTTACTTGATTTAGGGTGCACACATTGTAAATGCAACAAGTATGCTTGATAAATACTTTGGTATGGTAGATAGGCTAGTGATGTGGAAAATAAAAGTGGGCCTTCATGCTCACATGGATTTTAATTGTATTATTAATATAGTATTCACCACCATAAGGCTACAAGTTGGGGAGTGTGGAAGGCATGTGGAGGAGTGTGTGTAGGTGCATAATTGGGAAAGATTCTTCTTGAATGCCTACATGGAAGAGGAGAATTCCACCATGTGTAAGTGGGATCTCCACCTACATGCCACTTAGACTTGGCTATTATCTCATCACACTTTCAAAGTCAAAAAGTCTTCAATTTAATAATAAAAAGAAGACTTACCCTAAGAGGACAATTGATGGTGACATCTACCCTTATGTCACTGAAGGGTTGAAGATTTTTATGTTATAATTTGTAGCAATGGAAGAGAGAGTGATTCTCCACCTATAAAAGGAGCCCTCTGATGGGGAGAAACCTGAATTAGGGTTTAGATTAGAGTTCATTCATGGGAGACATACACAGAGAAGCAAGGGAGAGAGAGAGAGTGAGAGTTGTGGGGATAAGTCAACTAACAAAGTGAGTGTGTGACTCCCCTATCACACATGTATATTGCACTAGTACACATAGTGCACTTAGTACATTAAAAGTACTAAGTGTACTATGTACTATAACTTATGGGCTTGTACACACTATAAGGGTGGGCATTATGCCTTTACCCCAACAACCTCCCACTTAAAGGCAAAGTGCCCTTAAGTAAAGGAAAAGAAAAAATCAGCATGTACATGATAATATACAAGGCCATATCAAGGCTGAAACTGGCCTCATCCAATGCCCATCAAGTGTCTGCAATGAGCAAACCGCTCCGGAGGCAAACTCTTCGTCAACAGATCAGCCGGGTTGTCATCCGTATAAATTTTAACAAGCTGAATTTGCTTGTTCTCTATCACCTCTCTGATGAAGTGATACTTCACATCCACATGCTTCGTCTTTGCATGAAAAACAGGGTTCTTTGCCAACTGAATGGCACTCTGACTGTCACAATGCAACAATGGAATATCCCCTGTATATCCCAAATCAACCACTAACCGAGATAGCCATAATGCCTCCTTGCAAGCCTCTGTGGCTGCAATATACTCGGCCTCTGTAGTAGATAAGGCAGTGCACTTCTGCATCCTGGATATCCATGACACAGCACCTCCTGTGAATGTAAACACATAACCGGTAGTAGACTTCCGGTTATCTGGATGACCGGCATAATCCGAATCCGTGTAACCATGCACTAATGCATCCTGTTTGCCAAAGCAAATGCACAAATCCTGTGTGCCCTTCAGGTATCTCATGACACCTTTCACTGCTTCCCAATGCTTCTTGCCAGGGTTGGCCATGTATCTAGAAACCACTCCCACTGCAAATGCAATGTCCGGCCTAGTAGCAACCATGGCATACATGAGACTGCCACAAGCTGAAGCATACGGAATCTTGGCCATATCAGCCCTGTCTCTATCTGACTGTGGGCTGTCCATAGCACTGAGTTTCAAATGTGGAGGCAAAGGAGTACTAGCTTTCTTCCCCCCGTCCATATTGAACCTCTGCAAGACTTTGCCAATGTATTCCTTCTGAGACAAATACAACACATGCTGATTTCTGTCCCGAAGTATCCGCATACCCAAGATGTGATTTGCATCACCCAGATCCTTCATATCAAAGGTCTCATGCAGCCTCTTTTTCAATGCATCCATCTCTTTACGAGATTTCCCGGCAATCAACATATCATCAACATACAAAATGAGAATCAAGAGACTGCCATCCAAAGCTTTCTTGGTGTACAAGCAGTGATCTATGTCACTTCTCCTGAATTTCTGAGATTTCATGAATGTATCAAATTTATGATACCATTCTCTTGGTGCCTGTTTGAGCCCATAAAGACTCTTTTTCAGCTTGCATACAAGCTTCTCCTTTCCACTCTCTGCATAACCCTCTGGCTGCTGCATATATATCTCCTCATGGAGATCACCGTGAAGAAAAGCAGTCTTCACATCCATCTGAATCAAGTCCAGATCATCATGCGCAACCAAAGCCAACACAGCTCTAAGTGTGGTCATTTTGACCACTGGAGAGAAGATCTCATCAAAGTCCACACCATATTCCTGCTTGAAGCCCTTAGCCACTAACCTGGCTTTGTATCTTGGCTTAGCATCTGATGCAACTTTGAGCCTGTATACCCACTTGCATGGCAAAACCTTCTTGCCTGCAGGCAAAGGCACCAACTTCCATGTTCCATTTTTATGCAGAGAATCCATCTCTGACTTCATGGCACGCTCCCATAGAGCTTTGTCTGCCCTCTGTAAAGCCTCTTTGTAACATGAGGGCTCCCCACAGTCAGTAAGCATCAAATAGTCAACCCCTGGAACAAACCTGTCAGGGGCTCTGGAGGGTCTAGTGGACCTCCGTACCCAATGACCATCATTTGCAGGTTGCTGTCCAGCCTGCATATCACCCATTGGTGGCTCCTGTTCCATGCCATAAGGCTGAAAAATCATGCCCGGTATCTCCTCCAACTGTGGTATATCCATAGGGATATCTTCTGCCATATCTGGCTGTCCATTTGGACCATTTTCAGCACCATTTAAGGGCTGGTTTTCCTGCTGTAATGGCTGATTTACAGCCCTTTGTTGTTGTCCATGATGTCCATCATCATCAAAGATGACTCTGCCAGGCTCCTGTTGCCTTGCAGGCTCCTTATACATGCATGTTTCATCAAAAATGACATCATTGCTGCGAATGATCTTTCTATTCATGGGATCCCAAAGTCTATACCCCATTTCACCTCTGTCACCATATCCTAGGAATATACATTTATGAGACTTAGGATCAAGTTTGGTGCGCATTTCCCTGCGTATGTGCACGTACGCAACGCAACCAAACACTCTCAAGTGCTTGTATGACGGAGGCTTCCCTGTCCATACTTCTTCTGGCACTTTCCCACCAAGCCTCGTGTTAGGTGACCTGTTTATAAGGTGAACGGCTGTCATAACAGCTTCAGCCCAAAAACCATGAGGTAGTGCAGCATGTGACAACATAGAACGGACTTTCTCCTGAATGGTCCTGTTCATCCTCTCTGCTGTCCCGTTTTGTGGAGGATCATAAGGAGTAGAGAGCTCCCTCTTGATGCCTTTAGCATCACAAAAGTCCTGAAACTGTTTGGACGTATACTCTCCACCATTGTCGGAACGCAAAGCCTTCAGTGTTTTGCCAGTTTGATTCTCAACATGAGCAACAAACTTCTGAAACACTGAGAATGTATCACTCTTCAAACGAAGAGGATAAACCCACACCTTGCGTGTGGCATCATCAATAAAAGACACAAAATATTTTGCACCTCCCAAAGAAAGCTGAGGCATCTCACATACATCTGTATGCACAAGCTCTAACTGAGCATCTTTCTGTCCAAGAGCTTTCTTGTGGGGGCACTGTAGTTGCCTACCATATATACAATGCTCACAAAACTGAAAACTTGAAAACTTTAGAGAAGGCAAGTAACCCAAACGAGACAATTGCTCCATTCCCTTGACACTCATGTGTCCCAACCGGCTATGCCACATAGAAATTTCCGGCAGCTCGGTTGCATTTACATTAGCATGGTGACAAACACCTGCATGCATGAAATAAAGAGTGTCCACCTTAGAGCCCCTGGCAACAACCAGTGAGCCCTTACTAATTTTCCACTTTCCACTACCAAATGTGGTAACATAATCAGCATCATCAAGCTGTCCAGTAGAAAGCAGATTCTTCTTGATCTCAGGCACATGCCTGACATCATGGAGCATAAGCTGTGAGCCATCTGAAAATACAAGCCTTACATCACCTCTGCCAAGTATCTTGCATGCATGGTTATCACCCAAATAAACCACTCCTTCATTGCCAGCAGTGTACCTGACAAACAAGTCTTTGCAACCTGTGACATGAAAGGAGGCACCTGAATCAATGATCCATGAGTGCATACCATGACCACCTGTAAGAAGTGAATGGGCATCAAGTGAAGAAGTAAATAGGACCTCATCCTCACTGCCACCTGCATGTGACACATTGATTTCTTCAATCTTGACTCCACTTTTGCCCTTTGGCTTTACATCTTTGGCTTCATCCTTCTCTTTGTCTTTGCCTTTTCCCTTTTCTTTTTGATCATTTTTCCATTTGTAGCATTGTTTTTTGATGTGTCCCTTCTTGCCACAATAATGGCATTCCAAATCCTTTTTCGAGCGAGATTTGCTCCTTCCCCTTTCTTGGCTTTTCCCCCTTTGCTGGGATCTCCCACGTGCATTCATTGCATTGGACTTTCCCACAGAGTTGTTTTTCCTGTTCATCTCTTCTTGAAGAAGAGCACCCTCAACATCTGCATATGACAGCATAGCATGCGAATTACTAGTGGCTGTCCTGAATGTGTCCCAACTCTCTGGCAAAGTGCATAACAAAAAAGTGGCTTTGAACTCATCGTCCATTGCCAACTTTTGATTAATGACCTGGCTGACAATACCATTAAACTCATTGAGATGGGCTGTCATAGAAGCCCCTTCCTTCATCTGAAGGCCTATGAGTTTCTTCAACCAATACACTTTGCTTGAGGCACTTTGTTGGGCATACAAGTCCTGCAATCTCTGCCACATTCCCCAAGCTGTCTTCTCTTCACGAATGCTGAAAAGTAATGAGTCTGACACAGACAACATGATAGTAGATCTTGCCAGCTCATCCATATCTTCCCACTCTTCAGCTGTAAGAGAAGCGGGCATCACACCCCTTTCTTTGATAGGCTTATGTTGCTTTTTCTGAAGCAACACATTGTAGCACTGGGTTTGCCAAATATCATAATTATGCGAGCCTTCAAGCTTCTTGATGTGAAGCAATGAAGAGCTCTCACCTGTGGTTGCCATAGCAAAATACAACCTGTAATGCCTGACTCCCTGCAAATGTGCAAACACTGCACCCAAGATGTGCAAACACTGCACCTAAAGCACACAAAGTGCTCACAAATGTTCTCCCAAGCTTTATCTCCCACTGCGGAAGCAAGAATGCAACTTTTCTCCCACTTTTTGTGATGAAAACACCAAAATCTGGTTGCTGCAGATTTTGGACAGCACCTTAAATGTCCTCTTTTGCCCTTCCAAAGTACTGTACAGCAGTACTAAGCGCTCACCAATGATGTACCAAACCTGTACCGGCAATTTCAGCAGCTGAATTTGAACCTTTTGATCACTCAAAACAGTGTACAGCCATGCCAAAACATGTACAAATCTGTACCAAAACTGTACCAGCAGGTACAATAGCAATAAATGCTCTCCTGGCTGTCCAAATGAATGAAAATCAGACTTTTACAGTCACGAACACTGCATAAAACAGTCCCGAACAGAAATTGGGCAAAAGCCCCTTGACTGCAAGCTGATTTTTGAGGATTCAAGGCATAAAAGTCTTGCCTGCTGCTTTGCCAAGCTCAACAAGCATACAAACTTGAAAAGCCCCTTGATTTGAGATCAATTTCTGATCATGCATGGTACATTGGCGCACATGAAGGCATCCGGAGTGTTCACGATGCTTCCCCCTGGCCACATATACATCAAATACATGAAAGCCCCTTGATTTACAGGCACATTGAGTGCTTGTAAGGCATCAGCACATTAACCACAGCATCAAATGCGATTGCCTGCATGCAAATCAACCAAATCGGCACAAAAGCCCCTTGATTTGCACTGCAATTTGCTGCAATTTGCTGCGATTTTGCCCAAATGTGCAATTTCTCACATCATACAGCATGTATGAGTGCTTAATTGCACAATTACATCAAAAGCCCCAAATTTCGACATCCAATTTCCTGCAAATTGATCCTGATTTGACCAATTTCCTGCAAATTTATCCTGATTGTGACCAATGTCACCCAATTTTGCCAATTTTGCTCAAAAATTGAGCAATTGGGCACCTGTACCTGCTCAATTGATTAAATTGATAAGAAATTCGCAAAAAATTAGAGGCAAATACCTCTGAAATCTCTGATTTTTTCTGATTTGCAGGTTGATTTCTGTTGCAGGAGAAGGGAGGTTGATGCTGTGCAGAAGGGGGATGATGATAAGAAATTCGCAGCTGATGTACGGTTGGCTGCCTGCTATGAAGCTCTCATCTTCAGCATTACTGTGCTGTGTGTATACAACTCTGAGAGAAGGTGACGTGAAGGGGTGGCCAGCTTAAGCTGGCGGTGGCGCTCAAGCGAAACGCCTGTGTATGTTATGGCGTAAAGTCAAGAGTCCCGACGGGTGCAGCCAAAACAAGAACCACGGCGGCCAGTATTCACCTGTTTCGCCTAGCGCCAAGCTGACGATTTGGAGTCGACTGCTCTATTCGCCTTGTGGCCAGCGTTACACACGTTGCTGTTCGCTTGACTACGCTCACGTCTCCTAGCGCCTTCGCTCTCACTTCGCGTGGTTTCGCAGGTGATGACTACCTCTTCTAAACCTGCTTCGGCTCCTGATTATGTTGACGCCCAACCGCTGGCTGCTGCCTTCGCTCGCTATGAGCGCTTATTGCCTTCGCTTCACTCGCCTAGCGCCAGTACGCCCAGCGCTATCTCCACCAGCAGCGCTAGTCTTCGCCAAGCGCTGACTTCGCTTAGCCTTGTGCCACGTGCTCGTATGCAGAAGTGGCTGCCCCAGCCACGCTACAGCCAGGCCTGAGTATGGTCGTGTGCTGCCTCAGCTAGGCCTTGCTGCGTATCTGATAGGCTCACACAGAAGAAAAACGACCAGCAGCTCACACAGAGGCAGGAAGAGGGAAGAGGGAGGGAAGACCTTGCTCTGATACCAGTTGATGGGGAGAAACCTGAATTAGGGTTTAGATTAGAGTTCATTCATGGGAGACATACATAGAGAAGCAAGGGAGAGAGAGAGAGTGAGAGTTGTGGGGATAAGTCAACTCACAAAGTGAGTGTGTGACTCCCCTATCACACATGTATATTGCACTAGTACACATAGTGCACTTAGTACATTAAAAGTACTAAGTGTACTATGTACTATAACTTATGGGCTTGTACACACTATAAGGGTGGGCATTATGCCTTTACCCCAACACCCTCCTCTCCCTTTCAAAAAAATGAATGAAGCCTCCTCAATTGAGCATTTTGTGTCATTGCCATTCTCTTATCTTCAAACCCTTATTCAAACACTCTCTTTACATGTGAATGTCTCATTTAGCATTAGCTCCTCATGCTTAACCCAATTTTGGACCTCTTTGATGATTCATGATAAGTGGGATAAGGAGTTATTATCTTGGTGGGCTTGTGACTTCTCAAGGTAGCCCTTGCCTTATTGCCGCTCTCCTTTGAGGTACCAATGGTTTTAGCGGTAATGAGCATGTGGAAAGACTTTGGGGACTATAGGTAAATCTTTATAATTGTCCACTGAGCAATGTTAACCCTTACCCTCTAGCTTGAATCATGAAGGAGATGAAAGGCAAGAGGCTATGTGAAAATTGAGGTTTCATGCAAAGAGAGGGAAGTGCACTTTTTGTGGTCTAATACCCAAGTTTCAACCGGTAATTACTCATCACTCAGGTATTGGTTTCTAAAATTGATCATATGGCTAGGAAGCTCTTTATATGCTCTTTCCACTCATGTAACTAATTTCTTAATCATTTACTTCATTGATGATCAAAATTTCTTCCAAAGTTGCTAACTTTTAGGCGAATTTTGATAGTTTTATAGTCTTGTAGTAATTCGCTCGGTTGCCCGTTTTTGAAAGTTTTTATATAGGCGCAAAGCTCTCTTCAAGCTCTACGTACCTATGTTATGCTCTTTTGTACAATCTATATGGATTTAAAATTGCAATTCTCTGTGTATCTCTATTTTTATAGACTTTTTAGCCATTATTTCTTCTTAATAATGATTAATTCCTCTTAATCTTTTATCAAAAAACAAATCCCATGTGTCTTATCCTCTTGTAAGTGATTGCTATATTCCTCTTAATTTAAGATGTTCCATCCAAATCGCCCAATTCAAACGGATGAACCTTACCAACATTCCCCGTATGTTTCCGTTCACATAATCCCGAGTCGGAAGATTTTCTTCCAACAAAGAATTGCCCTCTTGTTTGGAGCTGCAAGACTGGCACCATAGGACCAAGTGGGCCATTAAAGGCACCCTATTTTTGGAAGAATAAAATTAGGTAGCCTTGAACATCCTCAGATGCTGTGGTTTTGTGGACATGATGCGGAACATTGTTGGAATCCTACTAAAGCAGCCTTAGCTTGGCATGAGGCTTTGCCAGAGGAGTCCACGAATGATTGGGAAAGGTTGACCAAAGCAATGAAGGAGAGATTTGGGACAGTGAAGTCATCAAATGATTTACTATTGCAATTGGATCAGATTTTTCGAAAGGAAGGAGAGTCAGTTTTTGCCTTTTTAGTGAGGTATGAAGCCTTGTTCATCAAGTTGCTTTACATGTTGTTGCTTCTTCTTTTTCACTTTCTATGGGAGATTCAAAGAGTTCTTTAGCAATGAAGCACCTTAAGATAAGCAAGTTTATCATGGCTTTGGATCCCCGCTTGCATGGAAAAGTTCTTAGCAAATATCCCACTAATTTTGAAGAGGCTCTTTGTATTGCTTTGAAGAAGGAGGCCACTCTTCATATTGAGTCCACATTCCAATCTTCTCCGCATGTGCCGACCCCACCACGAGTAGAGATAGCCTCAACATCTCAGGTGCAAGCTCCATCCTTGGATCATAACATTGCACAAATTATGACAGAATTTACTGATTTAAAGTTACACTTAGTCAACGCAAGGCCACCTAGGGTTCCACGAGTTGAGGATAAACCTAGGGATAGAAGTAGTGTCACATGCTATGAATGTCAAGAGAAGGGGCACTATCGCAATGAGTGTCCAAAATTGAGGAAAAGAGAGGATAAAAGTTTAGCACTTTTAGAGGAAACATGCTAAGAAGAAGAAGAGGAAACATTGATGCCATTAATGGCAAAAAGAGGTCGTAAAACTAGGAGCCAAGAAGAAGAAGAAGATAAATCTGAAGAAGAGGAGAAAAATAAGAAGAAGAAGAAGTCGTCTACGAGAAAAATTGGACAATCTGACTTTCCTCTTGGACAAGGATCTCTTAGTTATGACCTCTTAACAGATCTTAGGGAGAAAATGGCACAAATCACATTTGGGCAGCTTTTGGCACTCTCTCCAAAGCTCAGAAAGGAATGGGGTAAGCTGGCGAATCTAAGAAAAAGAAGAAGAGGGATAATGGGACTCCTATGGCTCAAAAGGTGGATATTGATGTAGGAGATGATGTGCCTGGATTGATGTCATCATTGAGAGGCAAACAATTTCTAATGCATACATTGATGGAGGTGCGTCAATCAATGTCATAAGTGAAAAAACAATGAAAGATGCCGATTTAAAGTTGTCTTCTACTAACTCTCCCTATCGCATCAAACTTGCTGATAATACTAGGGTGAAAACTTTAGGAATTGTCAGGAATTTGGGAGTGGATGTATGTGGTATTTCTGTGCCTACAACTTTCCAGGTCATTCCTACAAAGCCTGATGCTAGGGCTTACCCATTGATATTGGGTAGGCCATGGCTTCGCCAAGTGAAGGCAATTCAAAAGTGGGAGACAGATGATCTTATTCTACAAGGTGAGAATAAGAAGGTCCACTACAACATCAAGAGTTGTCGCAAGAAAGTGGTAAGAGGTGAACCTTCAACTTCCAAAAGTTCAGAGTTAGAGTCATCCGCCGATGAAGAGGAGACAAGTGGTAGCTCCGAGGATTCCATCTCAGAAGGGGAGGTGGAGGAGTTACATTTGGTCTTTCCCTGGGAAGGGATCGCGAGGGGATGCTGAAGACAATGGAGCCTTGGAAGGGAAACTTCTTCAACCATGTTCAAGAAAGAAGATGTGGACCTCACTAGTCTTCACCAACAGAATGAACTTCTTCTTGATGAGTCCATAGCAGGTACTGAAAGGGAGAATTACTTAAAAATATTGATTTGTGAAAAAGATCAAAGGAAAACCTCATTTATCACCCCTTGGGGAGTGTATGCCTATAGGGTAATGCCATTTGGCTTGACCAATGCACCAGCAACTTTTCAACGCTTCATGAGTCAAGTATTTGTACCTTACTTGGGAAAGTTTATAAGGGTCTTTTTGGATGATTTTTGCATTTATTCAAGTCGCATGGATCACTTGAAAAAGTTGAGGTTTGCCTTGCAAAGTATTGATGATGCAAAAGGGTGTCTTAAAACTGGAAAATGCCGCTTGTTGGCATGAAGGAAGGGGTTCTCTTGGGACATGTTATCTCAGAAGAAGGCATAGAGATGGATCCTGAGAAGGTGCAGGCAATTGTGGCCCTCCCACCACCTACCAATGTAAGGGGGAGGTAAGGAGGATTTTGGGTAAAACAAAGTATTACCAACGCTTTGTTGATATGTTCTCTGAGAAGATGTATCCTATAAATCTGTTGACAAGGAAGAATGTTTCTTTCCAATGGGGGCCCGATCAAATTCAATCTTTTTGTTTGCTCAAGGAATGCATGAGTCAAAGTCCAATTGTACAGCATCCTAGGTGGGGGGAGGACTTTTATGTGAACCCAAGTGTCTCATCACATTCGGTGGGTGCTATACTCTTGCAAAAGGGAGAGCAAGGGCGTATGCAACCAGTGTATTATGCAAGCCGACAACTAACTGATGCCGAGGAGAGGTATGGTGAAATGGAGAAAGGTGGTTTGTCTCTTGTTTTTGCAGTAAAGAAGTTCAGGTCATACTTGTTACCTCGCCCTTTTTTCTTCCTCACATCTCAACCTTCTTTACAATTGTTGGTCCGCAAACCCAATCCTGCAGGAGGGAAGTTTGCAAAGTGGATTTGTGAGCTTCAAGAATTCTCTTTCACTTTTACAAAAAACACCACTAGGGCCTCTCTTGCAGATTTGCTTACAAGGAAGGTTGAGGAAGAAGGAACGGGAACAAAGAAAGAAGTATATGAAGATTTGGAGATGCCGCCAACTGCTTTCACTATGCATTTTGATGGAGCCTTTAGCCCTTCTAGTAGGCAATGTGGGACTGGGGGGATAGTTTTATTTGATTCAGAAGGAAAAGAGGTATGGGCCAAGGGTAGGGAATTTCCAAGGGCTATATCAAATAATGTGGCTGAGTACAATGCATTAATTTAGGGATTAGAAGATTGCATAAAAGATGGAATTAAAGAGGTAGAGGTTAAAGGGGATTCGCAATTGGTCATCCGACAAATGAAAGGAGAATATAAGGCAAGGAGTCCTAATCTCCATGAATTGTATAAAAGGGCAATGGAGTTAAAAGAAGCTTTTGAGTTTTGTAAATTTGTGCATGTTAACAGGAAGGATAATCAAAAGACTGATGAATTGGCTACTAAAACTTTGGCTTCTTTCAAAGTAGCTATTCTTGCATTAATAGATACAGGTTGGCCTGAGCTCCAAGATGTTCAACACTATTTAGATACATGATACTTCCCTCTTGGATTGAATCCTCAACAGAAGCAAAGGCTTACAAGGAAAGCTCATCCTTACACAATTCTAGGGGATGTTCTTTACAAGCAAGGTAAGGATAATATTCTTAGGAGGGTAGTGAGCCTGGAAGAATCTAAAAGGATTATGGAATTATGTCATGAATGTTCAGGTCACTTTGCCTCAGCGAGCACAACTCGGAGGATCCTTATTGGCCTCGACTCAGCAAAGATGTTTATGAGTGGTGCAGAAGCTGTGAAGTATGCCAGGAATATGGGCATAAGAAATTGGTTCCCGGACCCTTAAACCCTATCCCAGCATATGGTCCATTGAAAGGTGGGGCTTAGATTTTGTGGGCCCACTTCCTCGTCCTCACATGGGAAGTATTACATATTGGTGGCCACAGATTATGCAACAAGGTGGACATAAGCAAAGGCCATGGTCAATAATAAAGCAGTGGGCTGTGGCATCCTTTCTCAGGGAATACATATGTGCCCGATTTGGGTGTCCATCAGAAATCCTTACGGATGGGGGGAGGTCTTTCAGGAATGACTTGATTGAAGCTTTGGTGTAGAAATTAAAAATAAAGCATGCTATGTCAACTCCCTATTATCCCCAATGTAATGGTTTCGTAGAAAAAACTAATGGACTGCTTTGTGGATCTTGGACTAAGCTAGTGGATACTATGAAGAGAAGGTGGGATGTGCATTTGCCAGAGGTCCTATGGGCCTATAGGAGGACAACTCACAAACTCTCTCTTGGTTTCACGCCTTTTCAGTTAGTTTATTGAATGGAGGCTATTTTGCCAATAGAATTGGAAATCACAAGCCTTCGCACATCTTTTGCACGCTTGAATAATGAAGAAGAAACACATGCCCAACGCCTAGTACAACTGGAGACCTTGGATGAGAGGCGACTTCAGGGACTTCAAAATTTAGAGGCTGCACAACAACGGCACAAGGCAAGGCATGACACTCTCATGAAGAAGAAGAAGAAGCTAGAACTCAAGCAAGGAAGCTTAGTCATGAGGTATGATGGCCGTGTGGTGGAGAAACGGCTAGATAAGAAGCTTAGTCATGAGGTATGATGGCCGTGTGGTGGAGAAACGGCTAGATAAGAAGCTTCTTCGATGCTGGGAAGGCCCCTTCAGGATAAAGCAAAAGTTCAAAAATAACACCTATCTTCTAGAAGATGCAAATGGCCAGGAGATTCTCGGATGTGCCAATGAGTACCGGCTAAAGATATTTTACCCTCGAGCACCATGGCCAGCAGACCCCCAAGACAAGCATGGAGGATCTGCTGGTGGGGGGGGGGGGGAAGATGTGACATGAAAAATTGATATCTTTCATTTTCAATTTTGTACATATTTTGATGGTTTCTCAATGGTAATAAGGTGGAAGCTTGTCCAGGAAGATTGCAGCGTCCACAATGGAATAACGGCGTGGTGATACGACGGCTTAGCGGCTACCCTAATAACCATATTCTATCTTCAAATATAATGGTTTTACTTGATTTAGGGTACACACATTGTAAATGCCACAAGTATGCTTGATAAATACTTTGGTATGGTAGATAGGCTAGTGATGTGGAAAATAAAAGTGGGCCTTCATGCTCACATGGATTTTAATTGTATTATTAATATAGTATTCACCACCATAAGGCTACAAGTTGGGGAGTGTGGAAGGCATGTGGAGGAGTGTGTGTAGGTGCATAATTGGGAAAGATTCTTCTTGAATGCCTACATGGAAGAGAAGAATTCTGCCATGTGTAAGTGGGATCTCCACCTACATGCCACTTAGACTTGGCTATTATCTCATCACACTTTCAAAGTCAAAAAGTCTTCAATTTAATAATCAAAAGAAGACTTACCCTGATGGTGACATCTACCCTTATGTCACTGAAGGGTTGAAGATTTTTATGTTGTAATTTGTAACAATGGAAGAGAGAGTGATTCTCCACCTATAAAAGGAGCCCTCCTCTCCCTTTCAAAAAAATGAATGAAGCCTCCTCAATTGAGCATTTTGTGTCATTGCCATTCTCTTATCTTCAAACCCTTATTCAAACACTCTCTTTACATGTGAATGTCTCATTTAGCATTAGCTCCTCATGCTTAACCCAATTTTGGACCTCTTTGATGATTCATAATAAGTGGGATAAGGAGTTATTATCTTGGTGGGCTTGTGACTTCTCAAGGTAGCCCTTGCCTTATTGCCGCTCTCCTTTGGAGGTACCAATGGTTTTAGCGGTAATGAGCATGTGGAAAGACTTTGGGGACTATAGGTAAATCTTTATAATTGTCCACTGAGCAATGTTAACCCTTACTCTCTAGCTTGAATCATGAAGGAGATGAAAGGCAAGAGGCTATGTGAAAATTGAGGCTTCATACAAAGAGAGGGAAGTGCAGTTTTTGTGGTCTAATACCCAAGTTTCAACTGGTAATTACTCATCACTTGGGTATTGGTTTCTAAAATTGATCATATGGCTAGGAAGCTCTTTATATGCTCTTTCCACTCATGTAACTAATTTCTTAATCCTTTACTTCATTGATGATCAGAATTTCTCCCAAAGTTGCTAAAAAATCATGCTTCTGGAGAAGTAGGTAGTGGTGCGAATCTTCGGGCAGGGCCCCGAAGTGTATGCTCTAAGGAGAAAATATTACGTAGCCTATATCGCATATGGATTAACATGTGGGATCAGGGATCCCAAGACGCTAAGTGAATATAGAAAAAGGGAGCTTCTCATATTCAAAAGACTAAGAGTTCCACCAATTTCATGGTTGCAAGATGATGCCGAACCCATCTGTAAAGAGGAAAAATCTTCACGCACCAGAGGATGCTAGTCAGCAGGACCAAGAGTAGTAGTAGACTACCATCCATTGTAAAAAATTAGTTTTTTAATGTAATACAATGACACTTCTGGAGTATCGGCTTTTTGATTTGGCTTTATTGTTATACCCATATTTTTAATGTCTAAAAGTTTGAAAGTATCCATGGGAGGTGGTGAATATAGTGAAGCATAAATTGAAACGAATTAAAATTTTATTCTGTGGCCATATATATATGCAGTGATGTGTGTGAACACACTTAGGACCGCCGGGGCACTTTTTCCCTCCTTAGGAAGTTTTTTTCCCCCGGCTTGTATATACGCCCATCACTTTAGGGCTAACTTATCTTTGTACATTAACACAATTTAATACACTGTGTGTAGTGTGCATTCTTGCTTCTTCTTCTCCAAGCTTTGTGTGCTTTCCTACAACCCTAATTCCAACAATTGGTGTCAGAGAGCAGGCATCGGCTCCCAGGGCTACGTCGCCCTTCGACTCACATTCTCCGATTGAGGTGAGCTCTCACGAGCGCTTGCAGGTCCCTATACTCTGCAAATAAGCCCATGGGACTTAGCGTTCTCAGAAATTGCATCTGAGGTCGTTTCGGGCTCCGTTTTTGCATTGCAAGTTCTGTACAGGTGTTTTCGTCATTTTGTGCAGAAATTTCGACAGTGAAGTTTTCTGCAAAACAGGCATATGTATTCTATTGAGGACCGTGCTACATATTACAAGTTGTTTTCTGTTCAGTATTTGCTTCATTACAGGTAGCTTTTGTATCAGTTTCAGTCAGTTGCCATGGCTGATAACAACAATGATGTATTTCGCATGTTGTTGTCTGCTGATGACAAATTGGATGGAGACAGCAACTACCCACTTTGGGCATACATGATGCAGCATGTTGTGGTTGCAAAAGGAGTGTGAAACATTGTGCAGGGAATGGATGTACGTCCAGGTTCTGTGGATGTAGGATCTGTTGAGGATGTTGCAGGTTCTAGCAGCTCTACTGTTGCTGCTGTTTTACACAATGCTGAACAAGCTCGTTGGGATGGTAAAGATGCGCAGGCTCATGCCTTGATTGCACTTTCTGTCAAATGTAACATCACTCCACATATTTTTTCAGCTAAAACAGCAAAACAGGCTTGGGATATTCTAGCTGGTTTGTATAACGAGGCAAAAATCTCTTACCTGCGTAAAGAGATAGAATCGAAGATTATGTAAGAAGATGATGACATGAATGTTTTTCTTGCTGAGATCAAAGATCTCAAGGAACAGTTTATTTCTGCACGTGAGATTATTCCTGATCATTCTCTTGTGCAGACTGTTCTTGATGCTTTACTTGAGTCATATCAGACTTTTGCTTCTACGTGGAGACTTGTTACTGAGGACAGACCTGATGTTGTCAAGTATGATACTTTAGTCAACAAGCTCTTGCAAGAAGCGCAGTCCAGGTAAAATAGGGCTAGGCAGCGTGCAGTTGATCAGGCATTTGTTGCTGCCTAGCAGAGAAGAAGTGGTAAGGCAGCCGCTTCCACTGTTTCTTCTCCTATTAGTAGGTCTACAACTTCTTCTCCTTCCACACAGGTAGCAACAATAGGTCTGAGAAGGCTCTTGATAAAGGCAAGAAAAAGATCAGGTGCAACTATTGTAAGGCAACTGATCATGTCATTAAGAATTGCCATAAGCTAAAGGCTAAAGAGGCAAAGAAGAAAGAGTCAAACGCAGCCCACAATAGCGGATGCTTCTACAAATGCAGATTCTGTAAATATTGTGCAGGATACAGAATGGGCGTTTAGCATGTATTGCCAGTATGACCCATCTGTACATGCTGCATGTTTGGTAGTTTCTGTTGACTCTGATGTATGGTATTTTGACAGTGGTGCTACAAAGCACATTACCTCACATCGTGATATGTTCACTTGTCCTCAGGGCTATCCCTAATGGGAATACTATCACATGTGCCAATAATGCTTCTTACCCAGTGAAGAGCATTGGTAAAATTATGCTTACTGCTAAATGGCAGCGCTTTCACACTTTCAGATGATTTGTATGTGCCAGGGATAAAGAAGAATCTATTGTCCTATCTTTGCACTTGCTAGACTTGGACTTGTAGTCAAATTTGTGGATGACAGATGTACTGCTCGTGATTTGACTTCTGGTGATACGATTATTGCATCTGGCACCTTGTTTCGTGGGCTGTATAGGCTCAATTCTTATGACAAGTGTGTGGAAGATTCAGCAAATGCAGTTTCTGATGAAAAGGCAGTTTCAGATGCAAAACTATGGCATGCTTATTTTGGTCATCTGAACTTTGCTAGTTTGCTATGTTTGCAAAATTTTGATATGGTTGCTTCATTGCCCCCTCTTGAGGCACCATTGAAACATGTTTGTGAAGGCTGTATTTTGGGCAAAATGCAACGTTTTGCATTTCCAAAGGATGGTTCTGTGCGGGCCACTCGCAAATTGCAACTTGTACATAGTGATGTATGTGGGCCTATGCAAACTCCATCATTTGGTAAACACTTGTACTTCGTGAATTTCATTGATGATTACTCAAGGCATGCATGGGTATATCCACTAAAGGCAAAGTCCGAAGTGTTTTTGTGGTTGAAAATGTATCCAATTGTATTGTGGGTACCTCCATTCTGATTGAGGGGGGGGAGTACATGTCTAAAGAGTTTGATGCATTTCTGGCTAGTCGTGGGATAAAACACCAATGTACAGTGCCGTATACCCCTCAGCAAAATGGTGTTGCTGATGAGAGAAAAAACAGGTCACTTACGGAGATGGCACGATGTATGGTCAAGAGCCAAGCTTTGCCACATGCGTTTTGACTTGAGGCTGTCATGTGTGCTGCATATGTACTCAACAGGTGTCCCACTAAGGCCTTGTAGTCTGTTACTCCATACGAAGCTTGGCATGGCAGGAAGCCTTCTATTGGTTGTTGAAATATACAAGTGAATGTGTAAATGTGAGAGAATCTGTGAAAAGGTAAGAAGAATCTACTGGGAGAGAATAAAGGGTAGCATGAGAAGATTTAGGAAGTGTGGAGATATTCTGGGAGAGGTGGAGAGAATCAAGCAAAAGAGGTGGAGTGAATCAAGGAGAAATCAGTGGAATTAGATGCTTGGATGTAAACACTATAAATTGAGGCATTGGCCTAATGAGAATTTGTTGGTTTTTGATTATCCATGCCTACATTAAGCTATTAGTTAATTACTCACTAATCACATCTTATCGTCTAATCACTTTGTTAATGATATTGATTCTAGCATTTGATCCACCATAGCTCATCACATTGCTGTAATTTTAACATGGTATTAGAGCCAAGCCTAGAATCCATCAAGTTTATGAGCCCATTATCTAGTTAATTAAGATTAGTAGATAATTAGAAAATAATCAATTTTTTAGTTATTTTTAACTAACCCTCTATACCCCTAGCCAATCGAGGAGCTCCCTCTCCTTGTGGGCTCAAAATTAGCCCAAACCCTTCTAGCCCAAGATAGCTAACTCAATGGTGCTCCAGCCAAGCCAATCAGAAGCGCAAACCGCTGGCGTATCTAGGAGAAATCGTGTTTTTTTCCAGCGTAGTTTTTTCTGAAGAAATTACAAATCTTGTCTACTCCAAATCAAATTGATCTAATTCCTCTTAGCCCTGGGGGTTTTCATGCATGCTCTACAAGCTGGTGAAGTCAGAATTTGATTTGATCAAGTCTACAGTGAGATCCAAGCTCTTCATCAAATCTGCAGGTGACTTTGGTAAAACAGAGATTAAGCATTCAATGTTTGGTCAAATCTTGTGTTTCTTGGCTTAATCCTCTACTAGACTAATTGCTATTGATGGCCTTGAAAGCATTTGAGCTCATTTGAACTCTAAGGCCTCAGATCTGGGCTCCCCGCATACTCTGTTTTTTGCACACAAAACAGATCTCTATAACTTTAGATTGCAATTCGAAGATGGTTTGATACTCCAACCATTCTGTATAAATTGGTTACCCTTGATTTAATATAATTTCTGGTAAAATTATGTTGATAAATTTGTGGTAATCATCATTTTGCATTTAACCCTTGGTTAATGCCTGCAAATCACACTCAAATTCAAGATTATTCACATCCAGAGTTGGATTTCGGAATGTGCATAAGAATGAATGCTATATGCATTATGTATTGGGCACATTACATCAGTGTAAAAATCGGATCAGACATTGCCCTTATCCAGAATAAGGCTCCAGAATAAGGCAAGAGGTAAGACCTTCCACATAGATTTGGGTTTGCATTGCATAATGACACAAGATAAACATCAAAAGCCCAAAAGAATTGTCAACAAAACATTTAAACATGTTGCTCACATGGAGCAAGAAGAACTGACGGACAAGCTCATGGCCCCAGCCATGAAAGAAGAAGAACATCTCTTTCCAAGAGGAAGATCCACACCAAGAAGAAAAGCTAGAGGAAGCATTGAAGGAAGGCATGGACACAAGAAGAGAAGCTGCCACAACAAGAAGACTGAAAGAAGAGGAAGACACGGACGCGTGAAGAGAAGCTGCCATGACAAGAAGACTGAAGACGAGAGAAGATGTGAGGCTCCAAAGAGTGAGGAGCCATGTGCAAATCTCTGAGAGAGAGAGAGAGAGAGAGAGAGAGAAACCCCACAACCCAATGTAACCTGCCCCAACAGAGTAAAACCGCCTCTGAGCCACCGATGATGTAGGCCACGTGGTAGATAGATGTGTGAACCACCTCTGAGCCACCGATGATGTAGGCCATGTGGTAGATGTATGTGTGAGCACTTTAGTCAAGGTCACGGGCACTTGTAGTAGCCTTGGACACAGAGAGAGGGAGAGAGTGTCAAGGACTATGAGTTTAGGGACTTGAGGCACTGGTCGCGGACTATCAAGTAAGAGAGAAACTTGGTACAGGGTCCAGGTGTGCTAAGTTCACTTGCCAATTGAAAGCTTTCCCTAAGCTTTAGTTATTAATAAAGCTTTAAAGATTTAGACTTAAAAGATTCTTTTTAAGCTTTATATCCTTAAAAGCTTATTTTTTAAAATTTTTCTCTTTAAAACCTTAAAGCCTCTCTATAATCTCATTTTTTTTCTTTAAATAACCTAGCTCATATTGCATGCACATTGGAGCTTATATTATACTATGTGTGCCCTTGAGGCATGTGTGTGTGATTTTTACAAGCATCTAGTATAAAAAGTATAAAGTAGCATAAAATATTTCTTGATGTGTTTAATTATAGTTGTTAATTAAAGCATGATCTAAAGAAATAAATATATACTACTTAATTTTTACACATAGCAAGCTATTTTGGATCAAAGTTGTCCAGTTCAAAAGTATGTGGATTAAATAAGTCACCTTCTTTCAAAATTTGAGCTAAAAGCCTTGAAAGGATTATGCCAATGTTCTCTCTTTTGAAGTTCAAGTGCCCTTAAGGAAGCCCTTTCCATGGTTGTTTTATGCCTCTTTGATCTAATTTGTGATTTGCAAAAGTTTTCTTGCAACATCATGGAACATTTTGATAATAATGGTACAAATTGGAAAGCTTATTGAGAAAAAGCATTGTCGTGTAAAGTTTATTGAGCAAAATGTAAAGTTTAGAGTGATGTAGAACCAATAGGGAAACAAGTTGCACACTGCCCGTGCGCTCACTTTTCATCCAGCTTCCATTTGTAGGCCATCCATGAGAGGCTTCTACTTCCCATGCAAGATGTTATATGGGCAATGTGGAAAGGGCCTAAGATGTCCACAAAGAGGTTGGAATGCAGCATTCTCCAATATCAAATCTATCTACAAAGGAAGGAGGTTGGGACAAGCCCGTGCTGTTGAAGGTCATATGATAGCTCCTCATGGTGCAAGCCATCAAGGAGGTTGGGACAAGCCCGTGCTGTTGGAAGGTCATATGATAGCTCCTCATGGTGCAAGCCATCAAGGTGGAGAGATTCTTGAATTAGCAAGTGGGTAGCTAGATTATAGCATAATTGGCTACTGTTAGTATGCTCATGAGAGCTTAGGCTATTGTTATGAGTAACCAAAAAAGTAGTTGAAGAAGGCGCATGGGCATGACTACCATCAATCAACCCTGCTTACCAAGTGGTGGGGTGCTTTGCAAGGCTCATGAGTTGTTGTAACCTGGCATCTAGGTGCAATTGCAATAATAATAATAATTTTCTTGTGCATGGTTAAGTAATGGTGATGGGGGACGAGCCGTTCCAAGTGATCACCGATGCGAGTAACATTGCAATTGGAGGTGTATTACAACAGAATGACCATCCACCAGTAGCTTACATGTCTCGTAAGTTACTACCCGCGAGACGAGAAAAGAATCACTCGGTCTACGATCAGAAACTCCTCGCTCGTAGTCATTCAGGCTCTGAAACATTTCCTTCATGGCCGTGACTTTGAGGTTCACATTGACCATCAGGCATTACGCTGGATTCAAACAATGCTACGTGCACAGTGGAGTGACCGACAACACTGCTGGAGCTAGATATTCTAGCAATTTGGTGGTATGATTGAGAAACTCCTCGCTCGTAGTTATTCAGGCCTTGAAACATTGGAAACATTTCCTTCATGGCTGTGACTTTGAGGTTCACATTGACCATCAGGCATTACGTTGGATTCAAACAATGCCAGGTGCACAGTGGAGTGACCGACAGCACTCCTGGAGCTAGATATTCTAGCAATTTGGTGGTATGATTGAGTACTTTCCAGGAAAGGCCAATCTAGTGGCCGATGCTTTGAGCCGGAAGGGACATGTGACTTTGATTCAGACCACTCAACTACGGGACTAGACGACATGAAGCATACATATGCAAATTCTGAGGAAATCGGTACACAACGGGAATAGGTAGTGGATGCCAGAGGACCATTCCGCTTTTTGATACTCGGTGGTTGGCTTTTCTACAAAGGCCAGCTATGTGTCATGAAGTCGTTCTTCAGGGCAGCTCTTCTCCATGATGCCCATGACGCCATTACTAGTGGTCATCGGGGCATGAATTCGACTTTGGTGGAGAAGTTAGAACGGCAATATTATTGGCCAAAAATAAGGCGAAATGTGTTTGCACATGTGCAACAATGTTACGTTTGTCAAAAGGTGAAAGCTCCTCGTGGAAAGAAGATAGGGTTGTTAGAGCCCTTACCAATTCCTGAGGGACCTTTCCAAGATATATCGATGGATTTTGTCACAAAGCTACCTCCCAGTCTAGGTAAGCATAATACTCAGTGCTTGACTATAGTTGATAGATTTAGAAAATTTGTTATGCTTATTCCATGCAGGGCCAATGTGACCGCCGAAGATGTTGCCCATTTGTTCATTCGACATTGGCACCCGATTGGCGACATAGACCATAGTGTCAGACCAAGATGCCAAGCTTACCAATCATTTTTGGAGGGCAATTTTTGGTAACTTTGGTACTAAATTGAAATTTTCCAGTGCTTTTCACCCACAAACTGATGGCTAGAGAGAAATCTACAACCAGTTGGCCTTTGATGTGTTGAAGTGTTATGTCCACGACCAACAAGGTAAGTGGGAATCGTATTTGCCTTTAGTTTATGCTTTTTTGAATGATTCCTTCTCTTCAACTATTAGCAGAACTCCATATGAAACAGCATTTGGAAGACCATTCCAGTCGCCATTGACCAAAACCTCGTCTTCAGTACCTAAAGTGAATAGATTGACGGAGTCTTACCACATGAGATTTTGGTAATTCACTTCAGTACCTAAAGTGAATAGATTGACGGAGTCTTACCACATGAGATTTTGGAGTCAGTACAAGACAGGTTAGCTAAAGTGCAGGAGGCCTACACTCGACAGGACAACAAAGACCAAAGGGATATGAAGTTTTCGGAAGGTGATTGGGTTTATCTTTGGATCATGAAGCAAAGGTTGAAATAGGTGGATGAGCGATGCCCAATGTTGTCATTCAGGAGCCTCGAACCTTTTCCCATCCACAGAGAGATTAACGAGGTTTCAATGAAGTTGAAGCTACCTCCGAGCTGGACTATGCACGATGTGTTCCATGTTAGTTGGTTAAAACCATATGCACGTCCGATCCCTTCAGAAGTGAAAAACGAAGCGAAACCAAATATTATTGAAGCTGAAGTGATGGTTCTAGAACAGATCCTTTTGCACCGCTTCAAGCATGGCTCAAGCTGAAGATAGAGATAGTTTCTCACAAAGTTTTAGGAGACGGGACCCACCAAGCGGTATGGCTTGATATAAAGAGTTCTTCGATGACTATCCAGCTTTATTGATGGACTATTTGGAGGCTATGCAGCTTCCGTCAAGCTAAGCAGAAGGGGATGTAACATGCATCTCGCACTTTGATGCCACGTAGACATATCTAAAGAAGAAGGTGTAGAAATTGGAGTGGAAAACTAGTCCCATGTGAGCCCAATCCGAGATGAGTTAGCCAAGGTTCCACTCCATGCGTATGAGGTCAGTTGTGCATTGTCCTACTACCCCAAGGCTTAGGTGTACATTCATAGAGTGGGCAGCATGGGGGAGGTGTAGAACCACCCCCAAGGGGCCAGGAGGGCCCCAGTTGTGCCCACTAGCCATGTTGAGGGTTGAAAGGGGCTATCGGCCAACCCTAGGGCCTAGGGACAACTAGCCGACTGGGCACCCAAGCCTAGTTGGCTGTCGCCCAGGTGTGGAATAGCCACACTAGTTTCCTAACAGCTTTTTGTCCATGTGCAGGGCTGCCCAGCAACCCAACATATATGCGCAAGATGGACAAGTCTTTTAGGTGTGAAAACGATGGTTTAATTAGCATAAAATGCTATTTTACCTAGTCATGGAGAATAAAGCTACTGGCTGCCTTTTGTTAAGCTAGTCGACTGAAGTATAGAGAGGGTATAAATACCCGGACATGGTATGCATTTGAGTCATCTAACTGTTTGTTGAAGCTACCCAAGGGGCCTAGACAAGCCAAGGAGAAGCTAACGCAAGTCGTCAAGAAGGTCCAGGTTCAGTCTTTTATTTTTTTGATTTGCATCATTATAATAGAAGCAAATACACCATTCTTGGTGGGGGCCCTAGAGAGAGGGTATTGTCACTCAATGCTGTGTCCTCTTATTTTTTTGATTTGCATCATTATAATAGAAGCAAATACACCATTCTTGGTGGGGGCCCTAGAGAGAGGGCCCTAGAGAGAGGGTATTGTCACTCAATGCTGTGTCCTCTTATCTCTCTCTCTCTCGCTCTATATATATATTTTCTGCACATCTATTTTCAATTTTGTGCATTATTCTCGTCATGAGAACGATTATTGTTTTTCTAAGCATTGAAGTTACCGATCTACCCCGAAGCTTCCGCATGTTACAGTTTAGTACCCTCTAAAGGTCCCCCACCATGAAGATTCCCACCATGAAGATGTATTTCCATATATTGTTGAATGTGGATGACTATCTGTGGGCTGTAAATCACCACTATACACTCATTGGAGATGCGTGATGGACTCTTCTGGTGATGGACTCCCAGAAGAGGGCTGAAACTAGATGCCTCCCTAACTGGCTAATGAGGTAGTGACTTTTCCCAACCCTAACTTGTGCACTCCCAAAAACTAGAGCTCTACCCTAACCAAGCAGCCAATACACATGGGTGATGAAAAGAAAAAAACATTGGCAATTCCCTAGGCTCTGTTACCAACTGTAGAACATGCATGTCTATGTGCTAGGATTTGAGAGTAGAGATAGAGAAGATAGAACGGAATCAAACACGCACAGCACACACATGAGTCAGTACAAATGATGACTAAGAATGAAGATGTCAATTCTCAACCCATGCTCTACTGTAGATCCCCTTGGCCAGAGACGCATGTAGAGAAACGCTCTATAGACACCTTGCAGATTATTTCATCAATTTTCTAAGGCACAAATATATATGCATCAAAAATGTATATGCACAAATATATATGCATCAAAAATGTTGGTTAGCCAATATAGACTACTCCCAGCCTGCTGTCCAATGGGTGCTTGCCAAGTGGCATTGAGCGCCAATCCTAATGCAATCCCCAGGCCTGCGCACACCTGCCCAACTACTGTCAAATGGCTACTCACACTACCAGATGCTGCTAGCTTGAGCCTTGCAGCCCCACTGATACCTTGTGTTAACCTATGACGGACATTGAGACGTACTATGTTTTACATCATTAATTTAAATATTCTGAGTCATGGGCCGGGCTTGTCGGCACCATATGTTTAAGGATGAAGGGATTGGGTGATCGCCGATGAGAGGTGCACCTTGAATATCAGTAGGATAAGGGTTAGGGTCGGTCGGCCATTTATGGGCGCCCAAGTGTGAACGACCAAGTCACCTATAAGAGTGAAATGTAACCCTAAAATCCTCATTCTCATGTGTTGTGAATGTCTAGAATAAGGCAAGAGTTAAGACCTCCCACATAAATTTGGGTTTGCATTGCATAATGACACAAGATAAACATCAAAAGAGGTCACCAACCAAGCACGAGGAACCACACCCGTTGTACCCGCGAATGTAGTTACACGGTCAATGCTTCAAAATCAAAACTACATTCTTGAAGAGAGGGATACTGCATCAATCGCTCAGGCAAAGAAAAAGAAAACACGGCGAAAGAGATCGCTTAATGCCACGAGCTCCAAGCCCAGTTCAAAGACTAACATAGGGACAGGAGACGACCCCGTGTATATGAATGATCCTGAAGATGATTTTGATTCAATAGAAACCATGGGGACCAAAGCCACTACCTTAAGGGAGGAACCCACACGGGAGCTCAATGAAGGAGAATCAAGCGAGTACATAAATAAGGGGAAACAGAAGGAAACTTCCTCGGCCCCACAACCAAGTCAGTTAATGCCCTCTCGACCACCCAAACTGACTGAGACTCCCCAAGACAAGCCACGTGGGCCAAAAACCCTCAAGAAAAAGATTGGTACTTACCCAAACCCAGTTGAGGAGATTGAACAAGTGCAACACTTAAGGGGTTTGGTGGAAGAAACACAAAGAGAACTGGAGCCAAACCCGAGAAAAATCAAAATTCCAGACACAGTGTTTCCTACGCAAGTTCAGCCTCACCGGAACCATAAACCGTTAGCTATGCCGAGTATCATTCGGGAAGAAAGTGAGGATAGGACATCCGGAAGTGGGCAAACACCCTTCTTGCTGGAAAGAATGTTTAGTGAGGGGATGCCTGACCCCATCGAAGAGGAAGTGATTCCATCTTCACCAGTCCCTAGTCAAGGGGCGATGTCTCGAAAAGTACCGTTGAATGTGTCCAAGCTAATGGATTTCATGTCCTCTGAGATCAGAACCACGATCATATCCAAATTATATGGAGATCTTGAGCTATTCTTAGCTCTTCGGGCATTTCTCAATAGAGAACTAAAGGCGGGGTTACCACAATTTGCAAATATGGATAGACCCGACACGCTTCAAGATGAAGGGGAACATTGGAATCTACAACCCAACCTAGATGAAGACTCGGTCGTTGAAATACCTGTGAACAAGTTGGGACAGTACTTTAAAGGTGACGAATCTAATGCAACCCTCCCCATTACTACCAAGGGATTAACTCTAAAGGGAATCCTTGATGGTGGTGCTGGCGTGAGCATTGTGACTAAAAACTGTTGGGAATCTATGGGAAGACCTCACCTTGAAGTCACAAACATAGTGGTTAAGATGGCAAACGGAACCATAGCTAAACCTATTGGAATGTTAAGGGACCTTAAGATCAAGGTCCTGGGATACAAGGTAAAACATACCTTCATTGTAATGGATTTCTCCAAGCATCCTATGTCATATCAAATGATCTTAGGACGTCCTTTCATGAGAGAAGCACAAATGGTGCATGACTGGTCGAAAAACCATGTCTGCCTACAATTCGAGGACTCTGTCATTCGAGTTGATCTTGAGAATGGTCGTGCACATCCTTTAGGAAGCAAGGTTATCATCGATAATCGATCGGATACCACTGTTCATTCCGCCCCATTAAGGTATTGCTATACATGCAAAAAAGAGACTGATGATGGGAAGGATTCTCCTTACATGGATGTCCTACTGGGTATGACTGAGTCGGATAACGTGGATTGGGTACACCTAGCGGCAACCATAGACACATGGGGAAATAGAGGCACAAGTTGGGTAACACCTGAGGGGCAAGATATGCCACCGTTAGTGCCAATAAACATGATAGGTGTTATGTACTTGACTCCTGAGATGGCGAGAACGTGGCCCGACACTGAAAGTAGCGAAGACTCTGACCAATGCAACTCTGAGTATGAATCTCAAGAAGAAACTGACCCTGAGCTTGATGGGGAAAATGAATCAAATATTCACCCAAATGTGGAAGCAAGGTGCTCAAGGCCTAGGACAGTGGCCTCCTGCAGTTCATCCGAAAGTGAAGATCGACCAAGTGAGTCCGAATCTGATAGAAACAAAAATCAAAAACTCGGTAAGAAGAAAACGAGACATAAGTGCCAACGCTATCGAGCTAATGTACGCACTGCAATAAACAAGGAAAGATCCACTGCAAAATGGCTTAGTTATGTAGGAGCCATTGACGCTCATCGAAAGATAGCAGATAATTGGGGACAATACCTCCAAAGTATCATGTGGTGTATTCCGCAACCTCATGACGTCGCCCAATTAGAAATTGAAGAGAAACCAAAACTAAGTCGTACTGCAAGAAGGCGGCAAAACCAAGGGTTGGCTCAGCAACAAAAGGAAGCAGAATTGAAAGAAAAAAACATGGTACAACAAGAACCAGTAGACTTACACCCCGCACCCGAGCATTTCAAATCATTCACCACAGCAGGGGAACGTAAAGTGGTCTACACAAAAGCCCAACGAACACCTACCAATGGGAGTAGCGGTGTCTACGATGGCCCTGCGGTAGTTAAGGAGATAGACTTAGCAGATCCGGGTGAGGAGTCTAAACCAGTTTTTATTGCTCAAGACCTCACCAAGGCGGAAGAAGCTGCACTTACGAAGCTTCTTAAAGAATTCAAGGACATATTTGCTTGGACATATCATGATATGAAGGGTGTTCCACCCTCGGTGGTGCAACACACGATTCCAATAATTAGCACTGCTAAACCAGTCCAGCAACGTCCCTACCCAATGAATCCTAAGTACGCAAAGATTGTACAAGAGGAAATTGAAAAGCTTGTAAAATGTGGATTCATATACCCTATTGAGCACTTATAATGGGTTTCTCCGATAGTCATCGTGCCAAAGAAGAATGGGAAACTCAGAGTGTGCGTTGATCACAAAAAGGTTAATGCAGCCACCAGAAGGGATCATTACCCCTTTCCATATTCTGAACATGTGCTTGAAAGAGTGGCAGGCAAGGAGGCATATAGCTTTTTAGATGGGTACTCGGGTTACAATTAGATCACAATTGCAGTCGAGGACCAAGCTAAAACAGCATTTATCACGGAGTTTGGAGTGTTTGCCTTTCGCGTCATGGCTTTTGGCTTGACCAATGCACCTGCAACATTCCAACGATTGATAAACACGGCCTTTAAGGAATATCTAAGGGACTTCTGTGAAGCTTTCTTAGATGATCTTTGTGTTCATTCCTCTTGGGACGAGCACTTGATGTGTTTACGAAAAATATTTGAAAGGTGTAGATTATATCGCATCTCCTTGAATCCTTTCAAATGCCAATTCTGGGTTAAACACGGGGTTATCTTAGGGCATATAGTGTCCAAAAATGGGATTTCCACTGACGAAAGTAAAATCAAGGTCATTCTGGAATTACCCCCACCCACCAACTACAAGGGAGTCCAACGCTTTATGGGCCACGTTGGTTATTATCGAAGGTTTATTCTCTTCTTCGCCGAGATAGCTCGACCATTGTATAAGCTTCTCATCGAGTTTATTTGGACCGAAGAATGTGACCGTGCCTATGAGCTATTAAAGAAGGCCTTGGCGAGTGCTCCAATCTTGAGAATGCCTAACTGGGATTTACTCTTCCATGTGCATATTGATGCATCAAACTTTGCTATTGGGTGTGTGTTAACTCAACCTGGAGAACACAAGCTAGACTACCCCATTAGCTTTGCCAGTCGCCAGTTGAACGATGCTAAGATGAACTACACCACTACGGAGCGAGAAGGGTTGGCAATGATATATGCAGTAAGGAAATTTTGTTATTACCTCCTTGCCACCAAGTTTGTTTTCTATGTGGATCATCAAGCATTGTTGTATCTGGTAAACAAACCATGCTCCACAGGAAGAATCACACGATGGCTATTGATTCTTCTTGAGTTTGATTTCACGGTTGTTGTGAGACCTGGCAAGAAACATGTTATGGCTGATCATTTGTCTCGCATACCCAATGGTGAGGCTCCTACAGGGGTTGATGATGACTTACCTGACACTTCCCTGTTCATGGTGGAGACAATGCCTGAATGGAGTGAGAAGATTGTTAACTTTTTGGTTAATGGCTTTCCACCCAAGGAGCTTCGTAAAGGTCTAGCTCGAAAGCTGATCAAAGAATGCAAACCCTATTGCCTGATAGCCGGGACTCTTTATAAAAGAGGAAAGGATGACGTTCTTAGGCGTTGTGCCCGAGAGAATGAGTATCTATACATTTTGCAAGAGGCACATATGGGCGTAGCCGGTGGTCACTTCTCAGGAGACTTAACTGCGCGAAAGATCTTACAATCAGGGTATTGGTGGCCCACTATGTTCCAAGACGCATCACTCTTTGTGAAGGGTTGCGATGAATGCCAATGATATAAGAAACCCCAGAGGAAAGATCAGATGCCCCTACATCCGATCAAAGTAAACCAACCATTTGAAAAGTGGGGTTTAGACTTTGTAGGTCCAATTAGTCCAGTGGCCCGAAACACACAATCTCGCTATATTATTGTGGCCACTGACTATATGACCAAATGGGCTGAAGCGAAAGCGACACGTAAGGTAGATGCGAGGACAACAACCAAGTTCCTCTTTGAAAATATAATCACACGATTCGGTTGTCCTTTTGAACTTGTGAGCGATAATGGTACGCATTTTATAAATGAAGTGATTAAGGAGCTCACAACAAATTTCATGATATCCCATCATAAATCTACTCCTTACTATCCGCAAGCGAATAGCCAAGCCGAGAGTACAAACAAGACATTAATCTCTGTTTTGACAAAGACAGTTGAAGCTCATCGCACGGATTGGGATCTAAAGCTTACGATAGCTTTATGGGCCTATCGTACTGCGTACAAAGTGGCTATTAACTGCACACCATTCAAAATGGTATATGGCCAAGAAGCAGTCATGCCGTGGGAATTTGTCATTCCTAGTCTTCGTGTTGCTACTCAAGAGGGTTGGGATGGTAATCCCTTAGCAGAGCGTCTGTATATCCTTGAGCGGCTAAATGAAGAAAGAGAATTGGCTGTGTACAATGCCCTTGTGGAGAAGGATAGAAGGAAAAAATGGTTTGATCGCCACCTAAAGGACAAGGACATCAAGGTTGGGGATAAAGTCCTAATGTATGGAGTGCGTAACGAAAAGAAGAAGCTCAAATATGCTGGTAAGGGGCCATATAGAGTATGTGAAATTACCCCGCAAGGTACCATCAGAGTGGAGACTCTCGACGGAGTTGAAACCATTGGATTCCTTAATGGAAGTAAATTCAAAAGATACTATGACCCCCTGAGCCAGGGAGATTTACATGCAATCCATCAAAAGAAGGCAGCTAAAGAACAAGCTGAGCTTAAAAAGATACAAGCGAGAGTCGAAGCCAAAGAATGTCAACAGCGTGCTAGGAGACAACGAAAAGCCAACTTGGGAATTACGCAAGTATTTTTCGAGGAAGCAGAGGAGGATGCACTGGAATCTGACCCACCTCTAAGATACCCAATTGAGTTACAGAGTCCTTACGGGGAGGTGCTGTATAATGCATTATTGGATACAGGAGCTCAACACAATTTGCTATCATATGGCGTGTGCTGTCAACTGGGAAAACCACCTTTATCCAAGAGTTCTATCCAAGTTCAAGGAATCAACAAGAAGAAAACCCCTGTCTCAGGAATTCTGCACACTCCGGTTGCTTATGACAAGGGAACCATAATTCAAAGCTTTTTGGTTATGCCTGCTGGTACCATGGAAGGGACTGTAATCTTAGGGCGCAAATGGATGATGGCCACCAAGTGCAATATCGATTGGGCAACCAGACAAGTCACAATGCAAGAACCAACACTAGGTCTGACCGCTCAAAATCCCGCACCTAAGTCATCCACTCAAATATTAGATAACGAAAAATCACAAAGTCCAGTGGGGCAAAACCATCTTCGATTGTTGGCCACCCCTCTAACGCTTCAACGCCAAGAGTGGAAACATGCAAGGTGGTCCCTAAAGTGCTCGTTCAGCCACCAAGAAGCCTCGTAAAAGGAAAGCAGCTACCCACCCGAGAAAGGGCAATGTAACATCGCGATGGATCCCTAAAAATTTATTAGTAGCCCAAGGGTACTACGAGGGGAATGACCAGATTTGGGTCCCTAAACATAAGTTGAATCCCTCTACATCACCCGTAAAACCTTGCAAACCAATTGTTGCCACCCCAATGACAATTCAAGACCGTGGTAAGGGAAAGGTAATAGAGTGCTCCGCACCACTTCTTCCAAAGTTAGTTTGGATTCCCAAACGATATCGATCATTACCACCTAGCTCAAGAAGGGGGGAGCCACATGAAGCTTCTAGCTCCTCATGCCAGGCACACACTCATATAGAAGTTTCTACATGCTCTACACCTACTCTTGTCAACACCCAACAAAAAACCGATGAGTCTACGTCTCCCCTTGTAATAGTATCGTCGGAAACCATTTCCTCCATTCATCAATGGGAGCGTACACTACCATCTCTGCAATTGGATGTGGCCACAAGGGTCATAAAAAGCTATCTGCCCACATCACAACCTATGACCCGCTAGACAAATTGGTTCCAAGAGGCTGCAACATCATTGCAAATAATATGATCTACCCAGGGAAAGGGGGAGCATGTACTCACGCTCGACATTCTAATGCTTCCTCCTTAACCTTCTCCCCTGACCATGTAATTGCCAAATTCAAGGGGATGTATATATATAGCTTCATACATTAAAAAAAACAAAAACAAAGAAAAGAAAAACAAAAAATAGTAAAAAGAGCAAGAGCACAAAAAGAGGATAAATATCCGTATACAATCAAGAACTAGATTGACCTGTCATAAACCTACTGATGCTATATCTGTGTTTGCAGATATGGCAGATGCACGATCATCATACACTTCATCCACTCCCACCTTTGGTGAGAGGTATCATCTGTACCTTTCTCAGATATTCCACATGTGCTATCCTGTAATTGAAACTGAATGGGATCATATAGATGTACTAGCCAGAGAAGAAAATGTTGAGGAATTAGAATGGCTAATTCGCCTATTGACCATGACTGACCCCTACTCCGTTAGAGGACATATCCCCGATAGCCCAATGCTTTCCTTTTCCACAAGATGACTATCCTCGCATGGTTACATTTTTTATGAGTTTATGTGGATGGGAAAATGAAAAGGAAATATCTGACAATGATGAATGGACGGATGAAACTCATGGCACTACTGAGGTTGACTTTATTTGTTTGGATGAATGCTTTCCTTTTCCACAAGATGACTATCCTCGCATGGTTACATTTTTTATGAGTTTATGTGGATGGGAAAATGAAAAGGAAATATCTGACAATGATGAATGGACGGATGAAACTCATGGCACTACTGAGGTTGACTTTATTTGTTTGGATGATGCAGCTTAGCCTTAGGGCTAGAGCCAGGACTCTACAACATCCTCTTACCGTATCCTCAGTAGTAGTGTGGTGACTGGTAGGTAGGTTAGTGTTTTCAAGTTTTTTCTAGTTTAGATTCCTTAAATGAGTCTTGAAACTTTCACACTGATGTGCCTCTCGAGGTATAGTGCTTGTTAGTTGATTGTACAGGTTAAAAAGTTTGAGGTGGGTTCGCTTTCAAGTCCTAAGACTCCCGCAACGTTCATCAAATATATCTACATCAAATTGCAAGCTGTCTCGTCAAATCAAGGAGATCTCCAATTACAGGTGTAATTCTTCCATACCCACTCTCTTTCGTTTTTACTGTTCAATTAATTGCATAAACTATAATGCATGACCACATGGAAATTGTCAATGTACTACTTAGTTTTTGAAGTTGCTTGCATGCTAGTGTAAATCATTAATGAGCTTAACTTTATTGGAAATATTCCTAGGCAGCATGACGTCTTTAGTTAACCTTGGAATACGATTGTCTTAGGTCTAGGGTCAAACCATCTTAATGTTTGACACTTGGCCATGTGTGTGTTGACCTCTAGGACATAGCTATTACCCCTTTGTCGAAAGGATGCAAGACAAATTATAGTTTAGGAGCGAAGATCAAAAGAAAAAGATTTAAAAAAAAAGCCTACAATATATGGCAATACACGTCTATGATGTGCTTTAATGTTGGCCTATCGCCTTATTGATACTTGGTAGGCGAGGAGTATTCTACTCCAGACCGATGCCTTGGTTGGTAGGGGGTAGCCTTGCCTAAAGTGAGCTAATAGATTCCTGGATAATGCCTTGTGTTAAACATGGTACTAGGATCGATGTTAGTTTTGCTTTAGGAAGGTCGCCATTGTGTGTAAAAATTGTCACGTGCAAAAAAAAAAAGGCAAAAAGCTCCTGTAACTCTGATGTTTCTTGTTTCCCTAGGCTTGTGGTATTAACTTGTTCTTAGAGTAGACACAGTGTGGTCATGTGTTTATTTATTAAGCTTGGCTATTTTCCTTGACTTAGGCCAGTTATAAACCTTGATTAACCTTTGACACCTTGCTTACTCTTGATTTACTTTCAATAATTTTAAACTCCTGTTAATTTGCTACACTAGCTCATTCATGTGACCCTTAAACTAAGTTCTCATAGCAACATCCATTGTGGTCTAACATGCTTGAATTTATACACTTTATATCTTTTGAATTCCAGCATACCTTCACTCTACTTCCCTGTTTTGCAGACGGTCTACCACAACAACCCTCTCGAGCTTACCATACCATAGCTTCCGAGGACGGAATCTACATCAGGAAGGGGGGCATGTTAACCTATGATGACGGACATTGAGACGTACTATGTTTTACGTCATTAATTTAAATATTCTGAGTCATGGGCCGGGCTTGTCGGCACCATATGTTAAGGATGAAGGGATTGGGTGATCGCCGATGAGAGGTGCACCTTGAATATCAGTAGGATAAGGGTTAGGGTCGGCCGGCCATGTATGGGCGCCCAAGTGTGAACGGCCAAGTCACCTATAAGAGTCAAATGTAACCCTAAAATCCTCATTCTCATGTGTTATGAATACAAGAGTGCTCTTGCCTTATCTCTTTGGTTTCCTTCTCCTGCGTGTGTGAGAGAGAGAGAGAGAGTGAGAGAGCGATCGAGCACTGTGTAGCGGCACGGCGGCGGAGAGGCGGTAGAGCGGCGACGGCGGCTCCTTCTTCACGGTTGCGACGCGGGAATCCTTCAAGGCGGCGGTTGGGCGGTGAGTGACACACCCTTTGCATTCTGTTTGAGCTTCCTTCCCTGGTTGTATGCTTGCAGCCATTCGTGGCTCGCATACGGTGTCCGGCAAGTCCCCAGCTACGACCTGTGCGGCAAAAGCGCACACCTTGGCTGGCTGACCACTACAGGTGAGGTGTGTCACACATTCATAGTTTTGTAGGGCAGCCTACTGTTGCTATGCTAGGGCCATGTCTCATACTCAATGCAATTTTAAACCCCAGGAAGCTGGAAAAGGAGAGACGATGGGGGAAAAGGAAGAGGAGATGTTAGTGTGTTTGACTTTTTCTCCCCACATTTTTTTTTTGCTTGATAACAATGTTTAGGTATTTAATATTTAATGAAATAGTCATTTCTACACAATTCTACCAAATTTGTTATATTGTTATATTTATACATGGTACGTATATTTCTGGTGTTGCATCTACATACAAATATTTTGGTGTATGTATGGCTACACATCTGCATATGCATGGTTTTATGCCACTGTGGATATAGTTGAGGCTATATATGTGCAAATAGATGTGCTCTAACTATTTCACACATACATACACTCTTAAGTAGGTATGGCTCAAAACTTGTGTATGCATGTTCGAATGCTAAATAGGGCAATCATACACTCTATGACGCTTATGACAAATGTTGCTACTGCTGCTTGTCCTCCTTCTGTGGTTCTTGGGCCTACTGTTCTTTGGGTCCCACAAGTTCCACAGGAGCACACAGGGCCCGAAGCCTCTCCTGCCATTAAGCTGCTATGCTCTCAAGGTTGTCTTCCCCCCACAAGTTCCACAGGAGCACACAGGGCCCGAAGCCTCTCCCGCCATTGAGCCTGCTACGCTCTCCAGGTTGTCTTCCACCATCGATGATAGCCTACGCTGTATTTTGTAAACACAATCCACATAGAACTGCGTGATGTTTGCAAAATATATACTTATTTCAAATAAATATATATATTCATGAAAACATAGGTTCGCTTTAGCCACAGAAATTGATCAAAATATGGTGTATTAATTAATGTCCACTATGCGGGGGCATTAATTAATATTACCTTAATGACTGAAATATGGTGTATTAATTAATGCCCGTTATGCCAAAAGGAATTAATTAATATTACCTTAACGACTAAGGTTAAGGGCTCGTCCCTTCTACAATGAATTGCACCCCCCCTCCGCCCTTCACACATGCCTCAGTAGACAATACAAGAATAACCGCGCTGCAAAAAAATGAGAGACAGAGAATGTTGGATGCTCAGTATATGCACGCGAGAGAGAGAATGAAAGAGATGCATGAAAAAGACATTGTAAGAAACGTGGAGGGTGGCAAGGGAATGCACAAGAACATGAGGGGAGTGGATGGCGGGGCTCACCCTCCTCTCACACGCAGTGCTCGGAGGGAGACAAGAAAAAGGAGAGAAAGAAGAGAACATGAAATCTCAAAAAATAATTAAATTTCAAAAAAAAACGCGGTTGGTGCCATGTGTGTCTTCACAAAATCTCCCCCTCCTAAAAATCTGATCTCTCTTAAGGTCAATAAACCTTAGCCTTTCCATTTTATTTTTATGTCCTACCATGTTCTTTGGGGATTTTTTCCTTCCCACCAAACTAATTAATTATTGAAAAACGTTTTGGTTGCATATTGGCACCAAAATGTTTTTCTAGATTTGATTAAATGAAAACAGCGCATAGACTCCAAAAAATTATGTTGCATAGCCTTTTATATTTAGTAATTGGAAAAGAAATAGTTACCCTCCATCACTTTCTATTTTTGGCCTCATGATTTTCTATATTTTTCTAGGCTTTGTATGATGGGAACCAAAGCAAGCTCTCTCTCTCGGCTCGTCTCGCAAGCTATGCATGGGCATCGCAACCACTCTCTCCCCCTGTCGCTTTGTTTGGCAAGCTCTATGTGGAGTCGTGAGCTCGCTCTCCTCCTTTCGCTTTGTCTGCTCACCCATGAGCTCTCTGTGGATGTCATGACCTCTACGTGGATGCATCAACGGCATGCTCACGAGCTCTATGAGTGGAGGGCTGAGAGGAGCAGGGGGCGGTGGATACATCTTGGCGTTTTGTCAAGGCGAGGTTGGGGGGACAGGGCTTGGGCTGGCTAGCTATGGCGAGCTCCAGGAGGCAAGGAAGAGAAGAGCTTGATGAAGCAAGGAGGAGACGTAAGCTCGAGGAAGGAGGGAAAGAAACCTTAGACGAAGTTGTATCAATTAAGTGGCCATGTAAATGGCCACTTAATCAATACAACCAAAATAGAGTTGTGAATAAGCACCCCTAACGTTTTAATTCAATTAATTAATTAATTGAATTATGATGATTTTTCCTAAAGTTCACGGCTCTTTTTCATGAAATTAATCAATGCGTGCCATTTTAATAACATCACGTGGCAGAAACGGCAATCTCTATACATATCCGTAGCACGTGTTTGTTGTAGATATACATGGAGATCCGTGCTCCTTCTTTGTCATGTTAGCTGGTTCCCACTTACTGCTTCTCGTCCGTCATCTCCATCGTGTGCTTCTTGACATTACTGTCGTTTGCATGGTCAAGTGACACACATGGCAGAGTATCTGATGGGTGTATTGGCAATGGATGTGCTCGCTATTTCTCCTCCGTCATCTCCATTAATCTTTGCATATTGATGGGACCTCTATTCCAGTCTCTAACATGCTGATGGTATATAATCTTGAGCCACAATGCATTGGGTTAATACCATGATTGCATATTGTCAACCTAGCCTCTGTTTATCTGGTTGGTGGGGACAAATACACAGAGGATAGCTCCCGGTGGTCTAAACTAGAAACATGAATTATAATGTTTCAAACCTATATGAAGGTCCAGTACAATGTCTTTATAGAAATATTGCTGTTTTTTTGGATACACTCGACTTACTTTTTGTTTTTGGTCTATGAATATATATAAAAAGAGAGAATGAATACCCATCATGAAACCAATGAATGCAGATTTGGGATGGTCCTCTTAGCTATCACTATATGCACATTCATGGTCTATGAACAAAAGGATACAGTTCTTAATCTATGTACCTTAGGCTAGGACTATGTCTGCAAACCTTGCCTATACATAGAAAAATATGTGCCTATTTGTAACGGGATAACTGACCTTATTATAGCATAAAACTGAGGCTATTTTGAGTGACATCTATAACACGTGATAGTTCCTAAGATTTGGGATGGTCCTCTTAGCTATCACTATATGCACATTCATGGTCTATGAACAAAAGGATACAGTTCTTAATCTATGTACCTTGGGCTAGGACTATGTCTGCAAACCTTGCCTATACATAGAAAAATATGTGCCTATTTGTGAGATGGGGTAACTGACCTTATTATAGCATAAAACTGAGGCTATTTTGAGTGACATCTATAACACGTGATAGGTCCTAAGACACTTGCAATACACATACAGGCTAACGAGTTGTTTGTTTATTTGGATGGATGCAGGTCTCTCAAAATATATTTGGGTTTATGCTCTACGCCAAATGTTTTCAAATAATGGGGTCACTGGCTCCACTTACTTGTAACATGATTATTGTATACAAATCTGCTCTTATATAATCATGTTTAAACATTTTTACTAGTCAAGTTGGATAAGGTTCTTGGATTTTTTTGACTGCTGATGTAGAAGACTGAAAACACACACACACACACACACACATCAAGGGTGCAAATTATGAGATGATTAGAAACATAATAATTAAAAATATGTTAAGGGTGTAAATGCTATCACCACAGATATAGAACAATGCCTAAAATTTTGCATTAAACATGATGAGTGCACTCTCCAAAAAGAAGAGCATATTTGAGATCAAGAGCATGACACTTATGCTAGCTTTGATCTTTGTGATTAATAGGTGTGTTGAAAAAACTTTTACTGTTGATTTAGTGTAACCTTGATAGATTGATTGGTTATCAAATCATTTTTTTAAAGAAGAGAGAACAATTAAAGAGTATTGCTAGATTCCAACAAGTTGACCATGTCGACAATACAAATTCTTTAGAGTTCAGACTTGTACATTATGAATTAGACATCCACATATGTCGTTTGATAAAACATGACAAGTTTATTGTTCCAACACCATCCAAGTGAATTATTTAAGTTTAGAATACATTATTGTTCCAACACCATCCAAGTGAATTATTTGAGCTTATGACTTTGACATCCACATACGTCATTTAATAAAACATGATAAATTTATTGTTTCAACACCATCCAAGTGAATTATTTGAGTTTAGTATACATTATCACTTTGACATTTGTGCATCTTGTTTTATAAAATAGTTAGAAAAGCTTGTTTGCTTATGCACTATTAGTGTGATTATATAAAAGATGATTAGTAGAGCTGAAACCACTATACAAGATTCAACAAGTTGGCCATGCAACCAAACTTAGAAGATTGACTTGACTAAAGTATAAAAAAATAAATATCATCAAGAACATTTCTCTAACCAAAAGGTGAAGCACATGGATAAATGTACTACTTATCTCTCTATTTTAGAAATTTTGGGTTCATAGTGCTTGTCCAAATACTGTAAGCTTTTACTATAGAAAGACAAATAAAAGAGATAGCTAGATAGAACAAAGGAAAGTTTCTATAGAGAGATAGACAGAACAAAGGAAAGTAGCTAGAGAGAGATAAATATATAGGTAGGTAGGTAGATCATGTTACCATCTACAAAGGCCAAATACAACTACAAGACTCCAAGAATGGATTATGCACATACAAAGAGTAAGTGAACCACTTGTGTATGGTGAACAAAGTAAAAAAAGCTCTAAGAAATAAGATCTCTCAACTTTTGTCATAAAAGTGGCAAAACAATGATGTTTCCCTCTCATGAGAGGAAAGTGTGGATGTTATATGAGGAAGTGTGTATAAAGAGTGAAATCCAAGAGAGCATGTCAAAGGTGGAAAGAGGCCACTCATTGCAAGAACATGATGCCCAGTAAAAAATATGAAGTCATTGTAGTACCAAAATTGGTGTCCACATTTTTTGTAGGTGCCTTTTAATCCTTACCCCCATTGAACTTTCACAACATTTAACATGCCATCTTGGATTGCCTTTACTTACTTTTGATGATCATTTTTTGCTCAATTTGGCACCATTGTCTATTATTTTTAGGCCACACTTGGTGTGCTTCTTTGTTTCTCCTTTTTGTAGATCAACTTTGAATGGTTTGATTATCAAGCACTTTGATTGATTGAAGGATGGCATTTGAAAACAACGACCATTGCATAATTGTTTTCTACTTTGCTTTTACAAGAATTTGACCAACCCAATCGACCTCAAAAATATATTTTACACATTCTTGGTCCCAAATTGTAGCTTTTGGTAAAATCACTAATCAATTATTCCATTCAACGAGTAATGACATGGTTGAGAGGATCTCAAGGCCAATGTGATTAAGGAAAATCATAGAACTTGCAACCTTTCCTTTTGGAAAATTAATCCAAGGATTTAAGAAATCGTGGGGATAGCAACTTAATAATCAATCTCATCACATAGAACTTTCTAAAGGAGGAGTGAGACCATTGGAACTTTCTAGAAGGAGGAGAGTGACTGTCCATCCACCATTGAATCAATATCATCACATAGAACTTTCTAAAGGAGGAGTGACTACTATCAATTGGAAAGCATCATTATCAAATTAGGTAAGGGTGAAGCCACTAGGTCTTTGTTTATGACTTGTTCATCCATGTGTTTATTGAGTCTTTTACCCTGCAAGAGTCACTCAACAAGGTTAAAAACCACTTTTCCATTTTCAAAACTGCCTACAAAACCCACCCAAAAAAAACAAAGCGGCTTTTCTAATTTTCAACCCTCTTCCCTGATTAGCCAAAACCACCGATGTTTTTTCCCACCCTAGAGCCCTCAGAACCACTTTTCTCTTGATCTCTATTTGAACTAATTTCATCTTCAACTCCTCCTCAACGGCATCGAGGCGACCATTTTTCCTAAGTTACTTTTTTAAAATTGTGTGTGCATTGTGCAAATGTGCCAATTGAAGCTTTCCCTAAGCTTTAGTTATTACTAAAATTTTTAAAGATTTAGACTTAAAAGATTCTTTTTAAGCTTTATATCCTTAAAAGCTTATTTTTTAAATTTTTCTCTTTAAAACCTTAAAGCCTCTCTATAATCTCATTTTTTTTCTTTAAATAACCTGGCTCATATTGCGTGCACATTGGGAGCTTATATTATACTATGTGTGCCCTTGAGGCATGTGTGTGTGATTTTTACAAGCATCTAGTATAAAAAGTATAAAGTAGCATAAAATATTTCTTGATGTGTTTAATTATAGTTGTTAATTAAAGCATGATCTAAAGAAATAAATATATACTACTTAATTTTTACACATAGCAAGCTATTTTGGATCAAAGTTGTCCAGTTCAAAAGTATGTGGATTAAATAAGTCACCTTCTTTCAAAATTTGAGCTAAAAGCCTTGAAAGGATTATGCCAATGTTCTCTCTTTTGAAGTTCAAGTGCCCCTTAAGGAAGCCCTTTCCATGGTTATTTTATGCCTCTTTCATTCCTTGACGGTATTTTTCTAGAAAGTCAATGATCGATCTAATTTGTGATTTGCAAAAGTTTTCTTGCAATATCATGGAACATTTTGATAATAATGGTACAAATTGGAAAGCTTATTGAGCAAAAGCATTGTCGTGTAAAGTTTATTGAGAAAAATGTAAAGTTTAGGGTGATGTAGAACCAATAGGGAACAAGTTGCACACACTGCCCGTGTGCTCACTTTTCATCCAGCTTCCATTTGTAGGCCATCCATGAGAGGCTTCTACTTCCCATGCAAGATGTTATATGGGCAATGTGGAAAGGGCCTAAGATGTCCACAAAGAGGTTGGAATGCAGCATTCTCCAATATCAAATCTATCTACAAAGGAAGGAGGTTGGGACAAGCCCGTGCTGTTGAAGGTCATATATAGCTCCTCATGGTGCAAGCCATCAAGGTGGAGAGATTCTTGAATTAGCAAGTGGGTAGCTAGATTATAGCATAATTGGCTACTGTTAGTATGCTCATGAGAGCTTAGGCTATTGTTATGAGTAACCAAAAAAGTCGTTGAAGAAGGCGCATGGGCATGACTACCATCAATAACCCCTTGCTCACCAAGTGGTGGGGTGCTTGCAAGGCTCATGAGTTGTTGTAACCTGGCATCTAGGTGCAATTGCAATAATAATAATAATTTCCTTGTGCATGGTTAAGTAATGGTGATGGGGGACGAGCCGTTCCAAGTGATCATGGATGCGAGTAACATTGCAATTGGAGGTGTATTACAATAGAATGACCATCCAGTAGCTTACATGTCTCGTAAGTTACTACCGGCGAGAAAAGAATCACTCGGTCTATGATCAGAAACTCCTCGCTCGTAGTTATTTAGGCCTTGAAACATTGGAAACATTTCCTTCATGGCCGTGACTTTGAGGTTCACATTGACCATCAAGCATTACGCTGGATTCAAACAATGCTAGGTGCACAGTGGAGTGACCGACAGCACTACTGGAGCTAGATATTCTAGCGATTTGGTGGTATGATTGAGTACTTTCCAGGAAAGGCCAATCTAGTGGCCAATGCTTTGAGCCGGAAGGGACATGTGACTTTGATTCACATGAAGGTGATTGGGTTTATCTTTGGATCATGAAGCAAAGGTTGAAACAGGTGGACGAGCGATGCCCAACGTTGTCATTCAGGAGCCTCGAACCTTTTCCCATCCAGAGAGAGATTAACGAGGTTTCAATGAAGTTGAAGCTACCTCCGAGCTGGACTATGCACGATGTGTTCCATGTTAGTTAGTTAAAACCATATGCACGTCCGATCCCTTCAGAAGTGAAAAACAAAGCGGAACCAAATATTATTAAAGGTGAAGTGATGGTTCTAGAACAGATCCTTTTGCACCGCTTCAAGCATGGCTCAAGCCGAAGATAGAGACAATTTCTCACAAAGTTTCAGGAGACCGAGGGACCCACGAAGCGGTATGGCTTGATAAAGAGTTCTTCGATGACTATCCGGCTTCCATCAAGTTAAGCAGAAGGGGATGTAACATGCATCCTACACTTTGATGCCACGTAGACATATCTGAACAAGAAGGTGCAGAAATTGGAGTGGAAAACTAGTCCCATGTGAGCCCAATCCGGGATGAGTTAGCCAAGGTTCCACTCCATGCGTATGAGGTCAAGTGTGCATTGTCCTGCACATGCATATGAGGTTCCCACTTCATGCGTATGAGGTCAGTTGTGCATTGTCCTGCACATGCGTCCAAGGTCAAGTTGTGCATTGTCCTGCACATGCGTCCAAGGTCAAGTGTGCATTGTCCTTCACATGTAGCAGTGCCAGTCCGCGTTGTGAGTCTCCCTCTAGAATGATGTCAGTTGCTCTGTGTGTTTGGTCTGCAAGCGACCAGATGTCGGATAGCTGTGTAGAGCATGTAGGTTTGCATGTAGATATGGGGGCCAGCCCATAGGGCTACCCCAAGGCTTAGGTGTACATTCATAGAGTGGGAAACATGGGGGAGGTGTAGAACCACCCCCAGGGGGCCAGGAGGGCCCCAGTTGTGCCCACCAGCCATGTTGAGGGTTGAAAGGGGCTATTGGCCAACCCTAGGGCTGGGGACAACTAGCCGACACTGGGCACCCAAGCCTAGTTGGCTGTCACCCAGGTGTGGAATAGCCCACACTAGTTTCCTAACAGCTTTTTGTCCATGTGCAGGGCTGCCCAGCAACCCAACATATATGCGCAAGATGGACAAGTCTTTTAGGTGTGAAAACAATGGTTTAATTAGCATAAAATGCTATTTTACCTAGTCATGGAGAATAAAGCTATTGGCCGCCTTTTGTTAAGCTAGCCGACTGAAGTATAGAGAGGGTATAAATACCCGGACATGGTATGCATTTGAGTCATCTAACTCTTCACAAGTTGTTGAAGCTACCCAAGGGGGGCCTAGACAAGCCAAGGAGAAGCTAATGCAAGTTGTCAAGAAGGTCCAGGTTCAGTCTTTTATTTTTCTGATTTGCATCATTCTAATAGAAGCAAATACACCATTCTTGGTGGGGGCCCTAGAGAGAGGGTATTGTCACTCAATAATGTGTCCTCTTATCTCTCTCTCTATATATATATATATTTTTTGCACATCTATTTTCAATTTTGTGAATTATTCTCGTCTCATGAGAACGATTATTGTTTTTCTAAGCATTGAAGTTACCGATCTACCCCGAAGCTTCCGCATGTTACAGTTTAGTACCCTCTAAAGGTCCCCCACCATGAAGATGTATTTCCATATATTGTTGAATGTGGACGACTATCTGTGGGCTGTAAATCACCACTATACACGCATTGGAGATGCATGATGGACTCTTGTGGTGATGGACTCCTAGAAGAGGGCTAAAACTAGAAGAGGGCTAAAACTAGATGCCTCCCTAACTGGCTAATGAGGTAGTGACTTTTCCCAACCCTGACTTGTGCACGCCCAAAAACTAGAGCTCTAACCTAACCATGCAGCCAATGCACATGGGTGATGAAAAGAAAAAAACATTGGCAATTATCTAGGCTCTGTTACCAACTAAAGAACATGCATGTCTATGTGCTAGGATTTGAGAGTAGAGATAGAGAAGATAGAACGGAATCAAACACGCACAGCACATACATGAGTCAGTACAAATGATGACTGAGAATGAAGATGTCAATTCTCAACCCATGCTCTACTGTAGATCCCCTTGGCCAGAGACGCCTGTAGAGAAACGCTCTATAGACACCTAGCACTAAGAAGTATGTAGATTATTTCATCAATTTTCTAAGGCACAAATATATATGCATCAATAATGTTGGTTAGCCAATATAGACTACTCCCAGCCTGCTGTCCAATGGTTGCTTGCCAAGTGGCATTGAGCGCCAATCCTGATGCGATCCCCAGGCCTGCGCACACCTGCCCAACTGCTGTAAAATGGCTACGCACACTACCAGATGCTCCTAGCTTGAGCCTTGTAGCCCCACTGATACCTTGGCTGGCTGTAACCACTACAGGTGAGGTGTGTCACACATTCATAGTTTTGTAAGGTAGCCTCCTGTTGCTATGCTAGGGCCATGTCTCATACTCAATGCAATTTTAAACCCTAGGAAACTGGAAAAGGAGGGACGATGGGGGAAAAGGAAGAGGGGATGTTAGTGTGTTTGACTTTTTCTCCTCACAATTTTTTTTCGCTTGATAACAATGTTTAGGTATTTAATATTTAATGAAACAATCATTTCTACACAATTCTACCAAATTTGTTATATTGTTATATTTATACATGGTACGCATATTTCTGGTGTTGCATCTACATACAAATATTTTGGTGTATGTATGGCTACAGGTATGGCTATAGATCTGCATATGCATGGTTTTATGCCACTGCCGATATAGTTAAGGCTACATATGTGCAAATAGATGTGCTGTGACTATTTCACACATACATACACTCTTAAGCAGGTATGGCTCAAAACTTGTGTATGCATCTTCGAATGCTAAATAGGGCAATCATACAGTCTATGACACTTATGATGGATGTTGCTACTGCTGCTTGTCCTCCTTCTGTGGTTCTTGGGCTTGCTGTTCTTTGGGCCCCACAAGTTCCACAGGAGCACACAGGGCCCGAATCCTCTCCCGCCATTGAGCTGCTACGCTCTCCAAGTTGTCTTCCACCATCGATGATAGCCTACACTGTATTTTGTAAACACAATCCACATAGAACTGCGTGATGTTTGCAAAAATATATACTAATTTCAAATAAATATATTTATTTATGAAAACATAGGTTCGCTTTAGCCACAGAAATTGATCAAAATATGGTGTATTAATTAATGCCCATTATGACAAAAGGAATTACCTAATATTACCTTAACGACTAAGGTTAAGGGCTCATCCCTTCTACAATGAATTGCACCCCCCTCCACCCTTCACACACGCCTCAGTATACAATACAAGAATAACCGCTGCAAAAAAATGAGAGACAGAGAATGCTGGATGCTCAGTATACGCGCGCGAAAGAGAGAATGAAAGAGATGCATGAAAAAGACACTATAAGAAATGTGGATGGTGGCAAGGGAATGCACAAGAACATGAGGGGGATGGCGGGGCTCACCCTCTCACACGCAGGGCTCGGAGGGAGACAAGAAAAAGGAGAGAAAGAAGAGAACATGAAATCCCAAAAAATAATTAAATTTCAAAAAAAAAACGCGGTTGGTGCCATGTGTGTCTTTACGAAATCTCCCTCTCCTAAAAATCCGATCTCTCTTAAGGTCAATAAACCTTAGCCTTTCCATTTTATTTTTATGTCCTACCATGTTCTTTGGGGTTTTTTTCCTTCCCACCAAACTAATTAATTATTGAAAAATGTTTTGGTTGCATATTGGCACCAAAATGTTTTTCTAGATTTGATTAAATGAAAACAGCGCATAGACTCCAAAAAATTATGTTGCATAGCCTTTTATATTTAGTAATTGGAAAAGAAATAGTTACCCTCCATTACTTTCTATTTTTGGCCTCATGATTTTCTAGAACCAAAGCAAGCTCTCTCTCTCAGCTCGTCGCAATGCGTGGGCATCGCAACCACTCTCTCCCCCTCTCGCTTTGTTTGGCGAGCTCTATGTGGAGTCGTGAGCTCTCTCTCCTCCTCTCGCTTTGTCTGCTCACTCGCGAGCTCTCTGTGGGCTACTTATCTCTCTATTTTAGAAATTTTGGGTTCATAGTGCTTGTCCAAATACTGTAAGCTTTTACTATAGAAAGACAAATAAAAGAGATAGCTAGATAGAACAAAGGAAAGTTTCTAGAGAGAGATAGACAGAACAAAGGAAAGTAGCTAGAGAGAGATAAATATATAGGTAGGTAGGTAGATCATGTTACCAGAAATAAATCCATAAAAGCATGTTTAAAAAATCACGAGCCTGCAAGTCTTTAGAAAACGGAAAGAAGGATATTAACCATTGGGCAAAGACAATGGTTAAAGATGAAAGGTTAGCTTAAATCAAAGAGCCTACAATCTAACCATTGTGCAAAGGTAATGGTTAAAAATAAAAGCTTAGCTTAAATAAAAGCCTACATCTAACTCAACAGAATTCTCCCCCACACAAAATGGCACTTTCTTTATTGTAAATAGAATGGTGAATGGACAAGCATTGAAGAAAAGAGATAGGCAAGGTTTGATAGAAGAATAGAGCACTATCTTCACTTGAGAGCATACAAGAATGAGGATTTAGAGTTACAATTTGACCTTTACACTTGGCTCATAGTGTTCTAGTGCATCCAAGACTGCCTACACTAGTGCAAACACCTTTTCCTAGCTAGTAACTCTAGCCTTATTATCCCATGGCGTGCCTTTCATATACAAGCAACGATTGCACATGTAAAATAATCCATTATAAGAGAAATATGAATTCTGTAGTGCTTAGGCCAAAATATGTGGTGGCCGACCGCGATATCATAGAAGTCTTCGACAACATTTAACATCTATGAAAAGCACGAATTGGTTTGCCAAAAGATAATGGTGGTATTTATTTACAGCATAGACCATTAAGAGTCCTTCCCTTTTTGTGGTGGTGTAGTTTTAGTCAACATCATTGGCAAAGCTAACATGAAAATCCATGTTATACTCTCCTAGTTGTGCCAAAACATAGCCAATCGTGAAAGCTGAGGCATCTATGTGCACATGGAAAATAATATCCCAATTGAGAGATCTTAGGATTGGTGCACTTGCTAAGGCTTTTTGACACTCGTCTGTCCACTTAAAGATGACAAGTAGTACATACAAGAGTCTTGCTATGTTGATATACATGATTATAAATTTTTATAATAATATCCTAGTTGGAAGGTCTTAGGATTGGTGCACTTGTTGTTAAGGCTTTCTTGAGAGTGTCATAGGTTTTTTGACAATCATCCATCCACTCAAAGATGACAAGTAGTCCGTACAAGAGTCTTGCTATGTTGATGTACAAGATTATAGATTTTTATAGTATCCGACATATCCCATGAAACACTAGACACCCTTAAAGTTAGTAGGCGGTGGAAGCTTAATTCACCTTACTATCATTAGTAGAGATGCCATGTTCAGAAACAATGTGGCCTAGTATTACTCTATGCCTTAGTCAAAATTGGCATTTAAGTGGGTTAAGGGATATTCTTTTCAATCTACATTTTTTAAGTACCTTCCTCAGGCACTAGAGATGTGCTTTCCATTTCGAATTGACACAAAGGTCATCCATGAAAATGTTGGCAATAAGCCCAACTTGTAGTCCCTAGTCTATTTAATTATTTTGCATAGGATATCTTTTAGTCTAAGATCAAAGATGTAATCCACCACCAAATTCCATAAGCAGTAATGTCATCCCAGAAATGTATCCAATCACATTAAGTGTACCTCTCATGGCTATATAAGCACTATGTACAATGCAATCAAGTCTCACTTTTCTTTCCCCTTAAATTTTAACATGGTATCAGAGCATAGGAGACTTCTATTTTGGAGCTTTCTAGAGTATTGGATTTTTAGCTTGGAGCTTTCTAGCTACCGGCCAGCCATTTCCATTCATCTCTTTTTTTTTTTTGGGGAGCTTTCTATTTCCCTTTTGGAGCATGCATCAACTGCCATTTCTATTCATCATTTTTTTTTGGACCTTTCTATTTCCTTTTTGTAGCTACCACACCCTTTGCCTTGCTTTGCCTCTCCACGCTGAGCTGTCCAGAGCTTTTCATCCACCTTTACTGCAGATCCACCCCTCTCCATTGTCGTTTGAGTCGGTCCTCTCCACTGCCACCACCGAGTCGCCTCTCTCCATTGCTGTTCGAGTCAGTCGCCCCTCTCCATTTCCGTCCGAGTCGCCCACCACCTGGTTGCCTCTCTCCACTGCCATCATTTTCGTCCCTTACAGACTGCGCCATCAGAGCCACCAGGCCACTCCAAAGAGAGGCCGTTGTCCCGGGGGGCCATAGTGCTGGCGTCATTGCCCTAGGATTCACGTCCCCTCCATGTTCGCCATTAGCACCAATTTATTAAAGGGTTCAAGCTTAACCACATGGTTCATGCCCTATTAAGGGTGGGAGGGTCATCAAGCACTTCAAAGACCATGAGCTCTTCGAGGACATCTACATGAGCTCTTTGAGGACATCTACATCTTCATCGACACTGGCATAATATTTCCATCGCTTTGATTTTGTGGGATTATTTATGATTAAGGAGGAGAAACTCTCCCAAGATTCATATGTGTTTGTTTATTATATGTAACTATGTACTGCCTTGATTTATAAAAGGCAATGTCGTGTTCTTTTATGTGTGTCATTGTTATTATTGTTGTCATGTGGTTGTGACCTAATTCCCATGTTGTGACTCTACCCGAGTGGCACCTCTGTCAGGCATGAGAAACTAGGACATGAGCCTATGATTTATCCTTGCAATAGCAAGAGAGATAACCCTTGAGGGGGGTTTGTTGGGAACAAGGTCTTGTCTATGTGTGTTGTGTTATGAGTGTGTACCCTATTCCTTGTTTGTTTCCACCCTTGGGAACCACCTACTAGCATGAGAAACTAGGCTATGGGCCTAAGATTAATCCTTGACTAGAGTGTGTCAATCCCTTGAGGGGGAGTGTCGGAATATGTCCAATTGTGTGTTTGTGTCCCTGTGTGTGTGAACAGCCCATCCAAAGACTGCTTCATCAATAATCCGTGCTCTCATTGTGGGAAACCCAACCACCCATCTAGCAGGTGTTACCTCAAGGAAAAGCAAGACAAGAAAAAGGAGAAGGCTCACATTGTCGAGCCAGAGGAGAGCCACTTTGTAGCAAACAAGTGGCATTAAAGACTTGGATGATTCATATGCACACTCCCTTTTTAGATTATAAACCTTTTCTTTTATCCATTCCTTTGATTATTGTAACACAATAGTACACACACCTTATTGTTATAAAAAGGGGGGGGGGGGGGGGCTCTAACTCATTGTTTCGAGGAGGATAGTTATAGGCTAAATCCATGTATTGAGTGTCTTTCACAAGTTTGGCTTAAGGGGGGGTTTGTTGGCAATAAGCAGTCCCTAGCTTTTTTAATTATTTTGCATAGGATATCTTTTAGTCTAAGATCAAAGATGTAATCCACCACCAAAGGCCATAAGTAGTGATGTGATCCCATAAATGTATCCAGTCACATTGAGTGTACCTCTCATGGCTATATAAGCACTATGTACAAGATCATTTGAGACAATGCAATCAAGTCTATTTTCATTATGAATGGCTCACTTTTCTTTCCCCCTTAAATTTTAAGAGAAAACCTCAAGCAACTCCCTAAGGTCATCCATGAGAACCTCAAGGGTATTCCTTATATGCCTATGCATAGGTATTCCTTGTATGCCTGTGCATATAATAAGCCTTTGGAAAGTGCCATTGGATAGGCCAAATGGCATAACTATGTATGTATAAGTTTCCCATTCTTCGCGGAAATTGCAATCTTATGTTGATCACTCGGGTCTATTTCCACTTAGTTATAGGCCGAGAATCCATCAAGGAAGATGTAGGCCTCCTTGTGTGCTACTCTTTCTAGCACATGCTTATAGAGTGAATGGTAATGAGTACTGGTCTTTCACCACGTGGCTGCACTAACCTTTTTGAGGTTAACAAAAACCCATATCTTTTCATTTTTCTTAGGAACTATGCCTATTAGGGATATCCATTCTGTGTGCTCTTCTATAAAATGAATTCAGCTTCATTGAGTTTATCAATTTTGTCCTTGACCATTCTGGAGCATTTTGGATTCATCTGATAGGATCTATGTCTTTATGATGATCATGCTCCTTCCATAATGGGAATAGTGTGTTTGACCACCTTCGGTGGGGGTATACCCTTCATGTTAATATATTTCCAAGTGAAGTACTCTTGGAATTTTGTGAGTAGATCAATGAGGTCTTTTTCTTCTTTTGGAGATAGGTCTTTTCCAATGTATACAAGTTTGGGATCCTCATAAAGTCATACTATGTTGAGCTCTTTAACTTCATTTGGTCCATCATAAGATGTTCTAGGCTTCCCGTCAGGGGTTCTCTTTGCCATGTCAAAGTGTCAAAGTTTATGTAGTGACACTTTCCAAAATGTGTTCAAAATACGGCAATGGAAAATGATCTTTTCGCGTGTGTTGCATTGAAAATTTTCACATCCACACACACTTGCAACTTTCTAGTTTTCTTTGGCACTATGACAATTGGTGGTTATACCCAATCAATGTACTCAATTTTATAAATAAATCCTGACAATAGAAATAAGCTTGTTAATTTCTTCTTGCATAATTAAAAAATATTTGGGATTCATCTAATAAGGTATTTGTTGCCTAGTTGATCTTGATCCTTAATTCAATAATAGGGATTGTATGTTAAGAGGTTACCCTCCATAGGATGAGTCTTCCTACAAGAAAGGGATCTAGCTCCGATACCAATGTAAGAAAGGGATCTAGGGATAGGGTAAAACTCAATCCTAGCTCTAAAGCACATAGGATCGTGCCAACAATCACGGAAGCCAAATGAACACAACTCAAGGTTGGTATCATGCAAGATCAAATGTGAATCAATGCAATCGTCCCATTGTAGAACCTCTCAAACAATCAAAGGCATGATCCACTACATTAATATGTATATAGGCATGATCCATACCATGTAACATATCCTCATGTGCAAGACCGTCTACACATGTATATAATGATCCAAAGTAGAAACATGTCATCATCAAGATCATCATAATCATCACAATGAATATGGATAATGAATCCACACATGAGAGATAAGTGGTATCATCCACCAAATAACTATCCATGGCTCTCTAAGGTCATCCCCATAGACATAGTCTATCTAAAGGTGCCCCTATATGACCTATATCCCATGATAAATCAATCTCCATAAATACTGAATCTAAGAGATATGTATCTCAAATGCAAACCTCTCAAGATCAACAACATATGATCTAATAAGAATATGCGCATAATCTTGCCTCTCCTACGAGGCCTCACCTCAACAAAATCATCACTACTCTCATATACTATGCCTTTGCTTAAATACATGAATTGTATCCACAAAAACTAAGATAACTAGGAGTAGTGGTGGAATCATGAATGTCCACATGTGTAAGCCCTAGAAGAATAGCCTAATATGTTGAAATATATAAGTGAATAGGGTGTGTGCGGGAACAAGCCCTTAGCAAGAGGCTGTAAAAGAGAATCTGAAAATGTGAGAGAACCTGTGAAAAGGTGAGAAGTATCTACTGGGAGAGAATAAAGGGTAGCATGAGGAGATTTAGGAGGTGTGGAGATATTCTGGGAAGAGGTGGAGAGAATCAAGCAAAAGAGGTGGAGTGAATCAAGGAGAAATCAGTGGGATTAGATGCTTGGATGTAAACCCTATAAATTGAGGCATTGGCCTAATGAGAATTTGTTGGTTTTTGATTATCCATGCCTACATTAAGCTATCAGTTAATTGCTCACTAATCACATCTTAATTATCGTCTAATCTCTTTGTTAATGATGTTGATTCTAGCATTTGATCCACTATAGCTCATCACATTGTTGCAAATTGAACATGGTATTAGAGCCTAGCCTAGAATCCATCAATTTATGAGCCCATTATCTTGTTAATCACTTGGCTAATTAGGATTAGTAGATAATTAAGTTTTTACCTCTTTTTTCAATTAGCCTCTGTACCCCCAGCTGGTGGAGGAGCTCTCTCTCCCTTCATACATCAAATTAGCCCAAACCACTTTAGCCAAGCATAGCTATAATCCTTGTGCTCCAGCCCATTCAAACAAAAGCTCAAACCGCCGGCGCACGCAGCAGTTCTACGCGATTTTACAGGCGCCTATTTTCTGAAGGAAAAATGAGATCTCTGCTACTCCAGATGGAATGGGTCTAATTCCTCTCGACCCTAGGGGTTTTCAAGGGTGCTCTACAAGCTGGTGAAGACAGATTTTGATTTGATCAAGTCTACAGTGAGATCCAAGCTCTTCATCAAATCTGCAGGTGACTTTGGTAAAACAAAGATTAAGCATTCAATGTTTGGTCAAATCTTGTGTTTCTTGGCTTAATCCTCTACTAGACTAGTTGCTATTGATGGCCTTGAAAGGATTTGAGCTCATTTGAACTCTAAGGTCTCAGATCTAGACTCCCCGCATACTCTATTTTTTGCACACAAAATAGAGAATTAATTTGCTAATCAATGATTAATCAACACTAATCACTATATTTTGGTGCAATTGAGGGTTCAAATTAACCATTAGGTATCTGATACAGATCCCTATAACTTCAGATTGCAATTCGGAGATGGTTTGATACTCCAACCATCTTATACAGATTTGTTAACCTTGATTTAATGTAATTTTTGGTAAAATTATGTTGATAAATTTGTGGTAATCATCATCTTGCATTTACCCCTTGGTTAATGCCTGCAAATCACACTCAAATTCAAGATTATTCATAGCCAGAGTTGCATTTGGGAATGTGCATAAGAATGAATGCTATATGCATTATGTATTGGGCACACATGGGTGATTACATCATTGTTGTAAAAATGGGATCAGACACTGCCCTTGTCCAGAATAAGGCAAGAGATTTGGGTTTGCATTGCATAATGACACAAGATAAACATCAAAAGCCCAAAAGAACTGTCAACAATACATTTCACATGGAGCAAGAACTGACGGTCAAGCTCATGGCCCCAGCCATGAAAGAAGAAGAACATCTCTTTCCAAGAGGAAGATCAACACCGACGAGAAGAAGAGCTAGACGAAGCATTGAAGGAAGACATGGACATGTGAAGAAGAGAAGCTACCATGACAAGAAGATTGAAGACAAGAGATGTGAGGCTCCAAGAAGTGAGGAGCCATGTGGAAATCTCAGAGAGAGAGAGAGAGAGAGAGAGAGAGAGAGAGAGAGAGAGAGAGAGAGAAACCACAACCCAATGTAACTTGCCCCAACAGAGTAAAACCACCTCTGAGCCACCGATGATGTAGGCCATGTGGTAGATGTATGTGTGAGCACTTTAGTCAAGGTCACGGGCACTTGTAGTAGCCTTGGACACATAGAGAGAGAGAGTGTGTGTCAAGGACTATGAGTATAGGGACTTGAGGCACTGGTCGCGGACTATCAAGTAAGAAGGAAACTTGGTATAGGGTCCAGGTGTGCTAGGATTATTCACTTGAGGGGAGGTGTGCTAGGCACTGGTCGCCAACTATCAAGTAAGAGGGAAACTTGCTATAGGGTCTTGGTGTGCTAGGAGTATTCACTTGAGGGGAGGTGTTGAAATATACAAGTGAATAGGGTGTGTAGGGGAACAAGCCCTTAGCAAGAGGTTGTAGGTGTGGAGATATTCTGGGGGGAAGAGGTGGAGAGAATCAAGCAAAAGAGGTGGAGTGAATCAAGGAGAAATCAGTGGGATTAGATGCTTGGATGTAAACCCTATATAAATTGAGGCATTGGCCTAATGAGAATTTGTTGGTTTTTGATTATCCATCCCTACATTAAGCTATCAATTAATTGCTCACTAATCATGTCTTAATTATTATCTAATCTCTTTATTAATTAATGATGTTGATTCTAGCATTTGATCCACCATAGCTCATCACATTGCTGCAAATTTAACATAATACATGTAATATAAGAAGCTTAGGCCTATGCTCATAGGTATCCTGTGAACCCACATGTGAAGTATCACTAACCTTGTGTGTAACAATGGATGCATCACTAATCAAATTCTCTCAATCCTCATGACATATACTGCATCTAAATGATCCCTAGGAAGGTAGGTAGGCATAAACATATTATCACCATGCCCATGAGAATGACACCACATGGATTCATGTAACATCTTTGGTCTCATACCTAGGTATCTTTGGTCTCATACATAGGTATCTTTAACATGATAAATCTTGTAAGATACCTCAATTTATAATAAAGATATTCCATTCTTTGTTTGGAAAGTTGTATAATAATACTAATAATTAGCTTTGAAAATTTTGAAGAAGGTTGTCCTAGATAAATTAATTAAAATTTGACCCTAGACCAAGGTTTAAAAATTAATTAATTAGCATTAGGTTTACATTGAACCCCTATTAAAAATTAATTAATTACCCTTATGGATCCTATTAAAAAATTAATTAGCCTTACATTTAGACCCGATTAAAAATACATTGATTGCCTAGGAGGTGTAAGGTGGTGTTGTGCAAGTGCATGTGAAATTTTTTTCTAAAGGCTAAATTCTGGTGAGTGTTAGAAGGATCAAGTTCTAAGGGTGAGTGTTAAATTCTGGTAAGTGTTAAAAGGATTAAATTCTAAGGGTGACTGTTAAATTCTAAGAGTGAGTGTTAGAAGGATTAAATTATAAGGTTGGAGGGTAAAAGTTCATATTTAAATGGGTAGGGCTTTTGAATTATTTTTTCTAGGAGAAAGATTCTTTAATTAGTTAAAGAAAAAATAGCCACAAAGGGCTAAGTACAACCACGACGGGCTAGATACAAAGGCTAGATACAAACTCTGCCTCATATAAGGGTGGGAAACAAATGATCAAAGGGGGAAGAGATGCTTCTCCTCCGACTGGCCACTCTATGAGTAGAAAGCTATCTCATACAGAAGGGGGGGGGGGGGAACAACCATACATGTGGTATATGTAATGCCAAATGGAGACCACCTTTATTTAAGGAAAGGGCCAGGCCTCCAAAGTCTCAAGAAGGCTTCCTGCCACTTCCACATGCGGTCAGAACCTCCCTACAGCTTCCCCCACTGACCGCGGAGGGTGTGATTGATATCAAGCCATATGCTTCTGATGATGTCAATCGGGGGCACTTCTGTCTTTCCCACTCTGAAAGTACTATGGTGTCTTTTGTCATCTTTCCCTCACAAAAAATAGAGCGCATGTGTACATACAGAACTGATGATGTTTAAGCATTGTCCATGATTTGCATATTTGTGGAAGGAACAAATCTTCTTTTTGTCGGCTAGATGATGTAAATACCTAACAAGAAAACAAGCCTATGCACATTTCTCCAAACTCTAATGATAAACACAACAAGCAAGGAATTTGTCTCAAGACCAAAGAGTTAATTACTTGTAAAACAAGCCGATGACTCACATTAATCAAATCCACTTGCTTCGAAGGTGGTGTCGCCACCACTGAGAGGGATCCCTTGAATGGCTCATACACATCTTTCCTGTGTCTAACTATCACATCCTCATAATACTTAGCCAGTGTGGGATGGTCAGGTAGCTCCAGAGGTGCATCACCAATAATTGTCTTTGCAACCTAGTAGCATCACCAAGTATTTGATCCATAAAAACTTCTTTTGCAAGCCATGGTCACTTGAAGGCATCTCGTAAGTGCTCTTCAGGTTAGCATCTACATCAAGCAAAGATAAAATTTCCAACTATTTTGGCTTGCCACATGTTGCAATGGAAAGCTGGTACAATTTATTAATTGTCAACTTGGTGAAAGGGTTCTCAAAGGGCAAAGACCATAGTATGTCAAACCATTGTTTTCCAAGCAAAGGATTAACCACACACAAAATCTACAATCATTTCAAAAACACATAAGCACAAACGTTTCCTACAAACCTAATACATGTAAAAAAAGGAAAAGAACTTCTAATCTCACCCTATCACTTTTTGACAATAAGTACTTGTAACACTCTTATTTATTGCACTGACTTTCACATCACTCAGCTTTATCTAGGCCTGGTGGTAACTTTTGCATGCATCAACAAAATCTTGTCTACAATTCAAGACGCAAGCAATTTTCACTTACCACACCTCACTAACTATGAGATTATAGTGCAAACAATTTTTGCTTACCAAAAAAACCATGCGACCAAGAATTTCTTGAGTGAGTGGGATACCACACTCTCTTGCCCGAAAGCGACTCCCTATTTCTCATGACTTCAATGTTCACCTTCTCCTCTTCAGTAAAGTCCTCAAAAAATGTGGAACTATGGAAAACAAATGGGTAGGATTGTCTTCACCTTCCAAGTCAACATCTCCTAACATGTCTTTCTCTTATGCACCCTCCATTACAATTGGTATGGCTTGCTCTTTATCTTGAGATTTTTTTTTCTTGGATCTCCTGTTGCTTGCCTTTTTTGGGTGGCATGACTTTTGCAAAGAAAAAAAACACACATTCAAACATAGAAAGCATTGAACCTTGCTTGTATAAGCTTAGTTCTCTTCAAGGTAAGTAATAAATCTTGCTATCCTTGCCTAATCTAAAGTGCAGTATAAGCTTAGTTCTCTTCACTTAGTTTGTGTATTTGTTATCATTGCAAAATATGGGACTTCATATCCCTCATATATAACCAATTGTAAACCCAATACATAGTCCACTCTTCTTCCCCAAAAAATAAAAAATAAAAAATGTTTATGGCAATGTACATTGAAACCATATGAAGAAATGTTCACAATGTCCATATGCTGCGGCCAGTGGGTTCTTAATACATTTAAGCATATCAGCACAACATATGGCTGGAATATACATAGCACGATAATGCATAAGCCCACTATAAATTAACTCCAATAATATATTCCTACCATACATAGCTAGGCAATGCATTGTCACACGAATGTAAGAAAAACCCAACATTACGTGGCTCCATGTATTTTGGCAATGCATAAGCGAGAGACCAGGTTCTCAAATACCCCATGCCAAAAATAGATGCTATGGGGTATTCCACTAGCGGGATACCCCTAGGGCATTGTAAAAAACCTGCTTTTTGCAGAAGCCCGTGTTGTAAAAAAAAATCCCAAGAAAATCCAGTCCAGTGTGGAGGCAAATAAGAAGATGGAAGCTATGCAAAAAGAGTTACAGAAGTATAAAGATAAAGTGGCTGAATTGCAAGCTCGTAATGTTAAATGTTGTGAAAGTTCAATGGGGGTAAGGATTAAAAGGCACCTACAAAAAATGTGGGCACCAATTTTGGTACTACAATGACTTCATATTTTTTACTAGGCATCATGTTCTTGCAATGAGTGGCCTCTTTCCACCTTTGACATGCTCTCTTGGATTTCACTCTTTATACACACTTCCTCATATAACATCCACACTTTCCTCTCATGAGAGGGAAACATCATTGTTTTGCCACTTTTATGATGACAAAAGTTGAGAGATCTTATTTCTTAGAGCTTTTTTTACTTTGTTCACCATACACAAGTGGTTCACTTACTCTTTGTATGTGCATAATCCATTCTTGGAGTCTTGTAGTTGTATTTGGCCTTTGTAGATGGTAACATGATCTACCTACCTACCTATATATTTATCTCTCTCTAGCTACTTTCCTTTGTTCGGTCTATCTCTCTCTAGAAACTTTCCTTTGTTCTATCTAGCTATCTCTTTTATTTGTCTTTCTATAGTAAAAGCTTACAGTATTTGGACAAGCACTATGAACCCAAAATTTCTAAAATAGAGAGATAAGTAGTACCTTTATCCATGTGCTTCACCTTTTGGTTAGAGAAATGTTCTTGATGATATTTATTTTTTTATACTTTAGTCAAGTCAATCTTCTAAGTTTGGTTGCATGGCCAACTTGTTGAATCTTGTATAGTGGTTTCAACTCTACTAATCATCTTTTATATAATCACACTAATAGTGCATAAGCAAACAAGCTTTTCTAACTATTTTATAAAACAAGATGCACAAATGTCAAAGTGATAATGTATACTAAACTCAAATAATTCACTTGGATGGTGTTGAAACAATAAATTTATCATGTTTTATTAAATGACGTATGTGGATGTCAAAGTCATAAGCTCAAATAATTCACTTGGATGGTGTTGGAACAATAATGTATTCTAAACTTAAATAATTCACTTGGATGGTGTTGGAACAATAAACTTGTCATGTTTTATCAAACGACATATGTGGATGTCTAATTCATAATGTACAAGTCTGAACTCTAAAGAATTTTTATTGTCGACATGGTCAACTTGTTGGAATCTAGCAATACTCTTTAATTGTTCTCTCTTCTTTAAAAAAATGATTGGATAACCAATCAATCTATCAAGGTTACACTAAATCAACAGTAAAAGTTTTTTCAACACACCTATTAATCACAAAGATCAAAGCTAACATAAGTGTCATGCTCTTGATCTCAAATATGCTCTTCTTTTGGAGAGTGCACTCATCATGTTTAATGCAAAATTTTAGGCATTGTTCTATATCTGTGGTGATAGCATTTACACCCTTAACATATTTTTAATTATTATGTTTCTAATCATCTCATAATTTGCACCCTTGATGTGTGTGTGTGTGTGTGTGTGTGTGTGTGTGTGTGTGTGTGTGTGTGTGTGTGTGTGTGTGTGTGTGTTTTCAGTCTTCTACATCAGCAGTCAAAAAAATCCAAGAACCTTATCCAACTTCACTAGTAAAAATGTTTAAACATGATTATATAAGAGCAGATTTGTATACAATAATTATGTTACAAGTAAGTGGAGCCAGTGACCCCATTATTTGAAAACATTTGGCGTAGAGCATAAACCCAAATATATTTTGAGAGAATAGATCCTATTACCTGCATCCATCCAAACAAACAACTCGTACCTACATTCATCCATCCAAACAAACAAACAACTCGTACACCTGCATCCATCCATCCAAACAAACAAACAACTCGTTAGCCTGTATGTGTATTGCAAGTGTCTTAGGACCTATCACGTGTTATAGATGTCACTCAAAATAGCCTTAGTTTTATGCTATAATAAGGTCAGTTACCCCGTCACAAATAGGCACATATTTTTCTATGTATAGGCAAGGTTTGCAGACATAGTCCTAGCCCAAGGTACATAGATTAAGAACTGTATCCTTTTGTTCATAGACCATGAATGTGCATATAGTGATAGTAGCTAAGAGGACCATCCCAAACCTGCATTCATTGGTTTCATGATGGGTATTCATTCTCTCTTTTTATATATATTCATAGACCAAAAACGAAAAGTAAGTCGACTGTATCCAAAAAATCAGCAATATTTCTATAAAGACATTGTACTGGACCTTCATATAGGTTTGAAACATTATAATTCATGTTTCTAGTTTAGACCACCGGGAGCTATCCTCTGTGTATTTGTCCCCGCCAACCAGATAAACAGAGGCTAGGTTGATAATATGCAATCATGGTATTAACCCAATGCATTGTGGCTCAAGATTATATCCCATCAGCATGTTAGAGACTGTAATAGAGGTCCCATCAATATGCAAAGATTAATGACCGTGAACCTGCATAGTAATCTTAGAGACTGTAATAGAGGTCCCATCAATATGCAAAGATTAATGACCGTGAACCTGCATAGTAATCTTAGTATCGTAATCCTATGATATCATCAGAAACCAAAGTATGTTATGTATATTTGTTCAATCCATTCAAATATACACCCGGTTATCTCAGCAAATGTTTTTCCAATACCATAACCTAAATGATTCCGATAGGAGATGTCCTATAAAACTTCAGAAAGAGACCGAAAAAGCTTCATGAATGCATGCATTTTTTATAGCATGATGTTCACATAGAGATTCCATAATATAATTAGACCAAAATCTAAGTCTGTCGCTTTTTATCCATCATTGATAGTGAATTAGCCATGCACGACCGAAATCAAAGAAGTCAAGAAGCTTTTTAGGCTTAATCCTAATTATAAATCCGTGACCAAAAAAACCACGCCTCGTATATCAGTCTCAGAGGGATACTAAAACGAGATTATATACATCCTAAAATCTGTAATAGTCTGATAATCTGTGTGCATGGGAGATTAGGGCATCCTTAGATTTATAGGATACGCCCATGTCAATGGATCACATACAGTGTTAAACATTAACAGTGCAATGTAAAGGACTGAAAAAGCCTATATAATCAAAATCCATATATTACACAGCGTTAATACTAGATAGGATTCCTTAAAAAATCATTATCCTATACTATCATAAGCATTTTGAATCATAAGCACAAAATGGGTCTCAACAGAGTCATTAACCCATAATATTGTGCAGAGCCAAGAGATTCGTATAAAGAAAGTATCATGATAGCAAAAGTGGGATTCAATGCATTATCCCAGTAGTAGTGTAACAAAAGCTTCAACAAGCGATACCTGAGAGGAAGAACTCCCAGTGGATGCCAAAACAATAGACATGGCAAAAGAACACCGATATACGAGCTAAGTGAGTGTATAAGCACTCACCTTGTATGGTTTTTATAGGTAGAGCCAAGTTGTAGTTGTGCCAGCCGTCTCCATGAAAGCACCATACCCATGTCAAAACGATGCATAGAGTATTAACCCACAACCGGCCATAGCCAGGTGAACTACTAGCTACATAAGCAACCTTAAGTTCAATTTCTCATATTTACAAAGAATTGAAACATGACATTGGTATTCATAAAAGAAATTAATTATAAATATTATTTCAAGCACATAATATTAAAAATGACAAGAATTAAGGTAATTTTGATATTAAAGAAGATAATGTCACAAGGCAATACTCACCTCTTATGGGCACACCTCAATGGATCAAGCCAACCCATTGACATGCCTAAGGGGGTTAGAGATTGTGCTACTATTTAAATGATAAAATACAAGTAGACATATTTTGCATTAGTAGGTGAAAGTGGTGTATCTAATCATAATGCTATCTAAAAGTGGTAGATACTTGCGATTATCATTTTCTCATTCAATATAGTTATCCGTGTCATTAGGTACATACACATGGAATGTAAAAAATCAAAATTAGTGGGAGCCATCAATATGAATTCAATTTTAGAGTGTTTGATAAAATTGGATGGATACAAAGAAGACTGGCATGGCTCATATACTAGGGATCACACTTCAAAAATGCTTCTCAAATCATACATGAGAATATCTAGTGTGAGAGAATTGGCATGCTTCCTCTTCAAAATTGATTTTTGAGAACAAGCCTTACCTTTCTTATACTTGAGAAGAGATTTCTAGTGCAAAGATTTGAGCAATGATCTTGAAGAATGATTTTCGAAGTGAGGGACATGAACACATGGCTTACACAACCTAATAAATAGTAGATAAGAGTACATAAGATGACTTTACATATTTCGTCCTAATAAATAGTAGATAAGAGTACATGAACACATGGCTTACACAACCTAATAAATAGTAGATAAGAGTACGTAAGATGACTTTACATATTTCAGCCTCTAAATGTGGAAGGACTAGTGCAATAGTTGTTGGGTTGCATTCCTGTTTCATAAGTCCTTGTTGCTTGCGAGCAATAACACCATAAAGATGTTAGGCAAGTTGTTGCACAAAATTGTTGTGCTTCATGTGCAAGACCCCTTGGGAAAGTGACAAGGTGCACTATAGGCAACAAACCTTTCCCATAGGGAGAGAGCCCCTTGTCACCATGGTGTATATTTAAGGGCCCTTTTTTTTATTCAGGAGGATGCATTTGTGCGTGCCATGTGTGCTGCCATCCGTCGTGGAGCCCCTTGTTTTTAAAAGCAACCTTTTTAAAGGCAAAGGATGATTTGGAGTCTCCTACATTAGTAAGTAAAGCTGAATAATAATAATACAAGCGTCCAAAGCCAAAAGGAAGTTTCTTAGTGTGTAGATTCCAAGCTTTGTCTTCTCTTTATTATAAAGGGCTGTCCCCCGGCGAAAAAAACAAAAAAAAATGTCAATTTCTTTGTTTATTTTCCTTTTTAAAAAATTTAAATTGCTGTCATGTCGCACATGTGAAAAACACTCGGATGTACATTAGAAATTGCTGGCATTAGAAAATAAATTTTTTTGGGTCAAAATGTATCATTTTTTTTCTATTTATATATTCTGAGATATTGTATGTACACGAAAACCGCCTTGGTCTCTGCCAGCTTTGATATTGGGTGCTTGAATTGGCATATATTGGTTGATTGCTTTGCTCTTGGTGGTGCTCTCATATGAAGGGTTGCTTTGTAGGTAGTCTCTTAATAAGGCCCCCCAGCACTTAGCCTCCAGAGAGTCTCTTAATAAGGCCCCCCAGCACTTAGCCTCCAGAGAGGACAGGGACCAAAAAGAAAATTCTAGAAAAGAAAAGAAAAGAAAAAGATAAGGAAAAATTGCTACCAAGAAAAACCTAGAAACAAAAAGCATAGCTTTTAGAATGATTTGCCTTGCCTTGGGATATGGCCACTAAGCCAAGAATTTGAAGGTTGCCTTGGGATATGGCCACTAAGCCAGGTTGCAGTGCCCTTTTGTTTTTGTTTTGGGGGGTAGATTCAAAGGTGTTTTTTTTGTTTTGGGGGGGAGCAAGGGGAGGGGGTTGGTGATTCAAAGTTTTTGGGTTCCAAGGGGAGTATGGTCACAAGGCTTAAACTTAAAAAGGAATGGTGGTACATGGCCTTTCTTATCCTTGTGAAGAAGACGATCTTCAAAAGGAACAAAGGCATAGTATTGAGAAGAAAAATAGTAGTATGCCCTTCCAATCTCTTCACAAAGACATGCAAGTTTTATGTGAGTCCTTGAATCAAAGGGTCACCTTTGAGATTCAAGGGATGTTGGCCAATTCACACTCTTGGCACTTGCCGTGATTCGAAGTATGGCCTCCACTCCCTTGGGTCCATGTGCCAACATCATCTAAAGGTCATGCTTTGGTCCCGTTGACCACCTTAGCTAGGCAATCAATGTAGTGTATCATTGCCAATGTCTCTCTCCGCTTGACAATGCTGATTCATTTAGCCTATGCCAAATCAATATTCATCGGGCGCTTCCTTGTGAACCTTAGTAAAATGGTTATCACTTAGAATGATCACCCCTGAAAACACAATCAATCAATATCTCTAACTGAAATTAAACAGTAATTAAACACAGCAAAGAGTGCACCTTTGAGTAAGTAATCAAAAAGCACAACAAATTAAAGCCTAACAATTTGACAAATATAATGTTATGCAAGTCTTTGAACGCAAATGTTTCCTAGCATTTTGAGCTTGTCCTCGGGTACTTTGACGAGAACCTTTGCACCAAACACTTCTATCGGGAATAAATTTCAGACTTTAAAGAAAATAAGGCGCCAAAATGTTTTGGGCACCAAAATGTTTTGTTTCTTTGAATTAATTAATTAATATGAAAAGGGCACCAAAATCATTTGTTACATAGCCTTCATACTAAAAATGGAAGATTTTTGAAATCTTCCATTTTTTACGGTTGTATAATATGCCTGAGCCTGTACTCCCTACAACGTTCATCGCTGGTGGGTTTCTGGAATGAAACAGAGCCGAGCTTGCAAGTGGTGAGCAGGAGGAGATGCAAGCCAGGCGAAGCAAGGGTCGTGGTCGCCCAAGGGACAAGGCCGATCGTGGTGAGGCTACAGTGTGGGGAGAGAGAGAGAGAGAGAGAGAGAGAGAGTTGAAACAATCATAAATTTAGCGATACATAAAATTATTTATTTTAGTAATCATAAAATTATTAATCTGTGCAAACTTCTCTCTCTGCCTGATGTGACAAGGAGTTCTTACTCTGCGATTCCTCTCTCTGCTGCGACTCCTCTTTGTGCTTGATGCGACAAGGGGTTCTTGCCTCTGCTGCAGTGGTGGGGGGGGAAGGGGGCAATGTGCTGGCCTGGAGTAAGTGGGCAGTAGGAGGACAGGCGGGGTAAACACAGATAAAAAGAGTGAAATTACCTTTGCACCAAACACTTCATGTCAAGAATAAGAAATTTTAAGTTTTAAAGTATCCCCAATAACTCGAATGAGATTGCAAAACCATCAATCCTTTGACAATTCACAAAGGTGACATACAATCCTTAAAGAAATTGGTTGGTGTTAGCCATGGTACAATGTAAAGCTTCAAATTAAGGAGGTAATACAAGGTTCATGTCCTTTTGGTAAACCTTGTAAGCTTACATCTGGAGCCTGGATTAGTACTTGCAAAATTCCAGTGTTTTTCCATGAAAAGTAATAGCATTATTATACTTCATTTCATGTTTCCTAGAGTGTTTAGTCTTAAAAGAAGGCAACTACTTTGGCATTAGAACTCATTAACACGGGTTTAGCTTGAATTTAAAGACAAGGCCTTTATATATAAAAAAAGATTTTGATAAAGATATTCAATAGAGAAGCACATAGTGCATGCAGTAGATGAGTTACTGCAATCACGCTTAACCTCCATCACCTTGCTTCTCACCTTACATCAGGCAACCATGCTTACGCGTGATGGGCTTGAAAGCACAATGCTTAAATGCAATGGTTATCTTATTACTTGGAGAGGCATGGAGGACTCTTCTGCATTGTAAATACAACTAATGGACCAAAACCTATAATACTGTGTACAAAATCAAGTCACATAAGTCACCAGGCTTAAATCTGCATGACTGCACAAGAAAAAACCAAATACTGTACTGGAAAACAAGAGTCCCAACCCAACGTGAAACCAACATAACATTAACCAAGGACTAAAAGGACATGCCCACAAAGCCAGCACATTTGTACACAGCTAGAAACGCATGCCCTACCTACACCTACACCTGTTATACAAGAGCTCTCAAGATCACGACTTGACTGAGCTTAGATTTGAGGAGAGGCGCTCCCATTGCGATTTGAGAAGGTTTCCGAAGGAGAACCCAGATTTGTCTCGGTCATCTCTGGAAAAAGAAGCCCTTTCAAGCTTGGGCACGTCTTTGACAAGCAGTATCTGTTTCCCTATCTCGTTCCGCATGGCTTCTATGGTTTTCATATCCACAGGACCTCCTGATGCATCTGTCACGTAGAATGTGTTGATCGCCTTGTCACCTTGCGTACTCACCCCTGCCCGTGTCACGGACAGCCCATTCTCCCGGAAGATGCGCGTGATCTCCGACAGCAGTCCGACTCTGTCACTCGTGCACAGCTCAAGCCTTGTACCCTGCAAAGGCTGGTACACATTAGAAAGATGTAAGCACAAAAAACTGCATAGTACCTGCAGCCTCATGGAGTGGTGAGGATTTTAATTACCTGAGAAACCCTTCTTTCAATGGCTGCCTCAAGGCACTTGATGACCCTCTGTTTCTCCCCTTCAGTATCCAAGGTACACCCGTCCATGTGTCTGATGTAATACTCCTGTGCATGTAAAAAAAGTCATATGTGAGCAGAGCTATCGTTTCGGATAGCAAAATTGAGAAAATCTGCATACGAGTGCATAGGAACAAGTGAGTGGTGATGAGTACCTGTATAGCCTTCGGTCCATCAGAGTCTATGGTTCCATGGAACACCACATATTGCATGTCTGTGAGAGTGCAAACAGTATCAAAGAGTAGTTTGGAGCGGTCTTGGCACCGAATGTTCACAACAGAATAGCCTTTCTCCTTGCAATTCTCAATCGAAATCTGTGGCCTCGGATCGCAGTGTGCAATGGAGCTGAGGTCAGAGCCTTCATAGTCCCGATCAGCAAACATCATCTGATGAAGCCGCCTATCTGTATGAGTCAGACCAATAGAAACGTCTGTTTTCACACCTTTTCTATCTTCTGTTGCTCTCAGAACATTCCGGAGCTGCTCCTTCAGGAATGAAAGCCTCTGGGAGTCTTCGATGGGGCCAAAAGTGCTATCATCGGTGATGTACACCACACAGGCTACCCTTGCATTATGCGTCCAGAGCTCCGCAGCAACTACATTGCAGTTAAGATTTGTGAGAACTGCAGAGATCTCTGAAAACAGGCCGGGCCGATCTGTGCCAATCAATTCTATGGCCGTATGCTCGGCTATACATTGCACACCCACCGTTCGACCCAAACACGTCTGCACTTCTGGGTTTACAGGTGCCCTTTTTGCTCCCAAAGACTGTCAAAGAAGATGCACAAGAGTATAAGGCGTATTCAGTTGAGAAAGACATTACCACTTTAATGTGCAGAGGGCTGAAAGGGAGAGATGGTGCAACCTGCTGTACATATTCTATCAGACCCTCATCCGTGAGCTTGCGGCCAAGTTGATCGGTGACGTGGAAGACTGTAAACAGGAAATCAAAATGAATTAACAGCCAATCACAAAAATCCCCATTCAAAAAGGGAGTATGAAATGTGTCGGTTTGCACCATCCATGAACCAGCTGCCATCCGAGGATATGTACGCCTTGGATATGGTGAGGTCGAGATCTGTAAGGACTTGAACAACCTCTAGTAGGATTCCATGCTTGTTTGCACTATCAACCTGAGGGACCAACCACCAATAACATTTTATGAATGGTACAGCTAAGTTCTCTTGAAATGAAACTACAACATACTGATAAAAAGGAGAATAACAAATTTTAGACACATGCATTCGTTATTGAAATAACACATTTTACAGAAATATAAACATGTATAATACACACAAAATTGTTGGCAGGTCCTTAACAAAAGTGGTCTCACTGCCCAACATACATACATGTATGTGTGTATGTATGTATACGTCATACACACATACATACATGTATGTGTGTATGTATGTATGTGTGTATGTATGTATACATCATAACTTATAAGTACGCATATACATAGATAGTGCATGTGCGCATTATGTGTATCAACTTTAACTTGTGTAAAATGTGAGCCAAATCGGGCAGAAAAGAATAAATACAAGAACACAAAAAAAAAAGGCATTGAATATAGCACAAGAAATAAGTCAGCCCATACCTTAACCAAAGTACAGCTTTCCAAAGACTCGTTGTCTATGACCACCCTGTCTCACAGAGAGAGGAAACCGGTATGAGAAGGTAAATTTTCATCCAATGGCTGTTTTTGAATGTCCTTGAAAAGTGAAATTTTACACGTTACACAAATTTTCCACAAATAAAAAATGCCAATCGAAGTAAATTTTATATGTCACCCTTCCCACAAATAAAAAATGCCCCGAAATATACATTGATTGTCAACTGATGATACGGCATGAAATGTTCGAAACCATACCTAATGTTACTAAAGTTCCCTATGTACAGAGAATTTATGTTTATTGTTTTCTGCTCCAGTGCTTTCATAATAATACTGCCTAATCCAGTCTTTTCCAAGCATACCTAGGAGGGTTGATTCGTTGGCTTAGAGTTTCATACTCGGGATCGAAGTAAGGCCATCTGATGGGCTCCATAGCTGCAAAAGGCTTACTGATTATCAGTGTGAAATGAACCACCAGAAAGAAACTCCAGCAGGCCCAAAGTGCTAACAGTCCAGAGCATGCAAGTTGCAATGAGTTTTAAATAAGCCCAAAATCTGAACTGAAAAATGTGAGAACTCTTGCAAATACACACACACACACACACACACACACATATAGGGAAGGTGGGGCAAGGGGATGCCCAAAATTACAAGATGTGATTATCGCCATAGTGCAAACTGCAAGGTGAAGTTGTGCAAACGCCTCCCACAGTGTGAAATTGCAGAGGTTCTCTCTCTCTCTCTCTCTCTCTCTCTCTCTCTCTCACACACACACACACACACACATCCTCACATTGAAGGATTTATATGGCTGTGTAATGAATCACAGAACCCATCTTGCCTCTCTCTCTCTCTCTCTCTCTCTCTCCCTCTCTCTCTCTCTCTCTCTCACACACACACACACACACATAAATCACTGTGCACGTGATTCACAAATTTTGCTTAACTTTTTTCTACAAAACAAAAAGGGAAACAACAGCCCATACCTCCTCCTCAAAAACTAGGAAACTTGTTGCCAAGCAAAGCGATGGTGGGAAGGCAGCAAATCACTTCTGAAAGATAAGAAGCATGATGGCTGTGAAGGTGGTCAAGTGGGGGTTGGCTATGACGTTTTCCCAGAGCCTGTGGCTTTTACGGAGGCAAACAAGGAGAGAAAGGCTTCTGATAAAGCAGCCTTTCTATGGCGTTAAAGAGACCCTTTTTTTCCTCTCCTTTTTTTGGTAAGCAGGCTGGCTATGGCGGCATTAGCTGCAGGGATTAAAGAGGGGGGCAAAGAAGGCAACACCACCCACTTGCCTACTATCCCGATGACCCTTTTGACTGCCCCCATCTTGCTATGCGGCTGAGGGTTCCATACATAAATAATCATATTATAAAATGCAAGAAGAAGCGTGGTCGGTCATAATGCACATATGATAGCTCCTGTTAATAATAATATAATCATTATGCTTATGAATATAATTACACATTTATGACTAGAATTGTGCTTGTTTATGCTTTATATGACTACAATTGTGAGTGTTGTTATGCTAATTATTATACCTTTATTTATTGCAGGTGATTGTCATTTCGATTACACATTGTTACTAGAATTGGGATTGGGATTGGGATTGTGATTGTGATTGTGATTATCTGAACATCTTGAAGATAGATAACAACTAGAGGTTTTGAACACTTAAAAACATTTTTTTATATAAATAACCGTCTGTCAACAAGTAATCCATGATAGATCTATCTACAAGAGTAAACAACGACGGCGTATTAAATTTGTAGTCTCGTTGTGCGACTGTTGGCAAGAGTTAATGTGTAAAATGGGCTCTAGCTTGCACTAAAGAGAAAAAATATCTATTTTTTAAAATTTCACTTTACACTTTGACATTACACATAATTGTGATCATGATTAGTAATGATAACAAGTGTAGTTTTACCATTTTGATTGTGTAAATGATCATAGCTATGATTATTATATACCTTTTAGCTTGTGTATAGATATGAGTAAGGTTGTAGTGTAGAAAAATGACTAAGATTGTAGTGTAGCATGTAGTTACCATTTGTTTGTGATAACAACCAAAGTTGTCATTATAATTGTACTACTTTTTAGCTATGTAGGAGATGATTTTGACCAATTCATGTTAATGATTGTGAAATTTTTTAATATAACTACCTCCTCTAAGTAGGCTAAGGGAGACACGATGGGGAATCTCCCTTTCCTAAGTAGGCTAAGGGGAACATGATGGGGGATTTCCCTTCCACTTTATTAACACCCCTTCCTTTTCAGTACACATTATTGAAGGAGGAAGCACAATCACGCCACCCATTGTCCAAGACTATGACCATTGACATGGAAGGGGGACAAACACGGAACAATGTACATCTTATTGAAACATGTGAGACTCACACATGTAATGTGTACACATGCACATGCATGGACACACAAATAAAGACACTTGTGCTTACATACACATGAGGAGAGTCCACATACTCGTGTAATATTCTATGAGATTGTGTGTGCAATGCAAGCACATGTGCCCAATTTACTTTGTGTGTGGTGCAGGTGGGAGCGCGGGGTGGTTTGTGTGTGTGTGGGGGGGGTGTGGGTGCAAGTATATGTGCATGTGCATGTGTGCGTGTGTGCACGCACATGCGCATGCGTGTGTGTGTCTCTGTGTGTGTGTGTGTGTGTGTCAAAGCATGACAAAATAATATCAAAACAACAAATAACCAAAAAGAGACGACAAAAAAAGTGAAGTATGCCAATAATTATAAGCCTAAACAAAAGCAGCATCTGCTCTTTTTGCATGTTGTTGTATTCTTTTTGACTTTCGACTTCATTGCACCTCTAGATATCCGTGTGAAAGTAAACTTTAGTTCACCTTGAGTTTTGACATCGACTTCATGTAAAAGTGCCCTTTAATTTACCCTCCATTGGATAGTGCACTTTCTTTGTCCACTAGCCTAAAGATTTGTTTATGATGTTGATATAAAGCATTCTTGGAGAAGGATATTACATCATGCTAACACCTTAAGAAATATCATAAATGGCAATCCATCATACTATGCATCTTGTGCAAATTTTAGAACACCTTCTCTACTAGTTAGAATTGCCTCATTATAACCAAATCTCCTTTTGATTTCAACAATGTTGGTAAATTTAGATGGTTTGGGTGTCGTCTATGCTATTGAATTTCTAAAGCTTTGTATCTCTTTTTTGAAAGATATGACATCAAACAAGCATAAAAGAATCATTTCCAAGTTTCATCGTAAGTTGAGCCAATACAGATGTCTCCCTGAAGATTATGCATTTCCTCCACTCTACCTATATTATTCGATACCTTTTTCCATGATTTCCTACCTATCATGACCCAAACACTCCATCCACATTGCTACATTCAAGGAAATTTATAGCATAGATTATGGATTATTGATAAGTTATGACCTATGCAAAATAAGGCTTTACAAACTTAGACAAATGTGAACATTTTAAGTGATTTAATACAAGTCCCCAATTTGCTTATCTCTCAATATGAAACTTGACTTGCATTCACACAATGCAATTCTTTTTACAATGGGAAATGATAGAAAAGCTAAGGATTGCCCCATGTGAAGTTAGTATATATTCTCAAAGCACTAAGGGTTTCATTGATGATTGAACTATATATGTGAAGAAAAGAGCATATATAGAAACATGTGTATCAAAGTCTCAACTACTTTTTGTAAAAATCATTAACAACAATTTATGCACATGGATAAAAATTAAATCATGTTTATATTTAAGGAATTAAACTTTAAGTAGTGAAGGTAACTACTAGGAAGGGATTACAACTTTTCTCCATTTCTAACATAGGTTGATAGCCTTTTAATTTGCATAATGCAAATAAAAAGGTGACTACTAGGAAGGAATATCAGCTTTTCCACATTTCTAACATAGGTCGATAGCCTTTTCATTTGCTTAATGCAAGCATAAAGGTGATTACTTGAACATCGTTAAGGTACCATATTTCACCATCGTTAGGTACCATATTTTCCTTTTTTCCAAAGTATGGTTAACATCAACCTTTCATCTTCTCATATCCTACGTTTGCCTACTATTTGCACACATACAAAACATGTGTTTTTTGAATCTATTAAAATATTACATATTCATGAGAGAGATGGGAAGTGCAAAAACATCTTAAGAATCTTTCACATGTCATCTCTCATTGATAAAGAAATGTTTTTTAATCATCGATAGTAATCCACATGTGGGACCTAGGTGCTAACATAATAAACATTGTTTGAGATGTTAAGAGGTGCATTGAAAGAATAAAGGCTTCACTCAAATATTTTCTAGCGTTATTAAAATTAAGACATTGTATAGCCTCAAGTTGATGTTGCATGCACACACATCATGATAACGTTATAGAAACATGCAGCAATGGATTATGACAATGGATTATGATCTATTTATAAAGACACAAAATGGGTTTATGAGTTTGACATATATCTAGTATGTGTATGCACAATCCTACTTTAAAAGCATACACGATATGATGATAGGGTTTATGAATTTGGCATGATCTAGTATGTGCATGCACAATCCTACTTTAAAGGCATACATGACATGACAATAGCAACTTCTATAAAACATGTAGCAAATATTATCCTAACATACTTATGCATACATTGTATCCATAACTTTTTTTTTTAATGTTTAGAAGTACTATTAGCTTAACTATTAATTTTTTCCTTGAATATATATAGCTTATGTGAGGCTTTTAATGGAGCTTGGTCAATTACCCCTATTGTCAAGTATAGAATAGGCCTCTTTTTAAGCAGCTCGGTGGGATTGTGGGGTAACTTTGGATGTTCAATGGGTTGGAGCACTTCTTTGATGGGAGAATGTTTTTTTGGTGTTGAAGTTTGATAAGAAATGGGCTCTCCATTTGTCACTAGTATAGTTACCTGTCTAGTGGCTAGTTTACAAGGTAGTAGTTCGTGAGTCTCTATCTATTTGGCATCAATTGTGCCCCATCCATCCTCGTTCGAGAAGAACTTCTTCACTCATGGTACCTGAAGGCATAACATAGGGGTTATTTCCAGTATATGAAACAAAGCAGTGAACGAATGTATGCATGAGGTTTGAAATGTGTTTATTCCTTCTACTCTCACTTTTGTGGATGTCAACAACGGTTATTATAATGCACACCAAGTTACGTGGGACATTAGATTATGGCTAGCACTCATGTCAATGAGCATGAGCTTGTGTTCTAGGTCATTTTTTATGGTCATGCCCGCTAGAATCTAGTGGGCTTCACCTCCTAGTCCTCCTTTTCTAAGTCAACGACTTGGGCCATGTTAACAGAAATACAATGGTTGTGCAACTTTTCTTGTCTAGCCTTAGCTTCTCATTGGGCCTCACGTTGTAGTGTGGTTTCTTCTCTTTCTTCTTATGAATGGCCCTTAAGGTATTTGCAGTTAATGGGCCATAGTAGCATCTAAGTTTGCTACTATTAAATAATCCTTTCATTTCCACACCGTCAAGTGTTTCAATGTATGTGGATCCTTATAGAGTGAGTTCGCACACAAGGAACGGTCCCATCCCTGTATATTTTAGCTTGCGCTTTTGGTTCTTTGTGATGTATGTGAGAACCATGTCCCCAACTTCAATATGTTTCTCTTTGAGCTTTGCATCGAACCACTTCTTGCACCTCAGCTTTTTGACTACAATTCTGTAGATGGTGCACAGTCTGGATTCTTCTAAGTATTAAAGTTCAAATAATCGATCGGTCATGACATTTCCTATCAACCTTTGTGTGATGGCAAATCTTGGTCAGGATAGCTATTGGTGATCTCGGCTTGGCCATTATCTTGGGGTTAATAGGTTGAGGATTTGCGGTGCACTACCATGAATTACTTAGTAGAACTTGATTACATCATTGATGAAGTGGGTCCCTCTATCGCTACTAGTTCAAGTGGACACCCAAATCTAGTAATTATATTTTTGTAAAGGAATTCAGTTTTTGCTAACATTTATGGTAGCACAAGCCTCAACGCATTTGGTACAGTAGTCCATAGAGCAGCGATGATAAATCGCGCTTGGGTTCCTCGAGCCGCTAGACTAATCGATCCAACAAATTCAATACTCCATTTCTTAAATAGTTGTAGAGACACTACAAGGTGCATGGGCATTTTCTCTCACGGTTGTGAATCCTAGTGAATCACTAACATTTGTCGGGCAGTCTTTTACAAATTCAATTGTATCTCCAAACAAAGTAGGCCACCATAAGCTTGCTAGTAGAACTTTTTTTGTGGTGATGTCTACCAAGAAATGTCAACTGGCCACATCGGAGTGGGCTTACTCAAGGACATTAAAGTATTCAAATTTGTAAGGGGAAGCAAGCAGCCAAACTAGTCGACAAAGGGCAGGAACCCGTCAGGCAACAGGCGGCCAAATTGTCGGGCATGCAGAAGCATCGAAACTTAGCCGACGTCGCTGCTGTTCATAGGTGCGGGCGAAGACATTCCCTGCAGTTGACAAGTGGCGACAGCCAGCACGCAACGTTTTTTTTAGCCCACGATTTATTTAGCGAAACACTGCTTTCCATTTTATTTTTAAGAGCTTTACGGTTTTTTTTACAAAAACGTAGCAACAATATAAAAAAGCAAACCTTACGTTTTTTTCCCCCAAAAAAAAACGGAAGCTTAGCGTAGGTTTTAAAAAAACGAGTAGCATTTATGCTTGGCTTTTAAAAGCCTTATGTGTGGCTTTTCCAAAAGCCATCTCATATGGTTTTTTTTTTGGGGAAAAAAAAACAAAAAACACAAAAGCCACACATAAAAACACACGCTTTTGGGGGGCTTATAAAATAACCCTAGAGTGGGCTTTTAGCCACACATCTCCTTGAGCTCTCTAGCACCATTTCTTGCTTCCAGCCAAGATTTTCTCTCACTTTCCCTCTTCGATATGTCAACCCAAGAATCGAAGATGGAACCCATTCCTGAACGTGAAGACCTGCCGGCTACCGAGGCTACTGATGGCGATCTTTTCGAAGATTTTGTAACTAGATCTGATTTTCAAGAGTTTAAAGTTACTTTCGGGCTTCTTTCACGGAGCGTTAGGCACAAGCCGTGGCAAAAAAGCAGGCTTTGCAAAATTCCATCTCTTTATTGACCACTACCCTGTCTACTCTCTCGAGCATGGATACATTGGCATCTGCTTTAGGCCCCAACATTACTCCAAAGCAGTTTGGGGAAGAGCAAAAGCAACGTACCAAGGAGATTGTGGACACGTGGCTCCATAAGTGGCAGGTCCACTTCCAGTTTCATCCATATGGCGATGACAAAAAGAGTACGAGCTAATTATTATAGCCATAAAAATCCATATAGATGCACCTACCCATGTCCTTGGAAGATATTCTTCATTCCTGATAGACCATGGGAACAAGTGTCTATGGACTTTATTACTGGCTTTCCTACTACTTCGAGTCATCATGACATGATTTGGACAATAGTGGACAGGTTTAGTAAGCAAGCCTATTTCATTCCATGTAAAAAGACACTAACTTCTCAGCAAGCTGCGAACATATTTGTCAAACAAATTTTTGTTCATCATGGACTACCCAAAGTGATAGTTTCTGATAGAGATTCTAAATTTTGTAGTCACTTTTGGGTTGCTCTTTTCTCAAACTTAGGCACTAAGTTAGATTTTTCCACGGCTTTCCATCTGGAATCGAATGGAAAAACAGAAGTCACAAATAGCACTATCTTAGATATGCTTAGAGCCTATGTTTCCCAGCAACCTAGTGCATGGGATAAGTACATACACCTACTCCAATTTGCTTATAATAATACTCCTTATACTGCTACTGATCGAGCACCATTTGAGATTATCTATGGTAGAGCTTTGCCTATTCCGGCTACTAGACTCTCTCATAAGATTGAAGCTGCCGACCAATATGTTAGAGACTTTGATCGTATTTTATCTGAAGTGCGTGATTGTATTGCAAGAGCTCAAGAGAAGTATACATCTCAAGCAAATAGGAAGCATAAAGATTTTTCATTTCAAGAAGGTGATTATGTACTTTTGAGAATTGAAAAACGGCGATTAAAGAGTGTGGAAAAATTCCCTGCAGTGAAGCTAGCGCCTAGATATTATGGGCCATTTAAAATCCTTCAAAAGATTAATGATGTGGCCTATAGACTAGAGATTCCATCTAATTGGAATATCCACAATTCTTTTCATATCCATCTCTTGAAACCATTTCGAGGAACACTTCCTACTCACCCAACATATGAGGAACCACCTCTTATTGAAGGAGAGGAAGAAGTACTAGTTCCTGATGCTATCATTGACCAAGAGAACAACAACAAGAACAGGTAATCAATACTTCAAGTATCTTTTGACTTTTAAGAATCATCCTCAAGAAGATACTAAATGGATGCCTGAGAAATTTTTCCGAGTTTACCCTGAAATTCTTCATTCTTTTCAAACCCAGCAAATCCGCAATTGAGGACAATTGCAAACTCAAGCAAGAGGGATGTCATGAGAATATATTTTAAGTCCTCTAGAAAAATATTATTTATCCTCTCTTGAGTAATTTGGGGACGCCTAGGTTACTCTTGCGTCATGCCGGCTAGGTTAATATCATGGGTGACACTACTATAAATATTAATACGTGCGGTATATGACGTATGTTTGAGGCCACCTATGATTATTTCAGTTAGGTTTGTATGGCAAGGTGATTCCTGGGGTACTTACGCCTGGCAGTCATGAGTTGGTTATGATTTGTGCCTGTTTAATATTTGTGGGATTAATTTAATAATTAATTGGGCTTATATTTTCAGGTGATGAAGACTATGGGAATTGAAGAGTTTACTTTGGAAGAAATGTCTTGGTTCATCACATTTCATTTTTGGCAAGCATAGTAGCTTGCAACCTTTGCAAATGATTTTTCCATTTTGAACTTTAGGAAAGATACATTTATTATGTGGAATTTATTAAAGCCTATGGCTTTACCCTAGTCCCAATATTATATACTCTATTTTTGTTAAAGAAGAGTGCCGTGCTCTCTAAAAAGCACATTTTGTATATTTTGGGAGCTATGGCCTAATTTTGGTGGAAAAGAAAGCTAATAAAGAAATACTCTTGTGGGGAGAGGCCACGCACAAGAGGGGGGAAGATTGCACCCAATATGGGTCTATTGAGCTAAGTATTTTAATTTTGTTAAGTGTTTGAATTTCAATTGATTTGATTTAGTTAAAGCTTGCAAAGCATTGGTTTTTATGGTTGAATTAATTCTTGTGAATTCTCTACTCTTCCACAATCTATCCTAGAATAAGATTCCGGTTGCAATCTTGCATAGACAATGGCACATCTCCAACATGGGCAATTGGATGAGCAATGTCATCCCCTGTTTCCACAAAACTTGGTCTTTCAAGGTTCTTCATCTCCTTGAACCACTCCCCATGGCTTGTCATGTGGTTCAAAGCACCTGAATCAACGTGGTTCAAAGCACCTGAATCAACGTACCATACATCATCTTTATGTGCTGCTTCTACATGTTCAAACATGGCATTAACGACATGCTGCATAACAAACAACCTTTCATTATCCTCATTGTTTCTGTTCGAGGATGCGTAGTTGTTTTGCTGCAATTTCCCATTTTGCATGTCAGCCTGCTTCTTATAACAATCTGCCTGCACATGTCCAGGCTTACCACAATAAAAGCATCCACGTGTATCATTATACTGCCTTTGCCAATTTCCACGACCTAATTGGCCTCTTCCACCTGCGTGTTTTTGTTGTTGTGAATTCTGGGACTGTGTTGTTGTTGTTGTTGTTGTGAATTCTGGGACTGTTGTTGTTGTTGTTGCTGGCCATAATTCTGATTACATGTTTGGCCACCTCCTTGACCGTGTCCACGGCCTCCTCTACCTCGTCCTCTTCCTGAACTTGTGTAGAAGGCTTGTTGCTCTGAACTGTTTTTGTTTTGTGAAGACTGTTGATCTTCACCCAAGCTCTTCTCTTCTATAACCAACATAGACACCAAATCTGTGAAATTGGGAATGTTTTCCCGATTCTGAATAGACATCTTGAACGCCTTGTATTGTGGCCCGAGACCACGTAGACAGACTTCCACCTTATCATCATCATCTACTGAAACACCAATAGATGCAAGGGATTCCACAATACCCTTTATCTTCAATGCATAGTCATTCACAGACATACTCTTTTTCTCCACAGTATGAAGTTCATTCTTCAATTGTATCTTTCGTGCCTTGTAATTTGTTTCATAGAGTACCAAGGTGTCCCACGCCTCCTTGGGGGACTTGGCATCCTGAATGTGCCCAATCATGGTGTCCTGTATACTAATAGAGAGCCAATACATAACTTTTATGGCTCCTTGGTTCCAATCCTTGAACTCTTTCACATCTGCAGGCAGTCGGATTGATCTCCGGTATCTCCAGTGCCTCTTCATGCTCACCTTCTATGTAGTCCCAATAACCCTTTCCCATCAGGAAATTCATCAACCTGAACCTCCAAGCATGGAAGTTGTTCTTATCAAGCTTCTCAGCAACAATCTCGTTTATGCCATCATTTGACATCTTGCCAGACACACAAAAGTACTAGAAACAGCACTCTGGTTTGTCTTGCACAAACTACTGTATTTTCTGCAACAGTACTTACTACACTCAAATGTCACAACCAGTGACCTCAATGTGCATACATACACCCAATGGCAACTGTTGACCTCCTTGCAGAGCACACACAGTGACAGCACAACTAATCTGTCTTCCTGGAGTTCTTAAAACAGAGTTCTGCAGAGAATCGATAACTTACTCGCAGTGCTCGAAATTGCCTGCTTTCTAAAAAACGAAGGTCATGACACGCCCGAAACGCGCTTTCGGCCCAAAAAAACTTTATCCAATAGAACAATATAGCTGCCCTATAGCTTTACTCCTGCGAAGAAATCTCCTTAATCAGAGATCGTTTGTCGGTGCCTCCCGTAGAGCTCCCGATGACAAGGGTGTAGTCGCCAACACAAATAGGGAAGAGTAGTTGAAGCTCTTACCCTAGTACCGCTTCCTATGCTTCTCTTGCTTATAGCTCAGCTCTTAGCATGAACGAGGCTCTGATACCATGAAAAGATGCAGGGGAGAAGAGAGCTTTAGCAAGCACGCACACACTCACAAAACCCTAATAGAGAACACACAAGGTGAGAGGCTGAAATTCTTCTTCTCCTTTTCTCAACACTCAACACACCATATACAAAGATAAGAGTACACACATATGAAAAGGTACTCAACCAAATACATACTAGGGTTCTCTATAGTGTGAACCCAAGTAAATGAGCTGGCGCTATAACTATGCCAGTCTCTAGAATGGCTGTCACACAGCCTGTCATCCCACCGGCCACATATCACCCATGATCTCACCAACCATGCCAGTGGTGTAAGTGTGGGGCCTATCCCCCAGGCGGGTCATCAGTGTCCACTGCCTCACTAGATGAGCTCGATATCTCAACAAAAATGACATTAAAAGTGGGAAGCTGCACAGTAAGGGAATTATGTATCTTTAAGCAAGTAAGTCGAAGATAGAAGCTAACAGCTTTTTGTGATGCAGCATATACTTAGTTTTATAACTACAAATGTATGGAATCTTGGGGATATATGGTATGTTGATTCAAGTGCTTCCAACCACTTGAACAAACATGGTGAGCGGTTTAGAGATATGTAAAAAATAGAAAACCTAGGGTATGTGAAAACAGGTGATGATGCTACACATGCAATTATGCATGTTATTGTGATAAGGTGCCATTGTCTATGTAGGATAGCAAAATGAAGTACCTGGTTGATGTACTTCATGTTCTAAGCATCATAAAGAACGCGGTTTTTATTGGATAGATAGTTGAGTAGGGCTTATAAGTGAGTTTAACCCTCATGGATGTTATGTAGAAGATTTCAATAACCAATTCCACATTATTAAAGAACCTAGTTTTTGTTGAACAAATGGTAGAGAAGGGTCTACAAGTGAGGTTCAATCCTCGTGGATATTACATAAAAGATTTCAATAACTAGGGGAACATAATTGACTAAAATGTTGCATGCTTAGGGTGAAGGCTTCAATGTTTGTACACTGTACATGTGTGATTGAAGACATTAATGTTTGGGATAAATGCATTAGTCATGTCAGCTGAAAAATATGCAAGCCAAAGTATTGTTATAGGTTTGTTGAAGTTCAAATTGGATGGAATTACATAAAATGTGTGAAGCATGCCAATTGAGAAAACATTCTAAGCAAGCATTTTTCATATGATAAGAATGTAAGTTAAAGACCATTGGATGTGGTGCATTTTGATGATTGGAGACCAACAAAGATGGCACCTATTATGTATCTTTCATTGATGTGATCACATTAGAAAGATGTGGGCATACTTCATAAAGGAGAAAAACAAAGTGTTTATGCACTTTTAGGGCTTCAAGGCTATGGGCGAGAAAAAAAAAAGACATGCACATAAAAAAACTAAGGTCAGATGGTGGGGGAGAATATATCTCTAATGAATTTTGTGATTGTCTAAGAGAGAATGGGATAAGGAGATAATTTACATGCAATTACACCCTGCAACAAAATGGGGTTGCAAAAAGGAAGAATATGCATATTATAGAAGTTTCTGGTGAGTTAATGAATGAGAAAGGAATGCCTCATTATTTCTGGGACTATAGTTTGTATTATGAACAGAACCCCCACTGCAGAATAGAATCTCCAGTGCAGTAATTCATGGCATGATGCCCAAACAAAAATTTATTGGAAGAAAATCAAATTTGGCACACTTGAAAGTGTTTGGGTACATTGCATATGTATATACACCAAATAAGGTGTGAAGAAAATATAACCACAAGGTAGAAAAATGTATCTTTATTGAATATTCCCTTGAGCAAAAAGATTATAGATGCTATAATCGCACTACATGTGAGATGCGAGTTAGCAGGATGTTGCTTTTTATAATATTCTAAAGTTAATTGGCCTTATTATCCTAAGTTCATGCATCCATATACCTCTCATATGCTATGAACCTTCGAATTTCATATTCTATACCCCCATGTAATATGGTACTTAACAAATTGTCATGGAAAAACGTAAGGAAATCAATCCTTTATGCAATCTAACCTATGATAGCAATTTCATAATCTTAGTATCGTCTTGTAGAATAGCTCTATTCATCATGCACATTACTTCACATGAATCTTGCACCAATCCTCTTCTATTTACTCATAGAAATACTTGTTGAATTCGATTATCTTTAACCCTGCTATCCCTATTTTTTTGACCTAATTTTTTGCTCTAGCTCATGATTCCTTGTAGCCAAGGGTGGGCTTGACGTTCCTCTTGAATTAGGAGACTTCTTCTTAATTATCATGGAAGGACTCATGTCCTTCTCGACACTTTCTATACAAAAAAACTTTATCACAGTCTCTGGCTATAATTATGGCTTCTGAAATAGAGGATGGTTTCACATTCTTGATGAGGTTATTCAAAGTTATATTAAGCTTCCAAATGAATCGATGAAGAAGAGTTACCTCATCCATCTCTAGAGCAAATCGGAGAAGTTTTTTGGTGGTATTCTTTTAGGGTCTTCCCTTCTTGGGTTAGCTCCAAAAATTCATTCATTTTATCCTCTCGAAATCTTGGAGGACAAAACCTTTCACGAAGGTGTACTTTCATAGCATCTCATAAGTGATTCTAGCTCTAATAGTGGTTAGATTGACAATAATGCTTCTAACTTTTTAGCTCCAATGGTTAGATTGACAACAATGCTTCCAACTAATTTAGCATTTCTTACGATTTTTAGACGCGAGTAAGGGTGAGCTTGCTTCTATCATTGTATCCATTAAAAGTTCAAAACTATCAAATACTTATCATAGTGCCACATCTAAAGGCACTCTGGATTAATATATATGAGCGGGCAGAATAGGCAAAAACGTCCGTATATAACCACAAACGTGTCATCTTTAGAAACGCGTTGTTTTTCCACATTTTTAGTATGCATGGACTCTAAATGTGTAAAAGTACTCTAAATATGACCTCTTATCACCTAAAATCGAAATTCTATTTTTGGGGATACTTATCTCTTAATAGAACTATTCTTATGTTCTTATTTCTTTTAGGATTTTTGGAGCTAATATTTTTATTCTAACACTTTTCTAATGTTTATAGCCTTATTGTCTCACTCTTTCTAATTACACTCTCTTTTCTTATTGAAATCTACATTAAAAGAGACACATACATACACGGCTTGGGAGGGACGTTACAAGAGGATTCAGCAGGTTGTAGGGGTTACTGAGGAGGTCTTGGCATTTGCAAGGAACGTCTCTATGCACCCTGAAACTTGGCTGGACTTCCCCTTGTTTACCGATGACGATGAGGATGATGGTAAACTTTATTAACCTGGACCTGTTTTGGCCTAATTTGAATCATTTATCATGTTTACACGATTGTTCCATTTTGTTTACTATTGTATGATCCTTGTTCTCACGAGAGCGTACAGTATTTGTAGTTTTTTCAAAGTAGGGATTTGACACCATGGACATGTAGCTTGGTGGGATTGAACTTGCCGTCAGGCACCTGGGTTTGAATCCTGTCAGCTCACACCCCCTGGAAGTGGCCAAAAACTGAATAAAGAGTAAATGGTCTGCTTATAATACTAACCTTTCTGATTTCTTGATCTCTTACATGCACACATTTCTGTGGAGATTCTACATTGACATTAAGACACGATTTGAAAATTTAGCACTTTTGTTTTTCTGAAGCTTTCTCAAACTGCACATAAGCAACTGAGTTTTCTCCATTACTTTTCTGTTAGCTTTTATTATACTTCTTTTAGCATTTTATAGTTGTTGAGTCTCTGTGTGTGTACCCATCGTGTATGTGTATCCCTGTTGTGTAACCACTTGCGTCTGTGTGTGAACAACCCCTAAATGGGCTAAGTGTGTTAGTATGTGTGAACCCACCCTTAGGTGTCGATAAGATAAGTGTGCCATGTGTCACTTGTCTAGTATGTGTGTGTGATTCCCTTGAGTCAAAAGATAAGGCTTACAGCCTATAAAAGCATGTACTTGGTGTAAGCTTCAATACATCTAATCAAGCTTTATTGGCTTCTGGGATGTTCTAAATGATGCACAGGCATATGAATGCATATTATGCAAAATGCAGAGTGCTTTCTGATGCAACCCTAAGGCTTCTACTGACTCTACATGCATGAATGATTCTCTCCAAGTGGGTTAAGGGACTTGATTGACTGAATGACCCTCTAAGGCTGAGGAATGACCTACGTAGCTCGTACCTGACTTATCCTGGACTGAGGATGTATAATGGGGTCACGACGTACGACAAATATCATCCTACTGGGTTCTAATAATGTACAAATGTTGCACTGCTGATGAAAGTGGTGAACATCATTTAATTCAAGCATATAAATTTAGGCCTTTTTCATAAATGTGCTGAAAATCAATCAATTTAAGCCCTGCACTTCACAAAAATTGGGAACGACACCACAAAAAGGCGGACATCACCGGCATCTATTTATGTTTGATTTTATGTGTGTGAGTGTCTAGTGTTCTCTGCTCGGGATGTCCCTCAAAACGAGATGTAATAATCTCCTGTGTGCTTTCCCATGTCAGTTTTATGTGTTTGTATGGCCTTGTGTTATAAAAGGCTCTAGTACTTCAATTTATCCTTGTTTAGGTCCAAGGGGGGTTGATTTTGAGAGACTGGCATCATAAGTCATGAATGGTTGAGCTCTTTTGGCCCGTGCTCCCTAGACCTTTGTTTCTTTCGCGCGTCCATGCGTGTTACGCTTGTGAGCCATGCTTGTTGCCCATAGCTCTTGGCTCTCTTGGGATGTCTTGATTTACAACATCAGCTCTATTAAGGATAGAGCAGTTTACAGCTTTGTCCTTAATATCATGGAACACTCGGTTAGTTGTGTTGTTGCATTCATATGCCAAAATGAACTCAAGTTTATGCTCACATGGTCAAATTTTATCCTTCAAGTCTACAACGATGCCATTTTATTGTCTTATACATTATTTTTATATGCATGTGTCATGGCTTCATGGGTACATGTATAGGATAGTTCAGGACTATTTTAGATTTAGCATCCGTTTGTAAGCTTGGTCAATGAGTGACTCTGAGTCCGTTTGCAATGGTTCTGCATTTCTGACAGGACCAATAGTGCCCCAGCACTTGTCTTGATTGCTCATTAATTCCCAGCAAGTGCCTCTAGGTGGTTGTAATCTATTATTGGCATGCACCTACAACTACCTAATGTGTGCAACACAGTAGAGCAAGATCCAACTACGTGTGTTCACAAAATAACCCAACAAGTCTGTCCACACTTGGCTGCTCATCGGGCACATGGGTAGAAGCATGTCCGAGTCATAGTCAGGAGAGCCTGCACGTGACACTTGTATACACTTAAGATTTTTGGACCCTAGTTTGTTGTCAAGCTCATTGAGTTTTTTTATGTTGGTTCTTGTAGAGTATGATATATCAAATGCTCAGAAGGAGCATATTTATGAGGTGGAGCTTGCATCTCCAAGGCTTGCTGCTTTGAGGATTGAGCTCTGCCCAGACTACATGAGTGAAGGGCGTTTTTGGAAAATTTATTTTGTCTTGCTGCATTCCCGCCTGAGCAAGACAGCCGCTGTACTTCTGTCAACGCCTCAGGTATTATCACCTACAATCCTTTGTATCTATGTCAAGCCAGCATCTTGGGGGCTTGCTTAACAGAAACTCTAATACAGATCCTGGAAGCACGGGCACTTCTTCTTAGGAAGTTGCAGAAAGGGGAATTACAGGGAAGTAAAAGCGAGAAGGAAGAGCAAAGCAAATCTCAGGGAAAAGATTCAGTATGCATGCTGAACCCTTCCTCTGGAACAGCAGAATCTTTCAAAATTGTCTCCTTGCAATCAGCCATGGAAGTGCCTGCCAAGGATTTTGATCGGATTGAGGACCTTGGAGCTAATCACGGTAGGTCTCAAACATCTGGCCTAATCACTGACTCTGCAGAAGAGGTCCAGAATAAGAATGTTCTGGCAAGCACTGTAAAGTTGGTTGCACTAAGTAACGAGGAAGAGGAAGCAGATGCTGACAGATGGCTTGATGAGGAACCCTCGCCCTATTTAGGTTCTTCTGCTACAGGATTGGGAAATGAGGATGATGTGTCTTTCAGTGATTTAGAGGAAGATGATGACTCCTTGACTACCAAAGCTGTGGGGAACGCCAACTCTAAAAGGTCATTTGGTTGGGTTCAGCTCAACAAAAACCAAGGTGCACAAGAATATGAGGGGCTGGGGATCTCTGGCAAGGATAGACCCGAGGGGACTGGACATGGGGATGATGGTGCATCTCTAGTTTGTCATAGCCACTTTTCAGGCCAAGTAAGCAGAAAACAAGACCGAGGCGAGTCAAGTGATTGGTTGACAGTCCAAGAGGATGATGTTGCTAGTGCAGATTTCACTTAACACTGGTCCAAGAGAGATTATGCCTGCCTCCCGATTGCGAAATTGTTCTTATTCAGAGCTTCTTCATATTGATATTTTATGAACAGTTTGTATAGGTGCTTGCTTCATAGTACTCTCAAGCTTGCTGTCTTGTACAGTTTCCCTCCTCATCTGGAGGTGGTCTCACATACTTCTTATCATTTCAAAGGTTTTGTATTGTTAAATTACTTCTCACAAGGATGGCAGGGTTTGCCCTAAAGCTAATGGAGAGAGGGTACATCAGTCTTTGCAGCCATAGGATGCCTCCTTGAAAAGGTATAAAACCTAGTCTAATCCTAGTTCTATTACTCAGCCCCAAGTCAGGACTGAATGAATAAAATGATAAGCAACTTTGCTATTTATAAGCCTTGTGGTGACAAAGTGAACAGTCGGCCGGCTCATGGACACAATAAATCACATGCTGCAGCTGACATGACCTATTTCTCTTCTGTGCACTAGCCGACAGCATACATTTCCACCACTGGTCAAACCCCTCTGTCATCCTTCCTTCTCTGGCAACCTTTTCACTGAACACCCGGCCCGATCTCCAAATCCACTCTTAACTCTGATGAAGATCTATGCACCTGTTCCATCCAGTCCCATTCCGTTCTTGCCATGTCCTGGAACCCTGTCTTTGGTCTTCTTTCTTAAGAAATGAATCTAGCACTCACTCCACCCCTTGGAGGATCAACCTCCCCTGGAACCGTTGCTTGAAAGCCTTTCCTAGGTGCCCCAAGTGGCACCCTACTCACAAGACTGCCATCTTTGTGGAACACCACCAACAAACCTCCTAGGAGTTCTTCCCTGTCTTGTGTTCCTTGCCTTGGGCCTTGTACTTGTGTATTTTCCTGTACCTTGGACCTGTACACCTTCATCTGGGATTGAATCAGTGTCTAGCCTTGTTGAGTATGAGGCTCTGATACCAATGTAACATGCGAAAGCTTTGAGAGTTCTTTCAGTCGTAAACACCATCTAGAACATGCTGATGCAAAAAACGCAGGTAGAAGAGAGAGGAGAGAGAGATAGCTGAGTATTCAGTATATTCGTATGGTACATAAAGGTGCATCAATCTTTGCAGCCATAGGCTATCTCCTTGAAAAGGAATAAAACCTAGTCTAATCCCAGTTCTATGACTCAGCCCCAAATCTGGAGGATTGAATGAATAAAATGATGAGTAACTTCGCTATTTATAAGCCTTGTGGTGACCAAGTGAACTGGCCGACTCCTTGAAAAGGAATAAAACCTAGTCTAATCCTAGTTCTATGACTCAGTCCCAAATCAGGAGGACTAAATGAATAAAATGATGAGTAACTTCGCTATTTATAAGCCTTGTGGTGACCAAGTGAACTGGCCGACTCCTTGAAAAGGAATAAAACCTAGTCTAATCCTAGTTCTATGACTGCTGGTCAGCCAGCTCGTGGACAAAATAAAACCTAGTCTAATCCTAGTTCTATGACTGTTGGTCAGCCAGCTCGTGGACAGAATAAATCACATGCTGCATTTGACATGACCTATTTCTCTTATGTGCACTGGCCGACAACATACATGTCCACCACTAGTCAAACCCCTTTGCCAAAACAACAAACAATGCTCCAAATCTATGGTTCTAATCAGTCTTTATCTTGTTGCCTCTTTAGGACTAGCTTTGAAGAATGCTATCTTTCACGTGACAAGAGAGAGCTTTGGGAAGACCTTTCAAATGCTCAGAGGCGAAAGTGTGACAGGAAATTTGAGATGAAAACCCCAGTGCCCATTTATGTTGTTTACAAAGCTTCCCTCAGCTCCATTTGCTTCTAGAAAAGTACTCATTACTTGCAAATGAGTTAGCGAATGCAAAAATCTTGTTGAACATTTTTTTGATAGTATTTATCACACCAATTTTTTTTTGCTATAACATTCCACTGTTTGTTCTTTCTGATGATTTAGCACAATTTGTCATCCAAAAGTCTTCTATTTCAATGACCACGACAAGCTAAAATTGTTCATGGGGATTAAAATAGGCAAACAACATTGGATTAAACCAACTTGCATGTATGTTATCATATATAAACCGACTTGCACGTATGTGAACATATATAAGTAGCCCCTCAATCCTTTGCAACATCATCTCGTTCTTTCACAGTTCAGCAGTGAAACGCATCCTTTATCATGTATGCTTGAGCCTTTTGACTTGTTCATACATCTATAGTCCAAGGCAACGGAAGAAGTCATCTTCAGCATTTAGCCATCAGTCCCGCATTCTCGCAACAGATTTGGGTGTGCACATTGGCACCTGAAGTGACTTCTAAGTTGTCTACAAACTACTTGAGGATTCAACCCATGTTTGGTCTACTTCGTCCTATCATTTGGCCTTCCACAGTCAATTGTTGTTCAAGTAAGTTTCTTGGTAAAGTTTGCTTTGTAAAGTTATTCCCCAAAGTAATAAAGGAAATACTCTTGATTGTGGGAGGGGGCCTTTAACTAGGTAATTGTTACCCAATCTGCTCTGCCGACCATAGCCCTGTCTCTTGTGTAAAAAGATTAAAGTGGATTGCTTAAGCTCACTAAAAGAAAAGGTATAAAGAAGGCCTTGTTGCATGTACACGATCACACCAATTGCATGCTACATTTGAATCAAAGTATGCAGTCGAAATGGGAACACCATCTTCCACTGGTGCATACTATCTTGAATGACACTCATTCATCCAGTATTGGTCAAACTCCATACAAGGAAACATTTGGATGGCGTTTCTTGTCTCTTCTTATGAGAATGGTGTTGCCATCACGGGAGGCCAATAGAGAAACGTTTTTAGAGATTATTGAGTCCATGAAGGAGCGCTTACCCAACGCACAAGAAGCATATATAAGGCAAGCCATCATCAAGTCTACAAGAGATGTTAACTACAAGGAAGGAGATAAAGTGTTTCTTCGACGAAGCAAAAGTTAAGAGTTCGAGCAAATTCTCCTCTTCAAGTGAAAGCATGGTTTTGGTTGAGGACTCAGACAGTTCTACACCAAGTTTGAGGACAAGGCACTCACGAAGCTGTTTGGCTCGATGAGAAGATTTTCTGAAGTACTCCCAAATTTTGGCATACTACTTGCAAGCCATGCAGTTGTTGCCGCCACCCATGCACTGAGATGCTATGTGACACACAATGGCTCATCATTAGTGCTATATTTGTAACATTTGTACATCAATAGTATCTTTTAGAGGATTTATTTGTTGTATGCCATGAATCCATTGTGAGCCATAGATGTTAGGCACGAGATACGTAGGTCACATCTTAAGCCTTAGGTGTCGATTCACTTGGTAAGCATAGCATTTAGCTTATCCTGGGGAAGATAAATTGTAGAAGCATGTAGGGATCATAGTCTTTGGCTAGCCATAATAGGGCTTCCATATGGGGTGCCCAAGAGCCATAATAGGGCTTCCATATGGGGTGCCCAAGAGCCACAAAAGAAACTAGCATGGGTCCTTGGCATAGTGCCAATCACCACATACCCTAGCCCATAGGGCAATCGGCCGACAACATGAGATCAAACCGACTTGCATGTATGTGATCATATATAAGCACCTGTCAATCCTTTGAAAAATCATATCATTCTTTCACAGTTCAGTAGTGAAACACAACCTTATTCATGTGTGCTTAAGAGCACTTAATTGAATCTTAAGTAAGAGCACTTAATTGTTAGTATGTCACTTAATTCACTTGGTGAACATAGCATTTAGGTTATCCTAGGGAAGATGAATTGTAGAAGCCTGTAGGGATCATAGTCTCTGGCTAGCCATAATAGGGCTTCCATATGGGGTGCCCAAGAGCCACAAAAGGGACTAACATGGGTCCTTGGCATAGTGGCCACCCCATAGCCTAGCCGACAGGCCAATCGGCTAACAACATGAGATCAAGACGACTTGCATGTATGTGATCATATATAAGCACCCCTCAATCCCTTGCAAAATAATATCATTCTTTCACAGCTCAGCAGTGAAACACAACCTTTATCATGTGTACTTGAAACTTTTGACTTGTGCATACATCTTTAGCAAGAGCACTTCATTGTGCTATAATCCAAGGCAGTAGGCAGAAGTCGTCTTTAGCTTTCAGCAATTAGTCCTGCATTCCTCAATGGATCCAAGTGTGCATAGTGGCTCTCGAAGTGGCTTCTAAGTTGTTAATACACCGCTTGATGATTCAACTAGTATGTGGTCTACTTTGTCATTGCGTTTGATCTTCCACAGTAAACCGTCGTCAAGTAAGTTTTGTGGTAAAGTTTGCATTATAAACAAGTTCTCCAAAGTAATAAAGCAAATACTCTTGCTTGCGAGAGTGGGATCCTTAGTGTGGTAGTTGAGACCTAATCTTTGGTGTTGAATATCTCTATAGCTCTCTCTCCTATTGTGTACAAAGATTAAAGTGGATTGCTTAAACTCACTAAAAGAAAAGTTATAAAGAAAGCCTTCTTGTGTGTTATACGATCACAAGAAATCCACATCTTCCCTGGCTTATTTCCTGCTCTTTTCCATAACATAAATCTAATTGGCTATTGTATCTGATGCAAAGCTTTGCCTGTCCATGGGGCAATAAAGGTAAGAAAAAATATATTATGCTAATCATAATGGATTGTGCCACTTTGAGTCGAACATGAATAGGCCAACCTTGAGATTTTCAATACACAAACTTATCATTTATCCTTGCCAACAAAGCCTCAACATCAACTCTAATCGGATAATCCAAGTGGTGTGTGATGCATCCCCTTTGTATGACGTACCCATTCCATCCCAAACCAAGCAAATCACTCTTTGTACAGCTTATCAGAGCATATTTTTGCATATTAATATATAACCCTGAAGCAAGACCAAAAGTATCCCAAACAACCATAGCCTTCTGAATGTTATCTCTTTGATTCTTAAGAAACATGAGAGAATCATCTGCCAATGCTTGGCTGTGACCATCTTCTCTCCGCTTGGAAGAGTAAGCCCTACATCTTCATTGCCTCCACTAGCTTATCCAGTCGAGATAAGATTGGATGTGTAACAATTGCAAACAAGAGAGGGCTAAGTGGGCATCCCTACCTAATGGATCTCATCAAATGAATGGACTCAGTCATCCCACCATTAATCATAAGCCTCGCCATTGCATGTTGGCTAATAGTATAAATCAAAGAAGACATGTGAGGGCCAAATCCCATAGCCTACATAAGCTGTGATGAAAGAAAAGACCAACTAACATGATCATAAGCCTTTTCAATATCTAGTTGAATCATAACCACCTCTTGTCTCGAAGCCCTTGCATAATCAATTCCAATTTGTATATTCAGTATACTATGCAAAATATTCCATCCTTTAATAAATCCATATTGCCTTGGATGAATCAAAGTAGGAAGAAATCGTTGCAACCTGTTGGCCCCAAGACCTTTGCAAATATCTTATACATGGCTCCCATCAATGTGATTGACGTAGATTAACTAGGGATGGAACTTTAGGCAATAAACGTACAAGCTGAATCTTCCAACTCGCAGGCATGATACCTGTATTTCACACCTCTTGAAAAATAGAAGCAAGAGGCTCATTGGGGAGCCCATCCCATCTTGGACTTTTCCCTTTAGGGAAATTCTTCCAACAGATCTTCCACATCATCCGCAAAAATATCTCTTCCCAATTCATTTGCAGAAATGTCTGATACCTAGTGACGAACCAAGTGAAACAAAGACTCTCTAGCTGCAATGACATCAAGAGATATGACCTCCTGCGGACCCAAAAAATGGTGATAGAAGTCCATACACACATCTAGAACACAAGTAGGATCAATAATCAATACTCCTTGCCTATCTTGCATCCTGACGATATTCTCACATACATGCTTTTGCTCTGCAAACGAGCAAAGAACGTACGTGACTGACAATTAGAATCCATTCGGGCCATAAGCTTATGTCTCATATATTGATTCTCGTGCAATGCTGCTACCTGATGGGACAACTAAACAATAGCTATCTCAATGTCATGGCAAGAACCACTTTCTTGAAGCACTTGGTTCAAATCAACCAACAACGATTTTAGGTTTCACAACTTCTCCCTAAAATATGATGTATTATGAATCCCATACTAGCAAGAAAACTTTTGAATATTGAATATACAACACTCCCAAGCTGACACCCCAATAGAGATTACATGGCCTCGAAAGTTTTGTAACACCTGCATCATAAACTGATGAAAAACACTATGCTCCAAGAAAGTCTGGTTAACCTTAAGAGGAGCCTTTACTAATAATGGCCTATAAGCATCCATAGAATGGCTATGCATCTCCAATATCAAAGAGAAATGATCTGACAAAATATGATTATATTCCACCTGCATGGACAATATCTCTGGCAAAGACAAATCATGCTGGCAAATATAAATTCGGTCCAAATGAGCTCTTGTACCCACATAGTGTTGAGAGGCATATGTAAATCCTCTCTCATGCGGGTGTAGCCATGACCACATATCTTGTTTCAAAACTTGATTCGCAAACACATTCCAACTGAGCCTCTCCGACCCATCCATAATAGAGTGAGGTGTAGAAGCATGCTTTGGCAATTCACATATATTAAAATTGCCCAACACAAAGCTAGGCTTAGCGTTGCACAAACATAATAAATCGTCCCATAACTGACGACGCTGTGCAACACCATTAGGTGCATACAGCCCCACAAGCCATAATGTTTCATCCATAAACTCCACTTCCACAACAATGAACCGCCCTCGGACATCTTACATAACCAATAATGGCTTAAAGTGAGATTTCACTGCAATCATGATCCTTGAATGTGTAGTGGGGTGCCCACTATAAAACACACGAATTTGCTTGTAATGATACACTTGTCTAGCAACTCTCTCTCTCTCTCTCTCTCTCTCTCTCTCTCTCTCTCTCTCTCTCTCTCTCTCTCTCTACCATCGAGGAGAGCACAGAAGCAACATGTATTCTTGTTGCTTTGTGGATTTCAAGAAAGCCTTTGAGACAGTGCCAAGATCTTGGTTGTTTGCTTGTTTACATGAGCTCTACTTTCTACCAAAGATGTTTTTTTTGGGTGGATGGGGGGTTTTAATGCACCCTATGACTCGGTGCTGAACAAGGGCAGGGTTCGGGCTCCATGCGATGTGAGATTTATAGCACCATTGGGATTAAGTAGAGTCCCCACTCTCTAGCCCTCACAGTAGTCTCCATTCTCTTTAAGTAGATGATTTAGTTCTTATCTCTGATTTAGCAAGGGGTTGTAGACATTTAGATGCCCTTCAAAATTTTTGTGAGGCTGAAGCTCTCACAATGAATCTAGGTGAAACCAAGATCATGCTCTTCAACACCTCATATCTATATATTGGGGGTTAGCCACACTCTTTCTCTTATAGACCTGAGGCATGTGAGAGATTTACTTTATAAGTCTATGTCATCGCCTTATCTTCACCATGCTTTGGGTTGTCCATTCCTATGTAGTAAGAGGATATAATACATGGTTGAGAGTGCTTCCAGGCCCATTTTCAAGAACCTAGCACAAAGAGTTAGTTGTTTGCAACTAGTTGTGGATAGTGAATATGAGAACCTGGACTATGAGTTTCTTCCATAGCCTAATTAGATTCATGTCTTGGTATCCATGGACACTCTTCCACAAAAGCTTCAAGAAGAAGGTTTGCAAGACTAGATGGGACAAAGGTAACTTTCATATTCATGTTTAGCGTAGCATTCCTTTTGGGAACTAACAATGACGTTTTGAACTAAGGTATGTTGAAAGTCATGGATATCATGTGTATGAGAGCAAGGTGATTAGTGCTAATCCTATACTAATCTAATGTGATTAGAATAAATTAATCTAAGGTAGATGTAATCTAAGTTTACTCATGCTGATGAGTAAGTGCAATAGACTCAAGCACAATTAGGTTATAAGACTAAGACTTGTACTCATAAAGAGGCTTGAGATTTGTGCAAGTGATATGATTCATTGCTTGAAATGGCCCCCTTTTATATAAGGAGGTACACCCTTATGCTTGTACATAAATGTGGAATAAATCTCTTTGCTCATGTGGCTTCATACTAGGTTTTTCACTTTCTTGGCTTACTCAACTCACTGCCTACCTTTTCCTTGTGCTCTTTGGCACCACATTTCTCAACACATCCCCTTGGTCCCAAATCTTTAGGCTACTGAAGGTGGTTGGATGTCGGTTACAAAATGTTGTTTTGATTTTTTACTTTCTACATTCCCCTATGTGCTATGAGCAGCTTTGGCTCATGTGCTACTTTAGCACTTCCTCCCCCTTGATGGTGACTTGACTTATCTTTGAGGCATAGAGGTCATTTCTAAGAGTGAGGTCTCCTCCTTGATAAAGACTTGACCTATCTGGTCTAGAGGTCTCTTCTAAGAGTGAGATAACAAATATTTGACTATTTCTTCTACCTTAGCTACATCATCGATGCCAAAGAATAATTACAAGTACTTTTTGTAGGAAGCAAGATTTTTTTTTTAACCAATAAATTTTTGTTTAAGAGATCGGTAGTAAGTGTTCGAGATCTCCTTGCTTTTGCTTGATGAAGATCCCTTGTTGCTTTCTTCGTTCTTCATGTGTCGATGTTGTGTCCTTTTTCTTCTTTGCATTACTGGATGCTTATTGGCTATTGGTCTTTGCTCCTTAGCTTTACTCTTGGCTCTTTGCTAGCTCCTTTGGTGTGAACATCGTTCTTCTTATTGTCACTTAATGCTTGGTGCTTTGATACTTCTTTATGCTTTTAGTGTGGATGCCATGTTGTGTGCTATGGTCATCTCATACACTTGTCCTTTCAGCATGCTCATGATAGTGTTTAATGCACTTTTTCTTTTCTTTTGATGCGTATGCACATGTATTTTTCCATGATGAGTTTTCCAAGGATTTAACCCTTTCCTAAATGATGCCTTAAAGTACAAAATGTTTGCCATTGTGAGAAGATCTTACCAATGAGCTTGTGTTTTGCTTCACTGGCGGTGTCTAATATTATACAAGATTGGCGATGTGCTATGGATTTCCTTGTAATGATGATTTTAAGTTGACGGAAATGATTAGAATGCAAACTATGTGCTAGAAATGCACTAAATGCACTAAATGCACTAAATGCAATAAAAAGTACTCAAGTTGAGCAATGCAAATGGGTGCGATGAATTTTGATGCAAGAGAGAACTTCGCACAATATATTGACACTCCAATTGTCCAATTTTAACATTAATTTGACCCAATTTTTGTTAATGATAGTGATTAAGTGCTAATCCCAATGATTAAGAGAGATGAAACTTGGAGCCTTCAATTGAGTTTGTGAAAGGGAATATTGAAGGGGATTTTTATACTGGCTTGTTTCCCTTGATGAGGACAAGAGTCCTATGGAGAAATATTAGCTCAAAAACTACTAAAAACGGGCACAATCTTCAGTTTTAGGCGACTGGTTATGAGCTTGCTCCAAGCACTCTAGTTCACCAAATGCAAAATTCTTTGGTGAAGATTTTGCTTATATCATGGACATTTTTCACCTAAAGGGGCTTCACTTGATTTGCAGTGTACGTGGAAAATAGACACAAAGACCAGTTCAACAATTAGCGCCAAATTCGGGCATATTAGGGAGAAATTGGCGAAACCCTCTCAGTTGTGGTTTAGCCTAGAGTTGAGCAAGAAGATTGTAAATCATCTTGGCCAATGAATGGGAGATTGAGCAATGGTGAGCATTTTAAATTTGGACCACAAATGGAGGAATTGGATAAGATTGAGATTAGTTGATAATGAGATAATTAGTGAAGGAATTAGACTAATGTGGATTGAGATTAGTAATATGGGGATAGGGAAGGCTCTGATACCATGTTGAAAGTCATGGATATCATGTACATGAGCAAGCTTATTAGTGCTAATCTTGCACTAATCTAATATGATTAGAATGAATTAATCTAAGATAGATGTAATATAAGTTTACCTATGTTGATGAGTAAGTGCAATAGACTCAAGCACAATTAGGTTACAAGATTAAGTCTTATACTCATAAAGAGGTTTGAGATGTGTGAAAGTGATATGATTCATTGCTTGAAATGGCCCCCTTTTATATGAGGAGGTATACCCTTGGGCTTGTACATCAATGTGGGATAAATCCCTTTGCTCATGTGGCTTTATGCTAGGCTTTACACTTTCTTGGCTTACTCAACCCACTCCTTACCTTTTCCTTGTGCTCTTTGGCACCACATTTCTCAACAGGGTAGCTACTGACTCATATAACAATCACTTCTCTATGGAAGAAGCAACTTCTGCATTGTCCACAGTCACCCAACCAAGAAAGAGAGAACCACATAGAAACCCTACAAATTATGTTCTCCCCATGGAGAAGGACCTTCATTGGCTTCGTAATGGATTCAAATGAGACCTACACTAACAAATAGTAGGAAGTGACCTAAACACATCCTCCCAGCTAAGACAATGTGGCCACAAAAGGTGATGAGGAGTGTACGAGCTCCGAGCAAGCCAAGCTATGATGATTCCCTAGAAGTAAGCTTAACAAAATTAAGGCAGAGGCAAAGAAGGAAGCTATAATCAAAGAGCGTACCACACCTCAAGAGGAAGATTTGAGATGACTGCTTGAGTACTTTAAGTCCTACAACATTGGGGACACAACGGTACACCACGAGAAGGCTCAAAGAAGCCTGGGTGGAGAGACTCATGCCTCTTATAAAACGACCTCCGCTCGAGGTCAAGGAAGTAAACATTCATTGGTCCTTGTGTGAAGAATCTAAGCTAGTATTCTTTGCCAAAGACCTCACCCCCTGAGCAAGAAGGAGAATTGGTAGAATTGCTCAAAGAATTTAAAGATATTTTCATGTGGGAGTAAATTCCTTTGGAAGTGGTCACCGAAGACACAAAAACACCAAGGTAGAGAGCCTACCACATGAATCCCCTGTACGAACAAATGGCCAAAGAAGAGGTAGACAAGCTTATCGACGCAGGATTTACGTATGAGATTGAGCACACTGAGTGGTTCATCACGTTCCCAAGAAAAATGGAAATCTTAGAGTGTGTGTTAACCTCAAAAGGTTCAATGCCACCCAAGTTCATGATCAACACTTCATGTCATACACTGAGAGAGTAAATGCAATTGAGGCTTATAGCTTTCTGGCTTCTCAAGCTATAACGAGATGATGTTTGATTCAGCAGATCAATACACAAGACTACGCAACGGGGAACTTATTGCACCACCGTGATCTAGAAAAGTTTTCACATCTGAAAGTGCCTAAAGATTAATGGCAAGCGGTGATCAAGAACTAGTTACACCTAGTCGATTTCACACTTTAATCAAGATTCACAACTATTACGTGGAAAAGTTTTGATACTTGGAAACAAAAGGCCACTACGAGAATTAAAGTAATGCAATCAAGAGGTCAGTCATGGAAGAATTTTAGGCTATGAAGAGACCCTCATGTGGTCTATAATTTTCTCTTCTTTGAACCTTCCAATTTTGAAACTCCGTGTGAGCTAAAGGAGTACATGGAGGTCATGTGTAAGTAGTGGAGTAGTGCTCAATCCATCCATCATTATCATCCTAAGATTTTTCAAGTTAGCTATCTTGCTCATCAATCAGCCCAAAGAGTTCTACTCAGACCTCAACATTGGCCCCAAATTCAAAGGCATACTATCATACTTCTAAAGGATTAACTTACTTATGAGCCAACACATCTACATTTTTTGGAAATCTCCAAATGGACAATACTCTACTAAGCAAGTCCCTTGGGGGGGGGTATGCCAAATATTGTGGAAATGTTTTAGTGATGTGAACTATTTGGGCATTTTTATTTATGATTGAATTAGTATGTGAATATAGCATTTGTTTTATATCAAGATGATGCCAGGAGTTATGCTATTCGTGGTGGTACTATTGACACACGATCTGCAGCTGGCATTTTAACACCTGCGTAGCATACTCAACAGTCCGGTGACCATTGATCTTCATCATCGACCAGTCAGCGCTGCATACCAGCAGCCCGTCTCATCAACTGCATTCTACCTTCAGCGCAGCTCTTGCAGCCGCTTAGCATATTCTTGTTTCTATACACTCCATCAATATTCAGCAGCATACCTGCATCTACTTCAGTTCTACGTTTCGCAGTCTGTACACACTCGGAGTGCCACCATCATCCTCGACGTGAGCCTTCGTCATCAACCGAGCCTCTTCCTTTGGCTTCGTTTTTGCTTCCTCACCGGTCTACTACTCAGAGTCAGCTCACATCAGATAGCTTCTTGTAGTGGATTTCATTATTATGCATACACTCATTCATCCATTTCATGCTGTGTTGATTTGCTCTGATCTCTCGCACATCTAGTCCTTTCGTTCCTTTGCCCTCACATGGTATTAGAGCTATTGTGAGCAAAGGGATTGAAGACCTCGAGAGCACACAGCATGGATTGTCTACCCATGATTTCGAAGGACCATCCTTTGTCACCAAATGTTGATTCTCCTTACTTAGATCTAGACCACACGGAGGATGGACTTCTAACTCATTGGATCACCATGTTCAAGGTCTTACATTGAGAGACGACTAGCTTGTCTACACCTACTCACCCTCTACACCTTTGGCATCTCATCCTTCCTCTCTAAGCTTATCGGACTTCACTGCCAGAGGGGCATACATGCCTATAACCAGTGTGCTAGTATTGGACCCCAGTATCCAGACTCATCTAGAGAGCCATGCTGCACAGTCTAGCCGACAATCTCGACTTCGGTTTGGGACATCCTTTCAGGGAGGACAGGTACCACCTTGGTTGTCCAAAGATCCATCATCATCAACTCGGCCAGAGACCATGTCAAGCTTGTATGTACCTTTTAGTGCTTATGTTCCTAAAACTACCTGGGTGTCTTCTTCTACAGCACGGGTTCAAGATATGGTACCAACAACTACCCTTGATCCATGGACTAATGTAAACCCGAATAGAAGAGGGTCTAGGAGCAGACTATGCTTCCAAATTACTGGTGTACAAGGAGATAACATTGTTTTCTCTTTTGGTTCACCTTCTATTCCTGCTCCTAATGTATTTTGGAATATTGCACAACCACAAGCACAAAACTCTTCCACCCAACCCATGTTTCTTCTTGTCGGTGTTGGCATGGAGCCATTACCGGCCCCACCTCCACAGGGACCTGCGTATGGGTTTTACCTAACACAGGGATCTCTCGGCGCTATGCCTACCGGCACTGTGTCACCACCCAGTATTCCAAGGTATCAGGTAGTTTACCAACCCATCAACAGGCACTACACCATTACCAGCTTATGTGCCTACTCAAGGATTTGTGCCTCAACCAGGTATTCCACCTACGCCGAGTGCCTAGTCCTATCTTCTTATATGGAGTACTCTCACCAGATCCTACACTTGTGCCGGGTGTTAGTGGTTATTATGGAGTATCACCTAACCCTCTACACTTTGGATATGGGTACCAGCCATCTTGGACCCCACCATCTTCTTTCCTCCATGTTTCTATGTCCAAAAATGCTTTCACAGAAAAGACTCGTTTCAATGGGTCTAATTACACCACTTGGGCTAACCTTATGGAACAGGTTTTCACTTCCGAAGGTTCTTGAACCTTGTGAAGGGACTTGAACCGAAACCCTACCCCTCACTAGCACCTCCTGAAGTCATCTGCTATTGGGAAGGTAGGAATGCCATTGCCATAATGGAGCTCATGCAACGCCTTCTACCGGAGTTTCATTCACAACTCCAGTAATTCCCCTATGTCTCTGACAAATGGGCATACCTTGCAGAGAGATATGGTATGGCATAGCCACATGGTGGTGAGTATGCATAGAATTATTAATATAGGAGTTATTAATTGAGATGGAATCTCGATTATGTGAGCTAGCAACAAGACATTTTATACTTATTAAGAAACTCGACGAATCTTATTCAAACCTACAATGTCAAATGTAGGGTCCTTGATGGCCATGGGAGCTATGCAAGATCCTTATGATACTTAGTTGTAGTCTACTGTGGTCCCAGTTGGCTTGGGCCCAATGGGAATGGGTTCCCTTATGGTTTGCCGGGCAGGGGGAGGATGATTAGCCATGGTGCTAATCTGCTGATCCATTGGGAATTGGTTCCCTTATGGTTTGCCGGGCAGGGGGAGGATGATTAGCCATGGTGCTAATCTGCTGATGGAAAAAGGCCGAGTAGAACCTTGATGGAAAGTGTTCCGTGGTGAAGACTGCAGGGGAGGAGGGATAGAAGCAGGGAAGGAAAAAGGAAAGGGCAGGCAGCGGGGCAAGCAGCAGGACGTGGAGGGCAGGCAGTGGCAGTGGCAGTGCAGTGGAAAGGGGGCAGCAGAGGGGGGGCATTGCGGGCAACAGAGAGGCATGGGCAGCACAAAAGAGAGGCATGGGTTGCAGAGACGGGCAGTGAAGTGGCAGAAACGGCAACGGAAGAGGAGAGGGGGGGCGCATCTCAAGTACTCAATCCATTTAACTCTCCACCTATCAGCTATCGCTTTGATGTTCACTTTCAATTTTTTTTTAAAAACAAATTTTTTGCTTACATTTTGAGATGCTTGATGCTTGGAACACTCTTTATAAAGTCAAAGTTTGAAATCACATCTTGGGACATTAGTTGGCAGACCAACTGCTCTCTCAAGTTCGGCACTAGGGTTAGTAGCTGCTCCACTGACATTTGGATCTACTGTTTTTTTAGATCTTCCCATAGATCATATTGTAGAGTTTCTCCCTTTGCTACCTTGATCAAACTTTATTCCTTCCTCAGTGCCTCCACACTTTCCTGAGGGTTTACTTTGTCAAGTGTCTTTGACATCTCCCCTTCCCGATCCATGACTTGTTGGATCGGATCACCAGATTGTATGTGACCTCAACGTCTTGCTAAATTATCGGCCGGGGCCTTTCCGACTTCTCCTTCCAGAGCTTGCTGCTTCTGTACCCAATCGGACACCTATGTCCGAACCTTGTGCTGATCTTGCCATTGGGTACCGCACCTTAACGTGGAGCACGCCACCACTGGCTCCACCAAGTCTCAAGAAGACCAGGTCCTCACATTATTACACAAGTTGCCACCTAGTTTCTTTACTTTTGTCACACAAACCATTAGCTTAGAACCTATGCCTAACCTATATGAGTGTGAGTGATGCACTTTGCTCGGTTGCATGATCAATTTCACCCCAAGAAGCCATCTTTTTCCTCCTTTGCCCAAGAGGGGGCCCTTGTTTCCAATACCACCTCTATCCACAAGGGCAGCAAGGGAAGAGGAACAACAACCCAGGTAATCAAGGCAAAACCCAAGGCAACAACAATGATCCCAAAAACCTTGCCTTGTCCCTATTGGGGTACAATATTCCCAAAAAGAATAGATACTACACTCATTGCCATATGTCTGGACATGTTGATGATGAGTGTGGCATCAAAGCCAGGGAAAACAGAGGTAACAACCCCAACACCAAATAACTCTCTACTGGCAGAATATTCCCAAAAAGAATAGATACTACACTCATTGCCAGATGTTTGGACATGTTGATGATGAGTGTGGCATCAAAGCCAGGGAAAACAGAGGTAACAACCCCAACACCAATAACTCAAATCGCCAAAACAACAAGGTGGCAACAATGCCCCAAATTGGTGGTCGAGAGGGGGTAATACTCCAGCACCTACTCTGCAGGCTCCCCCACCAAGGAACTAGCAGCAAGGCACTGTTACGAATTGGCATAGATCTTCTCAGTGTGGCAAACCTCTAGTCAGGTCGCCACCTCCCATTCAATATGCTTTTCCACCTCGAAAGAGATGTCTGATTGGTCTTCTCTTACACTACATCTCGGCCCCTCGGCTAATGTCGTTTAGGTCACATCTGCGTTAAAATCTGGCCACTCTTCCGAAGGGAAGAAGAAACATCAGGCTAGATGATGCAGTAAGCATATGGAAGCTTTTGCCCTCGTTCGAATCTATCACTTACCTGATGATCAATCTGTGCCAATAGTCGAAGCCCACCCAACTCTTCCCTGTGGCCATCCGGTCACTTGGATATTCAACAGTGGAGCTACACTCCATATGGCACGCAAACAGTGGAGCTACACTCCATATGGCACGCAATGTCGATCTCAGCATCCTGCTAAGGGTGAAGTTCGATGTGGCAACAATACCCTAATGCCCATCAAATTTGTTGACACCGTTTTGAAACCACCATAGGCCCCAACCAGGCAACCTTGGACAATGTTTATCTTGTTCCTAACTTGGGCCTTGACTTACTTTCTGTATCCCAGCTAACCCAACTCAATCGGCGGAGTGTACTTCAATAAGTGAGTTGTTGTAAGATTCCTCTCTCTGGCTTTTGAGGTGTGCAGGTGTAAGAACCTCCCCTTCTGATCTTATAATTATTCCCCTCTCTGAAATAAAAGAAAGATCCTGTTTTACCTTGTTTTGGTCTAGAGAGAGAAAATATTCTAAAGAGAGGTTATTCAATTTTTAGATATTTTTGGATGAAAAATCTCTTCTTATTAAAATAAATTCCCCTGAAACAGAAGTTCAAAAAGATTTTCAGAAGGTGCATTAGAAATAAATTATAATCTGTTCAAAAGGGCTTATCTTGAGAGTCCAGATTTTCGAAAAATTTTAGATTAAGGTTCTGAGGAGCCAATTAGATTAATCCAAATGTAGGAGGGAGATAAATAGAAGAAATAAAGAAAATCTCCCCAAAAATGAGTAAATACTCACATAAGATGAAGAGTTGACTAAGGACAAAGATATTAGTTAAAAAAGAAGAGATATTTAGAGAAATGATGCATTTTTGACACCTCAGCGTGGGAAATTTCTCCTCATGAAGGAGGTGCCTATTTCACATGTGTGGTTGAGTTTTAAACTCACAAATAATGAGATATTTTCATCTCGCCTCTCTCCTGCTTCAACTAGATCCAAAAAGTGAGCTAAACTGACCTAAAAATAGTCAAAAATTGACCAAACTGATCCGAAAAATTCTAGAATCAGTTTGCTTGGTTAGAGGCTCACTTTCTCCTATAGATGAAGCCTCCCCTTTTGTAAATGGTTAATAGTGTTTTATGCACTGTTACTCTACTCCACCCCAGAGTCAAGAACTATGAATTTCTTAATAGTTCATTAAGTTTTGACCATTCCCTCTTCTAAAGAATTGGTGGCCACTCTTGTTGCAAACAAGAGTAGATCCCTCAAATCATCAAGCCAAAAGAAAGCTCCCAGAATTTCATGTAAGTTAGAAATCTTACTTTTTCTTTATTCTTTTAATGGTTTTCTAATTTTTTGTTATCTTAAAATGATAAACAGATCCTATGCCTTGTTGGAAAGGCTTTCCCCCTCTCTTCTTTCTTAAATAATGCCCTTCTTTATCCTAGTTAAGTAATCTAATTGTTGGAATTAAACTTTTCATATTGTTTCTCTTTTAAAAGTGCTTAAAATCATTTGGAGATAATTTTTAAGTAATTTTAAGTTAGGAAAAATTAAAAAATGGTTAGCCATACAAAGGAGGTTATGGTAAAATTTTCTAAAATTTGGTGAAATAAGTATTATCTTTTATTATCCAAAAAGAGTAATCCCCCCACCAATTGTGTATTCTAAAAGTGTAATTTTGATTTTATGCATAGGAAGATGCATAAAGAAATTTATTTTTATTTCAAAAGAGGTATTCTCATCAATTTTGATTTTATGCATAAAAAGATGCATAAAAAAATTTATTTTTATTTGAAGAGAGTTATTCTCATCAATTTTGATTTTATGCATAGAAAGATACATAAAGAAATTTATTTTTATTTCAAAAGAGTTATTCTCATTAAAATTGAAATTATGCATAGAAAGATGCATAAAAGATTTATTTTTATTTTGAAAGTGTTATTCTCCTTAAAATTGAATTTATGCATAATTAGATGCATAAACGGATTTTTATAAAAGTGTTATTTTCCACTGAAGTTGTTCTTATGCATAAATAGATGTGTAAAGAATCTTTATATCAAAAATAAGAATTCTCTTACATTCTATAAATGGATGTGAAGAGAATAGAAGTAATGAGAATGAGAGGTAAATAGATGTGATGATATGTGATATGTGATATGTGATATGAATCAGATAGATGAGAATGAATAGAGAATGTGATGATATGTGATATGTAATGAGAATGAGAGATAAATAGATGTGATGATATGTGATATGAATCAGATAGATGAGAATGAATAGAGAATGGATGTGATGGGAATAGAAGTGATGAGAATGAGAGGTAAATAGGTGTGATGAGATGGGATACGAATCAGATAGATGGGAATGAATAGAGAATGGATGTGATGAGAATAGATGTGATGAGGATGAGAGGTAAATAGATGAGGATGATGTGGATTGATGTGGATGATGTGGATTGATGAGTGGATGATATAAATTGATGTGGATGGATGTTTGGATGATGTGGATTGACGTGTGGATTGATGTGGATTGATGTATGGATGATGTGATTTGATGTGGGAATGATGTGATGTGATAGGGATCGATGAAAAAAATAAAATTGTGGTAAGATGAGAAAAGATGGGGTCTAATGTGAAAGGATGTGGAGTAATGAGAAAAGATGGAAATATTGTTGGAACTGTATTGTATGTGAAATCTATTTTTAAATGACTGTTTTATGTCAAGAATGCTGGGAAAGCATTTTGATTGTCTTGTGAATGAGGTCGTGGAGATCTATCTGTTAAAGTTACAACTGCTGAGACGGAGAGTCATCGGAGGACGTCTCGCGTAGCAAGGTCGGCCGAGGTCTTGACCAGCCTCGGTTTGATTTAAATGATGAGCTTCCGGTACAGTGGATGGGAGACCAAGGAAGCGGCCTATGAGTGAAGCACTGGGTGACCTGCGCGAAGGATTCTAGAGGGTGCTGACCATACGGTGCTCGAGCTTTGGGTCGCCGAAAATACCCACAAGTACGTCGGAGAAGATTTTGGAACAAGGAGTAAGAGTTATTTTTTGAATTCGGGTATGGATCTGGTTGGTTGACCTTGCTAGTTCTCAACAAATGAGTCCATGGCTCTTTTATATAGATCCGTTAGTTGATCTTGCTGATCTTTAACGGAGATTCCATTTTGATATGTGAATATATTGCCAGTTACTATGAGCTAGGAACTATCGAAAAGGTCCCTGAGTGAATAGGTGGTGAGCGTTCTGGTTGCCAATGATGCCATAGGTACACCGATAAAGGAATGTTTGGAAATAAGGATTCAACTGGATAATTAAAGGATTATGATCAGTGACACTATGGTTTCATTAAATGATTGTTTTGAAGATTGTTGAATCTGTGAAAAAGGCAAGTTCATATTGGGTGTGTAAGTGATGTGACTAGTTTTATGTTGCATGAATATCCAGCTAGGGGGCCAGGGAACTCTTTTCCCTAGTACCCGGGACAAAACCTAACCAAATTCCTAATTAGATCCCATCACTACAGTGGTTGGGCGGTTGGCTAACCCATGGGACTGGATGGGGTTAGGTTGGACTGATGGATCCGTAATTCGAGACTCAATTTCTGTTTAGTACGATAGATGAGGTAAATCCTGGATAAAAATTGTTCTATGGAAAAGAATCAACGACTGTGCCTCTCAATGAGAAAAAAAGCGTTGGTCTCTATGATCCAAGTACAATCTTTTCCCTGATCTGACTATGGGACTTACGGGTTCGGACAGATCAGTTCAATTATTCAGGCTTTTGACTACGTTAGAGAAAAGTTATCCTAGAGGAATCACCCATGCTTTCTGGGTAAGGGAAGTTTTTTCGAGTTCGGTTTTTGGAAGAACCAATGGGGATAGTCTCTTGTCTGGATATCCGTGGGTGAGGCCCCGAGTGTGGGACCCTGGCCCGCGCAAGAAGTGCTACTTCCGCTGCTGCTAGCTCCCCCAAATTCCTTGCGCAGTGGGGTCAGGGATCTTACAGTTGTCGAGGTGATTGATGGGACTACCGATCTCATTGTTGCTCGAGGTTAAGCACAGAAGGATGGCTTATACCAAATGTCTACTTTTTTATCTAAGCCATCTTCCGAGGGTTTTGAGGTTCATCTGGTTCATGCCTATGTGACCAGAGCTCCTTCGGACACTGAACGACTATGGCACTATCACTATGGTCACCTACCCTATGACACACTCTATGAATTGTCTAGAGACCAATTGGTTAAAGGCATACCCCGCCTCAAACTAACTAAGGATGTCTACAAGCCATGTCAAATGGGTAAGCAACATCATACACCATTCCCACAGCATGCTACGTGCTCAGGGTATCCTCAAGTTGATTCACTTTAACTTGAGTGGGCACTGCCCAACACCCTCGTTGAACGGGTCACTCTACTACTACATGATGCTAATTGTAGATGATTATTCAAGCTCTTTACAGCAAGCCCCCCGAGCGTGGTATCATCGCATCCACAAATTTCTACATAGCCAAGGTTTTCAACCATCCCACTGTGATCCCAATATCTATATCCACACAGATCAGGGGATGGTGTGCTACCTAGTGTTGTATGTCGATGATCTTATCATCTCTAGTTCACATCAAGCCAAAATGGTTGATATCATGGCACAGCTGAGACAAACGTTTGAGATAACTTATCTCGGTCTTCTCTTATATTTCCTTGGCATGGAGGTGATCTAGCATCCTAATGGTATTTTTGTGTCACAACAAAAGTATTGTCTTTCACTCATTACTTTCTATTATCCTGATGGTGCTATCCCTATAGCAATCCCACTGGATCCAACCATCAAACTTACAAAGGAAGAGGATTCACCCCCACATGAAGAGCGAGCCTACCGGCAAGTGGTTGAGAAACTTATATGGCTCAATAACTCTAGACCCGACATTTCCTATTGCACATCCATCTTAAGTCAGTATTGCAATGCTCCGAAGGAGCCACATTGGAGTTCAACGATGAGGGGTTGATAGACCTATATGTTGACTTCACTTCAGTCATGGATTCACCCTGCATGGTTACACAGACTCCAATTGGGCCGATGATATTGATTCCTTGTGTTCTCATAGTGGTTATTTATACTCACTTGGATCTGGCCCTTTCTCTTGTTCTAGCAATCTGGCCCTTTCTCTTGTTCTAGCAAGAAGCAGGATACCATTGCAAGTTCTTCAATTGAGGCTAAGTACCATGCCCTCTACGACGCCACCACTGAGGCTTTGTATCCCTATTAACTTCTTGAGGAGATGCGCATTCCCATGGACACCACTACTACCAACTTTGTCGATAGTCAGAGTGTGATTGCCCTCGCCAGCAATCCTATTTTTTCTAACCATACCAAGCATGTTGGTGTTCATTTTTATTTTACCAAGGAACAGGTTGACCCTGGTACCATCAAGCTCTAGTACATTCCTACAGTGGACAACCATGCAGATATTCTTACAAAGTAAGTAAACTGGCCCATCCTTGGGCATCTTTGCGAGTGGATCGGCATTGGTCCTCCACCATCACCCTCAACATCTTGAGAGAGGGGGACCATCCTCACCATTTGGATTATTTATCATTGTTCTAATGGGTGGATGAGTAAGTGAAAACCACATGAGGGCACTGCTCGTGTGAAATCCGTTGCATAACATTTACCACCTTGCATACCCTTTGCATCACATGCTATTTTTTGTGTTTGTGGCGCATGTATGAATGAAAACCCAAAAGGGCATTCATGCATGTGAAAACCTCTTGCATTGTGGCATTGATCCAGTATAGCACAAACTCAAAAGACTCTACAAAAGACGAAGAGCACATGATCTACACCCGCACAACCAACCGCCAAATACTTCATCGTGTTCCTCTTCACCCAATTACCATTTTCTTCTCTCATGGTAGCCTTTTGGCGTAAGAAGGGGTGTGTGACAAACCAGCCAAAAAGGGTGTTGGTGGGTTGGGGCTGGCCAACCACATCACACCATGCACTATATAAATGTGCCGCTCATCAAATACATTAACCCATTGCACATGATCAACTACACACAACAACAACAGTCATGCGGACCATCGATGTCAAACACCTGCACATCCACAAGCCGGTGCTCTATCTCCTGTGCATCCTACATCAGTAGTAGCCCGGGTAACTCGGTCATCATCAACCACCTGCAGCCGAGCATCCAACTGCAACGTTTCATCATCAACCAATCGACACACGAGCTGTAGCCGGCACTATAACACCTGCGTAGCCCTATGATCATTGCTCTTCATCATCGAGCAGTCTCAGCGTTGCATACCAGCAGCCCGGCTCATCAACACGTATCCATCATTTGCATTCTGCCTTCAACGCAGCTTAGGTAGCCGCTTAGCATATTCTTGTTTCTGCTCCATCAGAATTCAGCATCTCTTGACTTTTCGAGAAACCTTAGAGAAATTTGGGGGAAAAAAACTCTCTTTCGTGAGTTTGAGTTTGTGAGAGAATAGTTTATTGGGCCGTGTTATTTAAGTCTGAACGTGATCTTTAAACGTGACCGTATGACATTCAATCACAGCGTGACACATGGAGTGCTTCGATATTTGTGTCAAACGATCAATCTACATGCAATGAATAAAACAATGACACATGGTAAAAAGTACTCTCTACACGTGTCACATTTAAAGCGCACTTTCTTATTATTTAATGTCATTTCTTGCAATCCGTGAACGCGTGTTTGGTTTTTTGTCTTAAAAGCCGACTTAAGCTGACGACCAACGCTCCAGCTCAGCCTCCAACGCTCTAGCTCACGAACCCCGCTCCAACTACCTTACGACAATACTCCATCTGCCTCACGACCAATGCTTCAGCTCAACGAAATCTCTTACTCATCTTCCCATACAAAGGAGGACTGACTCCAAGATACATAGTAACCAAGTTGCATACAAGCTACCATCATAGGTTCAGTAGTAAATCCTTTGGGTGGAAGCTTTTCCAAAACACATTTACCAGCCCACACCTTCACCATAGGTCTAGTACCCACTGGATTTTCTATAAATGCCACAAAAGTATATATAGGGTGCTTCTCCTTAAGGTACCACCTCTTGGTCCTGGGTCCAAACTTGGGCAACCTGGTCTTCACCTCCTTGATAATGAATTCCTGCATACAAGTTTTTGGTTTGGTTAGGGCTTTCTAGTATGTACCAAGGTCTCTGCTATAAAGCAAGTCATCTGATTCCATTGCATAGAGATTGAATTGCCTGGAGTGTGTTAGCATCATTTAACTTGTTAGCAAAGTATACAGATTTACAGAGGTAAACACGCTTATACATAGTTTCAATGCTATTCAACCCAGTTTTCCCACCCTTATAAAACACTAAGTTATTTCTAGAAATCCAGATCTCCCAAAGGCAACCATATCTAATAATGTTAAATAACCAGTTAGTGACCTCACCAGGTTCTATTCCCTTTCCCAAGACCCAATCCCCCCACAATCCCTGAGGGCCCCAAAGATCTAGCCACCCATTTCTCTATCTTAACCCGAAATCCCGTGATGGCTGGGCACTCCCAAAAAAGATGTCTCCCATCTTCCAAGCCTTGTCCTGCACCTTGGACAGCAACCTGAGGTAAAGTTCTTTTGTAGCAGCATGGAACCAAGTGGTAAATCCACTAGACATACTCTCCACAAAAAGGCCTGAAACTTCAAGGGCAGGTTGGACTCCTAGATGGGCTTCCATCTCTTTCTCCAGGTTCCAGCTTTCCATTTTACCTTCCAAGTTTTGTTGCAATATACGACATTCAAATCTGATTTTCTCAGTTCTGTGTATAAGACTTTGGTTGAACCTTTATGCAACTTAACCCCATTGAACCAACCCCAGTCTTTGAGCCAGCTCGAGTCATCCAAAGCAGTGGATACCCAACCTTTTTGAAGCTCCCCCAAGATCTGATTGACCAGAGTTCTTTCTCTAGGTTTTAATACAACGTCAATTACTATAACTGATCAAGCTCTTTCCAGCTAGCTACGGTCCAATCCCAACAATCTGCCAAGATTCTTAGCCCTTTTTTGTTCAAATTCTTTGCCACATTGATGTCTATCAAGGCTAAAGGTGGGTTAAAGTAATGGGACCACCAAATTCCAAGATTGAAGAAGGAATTGAATGTTACTCTTGCACAGCCATCCCATTGTAGAAGATATAACATCTCCTTCCATTTTACACACTGGAACCGAGTGAGGAGTTTGTAATCTTGAGAGGAGCAGAGGAAAACAACTTGTTTCTCCAGTTAAGTACTATCCACACCCCTTTTTGATATACAGAGGAGTCTTCAACAATTTCTCTGAACATTTTGGCCCAGAATTCTTCTTGGGATAAGCATTTGGGTAAGAGTAAAGCAATCTTGGCTGAAGTGTGAGTAGGGAGATGCAGAATACCCAAACCCCATCAGCCTTAGGTAAGCTTGTTTTATCCCATGCTAACCAAGTAGGTACCCTCTTTGTATTGCCTTTATTTCTCCAAAGGAAGTCCTTATGGGGCTCATAATCCTCTTCCACTGAGCTTTTCCAAAGTTGACCACTGGAGCCAAGAACATGATATAAGCATTCAGAACTGCGTTGCAGATAGCAAGTCTATCATGAAAAGGGACTCTCACACCTTCCCACTTTTTGAGTTTCACCATAAATCTTTCAATGGCCCACTCAGAGAGTTGTTTATTAGTGACATCCACACCAAAAGGTACCCCCAGATGTCTGACAACCTGGCCCCTCCTAATCACCTCACACCCCCATCTATGATTATCAAAGTCATTATCCTCTGTTAGGCTAATCATTTTGGTTTTCTGGATATTACACTTGAACCTAGAGCTATCCGCAAAATCTTGGACAATAGATAAAACCTATCTCATGTTATCCCCATCAGCTCTAAGAAAAAGCAAGGAGTCATTAGCAAAACATTGGATTATCAATCGCTCCCCATATTTTAACTTCAGACTAGTAACACATCCTTTCTCACAAGCCTCTTCTAAAGCAACAATAAGGGGATGGGAGGCAATGGCAAACAGAAGAGGGGCTAAAGGGCATCCTTATCTAACAGACCTTCTGATTTCAAAACCCCCAACTAGTCTACCATTTAAAAGAAGACTAGAGTATCCCCCCAAAGATAGAGTTTATATGCAAGAAGCAATCCTGAGGTCAAATCCCAATTTCTCCATTACTGTTGCCACATAGGACCAATGAATCCTATCATAAGCTTTTTCTAGATCAAGCTGAAGCATTATGTATTTCTGGTTAGTTCTTATAGCTACGTCTCTCCCAATCATAGCAGCCAGAATATTGTCATAAATGGATCTTCCCTTTATAAACCCATGTTATTTCCTAGAAATCACCTTCTAAATCACTGGGGTAATCCTTAAGGCTATGACTTTGGCCAGGATTTTATATACCACTATTAAGAGGGTAATAGGTCTCCAGTGATTAAATCTGCAACAAGCAACCTGTTTTGGGAAGAGTTTCACCACCCCTCCTTCAGGTCTTTATCCAAGACCCCATGACTGAAAGCATGGCTGCACATTTTCCAGATTATATCCTTCATGGAGGGCCAAAATGAGATGAAAAACTCTACAGAAAGACCATCCCACCCTCCTGGAGAACTTTCCTTACCCAACTTAGTAATAGCTACCGAACATTCATCTTGTTCTATGTTCCTTTCTAGCCAGTTGGTCTCTCCTACATCTATACTATGCTTTACCAATCTAAGAATTTTTCTTTTTGCACTATATCTTGCTCTAGAATCATCTTCCTTGAGACTCAAAGTGGCACCTAAATAATCTACCCATTTCCTGGCCACCTCCTCTATATCCTAGATCTCTACCCCATTTTCATCCCTAATACTTTCCACAATCTCCCTATTGTCTCTCTCTTGGGTTAGCTTAAATAAATGTCTATTAGGTCTCTTATTGGAGGAGAAGGTATTCCTTTTGAAAGCACCCAATCTGTACCTTGCTAGTTTGTCATCTTCTTCTTTAAGGCTTAGTTGGCAGCTTGTGTATAGGCTGATTTCTTCCTCTCAGAGTTTCCCAGCTGTCTTTTCCGCCTTAGAGCTTCCAGTTGATCACTCCACTTCTTCCTATTCTCTTTCCTCTCATAAGCTCTCAATTTTCCTGCTCTCCTTATGACTTCTTGCATCTCAATAGCAAAGGCCCTCCATGCGCCTTCCCCAATGCCTCTTGTCCTCAGTCTACTAATCACTTCTTCAGTGCTTTTTATAAATAGCTCATCTTTCAATAAGGAGTTATTTATCCTTAACTTTATAGTTGGGAAATGTCGCGGTTTCTCATTATCCCCATTTCCAACATGCCACCCCCATATTAAAGGCATATGGTCAAACAGAGCAGAGGAATTATCTATCCTAATTTCCAAGGTATGAGGTACCCAAGAAGCTTGGTGACTAAAAAAAACTCTATCTAGCCTAGGAGAAGAGCCAAAATATTGTAAACTGAAGTATGTGTGTCCCAAGTCATTCGTCCATTCCTCAAGACTCCAAGTCATTCGTCCATTCCTCAAAACTGAAGTATGTGTGTCCCAAGTCATTCGTCCATTCCTCAAGACTCCAACCATCTACCAGTCCCAACCTTCCTCGAAGTTCTCCCCATTTCCTCTTCTCTTGTCCCATTAGGATGGTGCTTCCTCCACATCTATCAGCTAGAGCTTCTACCATATTAAAATCCCCCATAGGAATCCCCGGCCATTACTTGTTAAGACCTGTAAGCCAGTCCCATATCCTTCCCCTTTCTTTGTAATTATGAGGTCCATAGATGTTAATAACCCAAAATCTCTCTCCCTCGACCTGGAATTCTACAACCAGTGCTCTACGATTGGGGTGGTTAGCAATAAGGCAAGGCTTCATGGATTCCTTTATGATGGTCATAACTCCACTATAACCTTTATCAGTACCCCCATCATACACTACCCAATCCTTAAATCTCTCCCTTCTAACCTCCTTTCCACCAAAAAGGTTATGTTTCTGTATGGCCAACAAAGACAGCTTCCATTCTTTCACTAGACCCCAAAAAGTTACCTTTTTTTTAAATCCTTAATGCCTTTAACATTCCATGTACATCCCCTTATCTCAGCCTTGTTGATCATTGAATAGCTATCTCTCAAGGAACATCTCCACCTCTTAACTATCTTCCTGATCAGGGTCAAGGTTCTAGGCCATCTACCAAGCAGTTCCCACTTGCCAATTTTATTTTTCCATGGAAGAGGTCTAGCTATCCATTCCCCTAGAGGACTTAACTAGTTGGAGTATATCAAGGGACTAGGAATCTTGGGAGAGTTAACTATACCCTTCTCTTTTTTAGGAGATTTATTTCGAGGTCTTCTAGCTTCTTCTTTGGCTGATCTAAGATTGGTTTTACTCTTGGGTTTTTCAACCACCTTAGTCCAACCCTCTTCTATACACCTACTCCCTTGAGGGTCGTGAACACCTTTCCCCTTATCCTCTTTAACCTTGCTAACTTCCTTTTCTGTATTATTTAGTCTCTCACCCTCAAGGTCCATGTCCTCCTTACTATCTTCCTTCTCTTTATTTTTGGAATGAGCATCACAAAACCTAGCTATGTGCCCGAGATCACCACATTTAAAACAGGCTCCGGGAAAAGGACCGAATTTAAGAGCTAATTCAATTTTGCCAAGATCCCCAAGATCTAACTCTAGGCTTTTTGGAGTTTTGAAGCTAGTGTTCCAAGATATGCATATGTTGTTCGCTTAGCGGCCAAAGTCATCCGCTTTGGGGATAAACGGATTTCGCCAACTCTCCCAAAGCTAGGCGAAGCCAAGGAGAGAGACCTACCAGCTCCACCCACACAGGACAAGCCTTTTTCAAACTATGGTTAACATTAAGCAGGGGATCAAATGGGATTGCATGCACTAGCTTGGGGCCCATAAACAGAGGAGCTTTGGAGAAAATATCAGAGACAGCCTGTCCTTTAGAGAAAAGGACATTAAAAAATCATGATAAAAGGTCTGCAGCACCACCTTTTCATGCAGAACATCATCAAGCCATTTGCCCAGTTCAGTTTTGGAAGGGGGTATACCAGAACAAAATAGAATAATATTGTAGAAGGAGAACAGATTAACCTGCTTCTTCACCAGGTCAACAGAGACCTTGGTATATACCTTGGGGCCCAACGGCTGTACTATAGCGAGGAATGTAATATGCTCGTTACCCAATCTGCCTGCAGTCTCTTCTTCTCATGTGTCTCCTCAACTTCCTCGCGCACCCTCTTCATCTCGTCCAAGTCTTAAGCGCCCCAACTTTGGGCGTCTTGCTCCCCTCTGTCCCCCATACCTTGCATCAAATCCGCCATACGAGCTATCAGACTCCCTGTATGCGCAACGTTTATTGCCCACGCACCCTACTACCACCACTTGATTACCGCCAGCCACATTCTCAGAGCCCCTTAACATGCAATGATCAACCTTACATCACTCATCGCCTTAACCAAAAAGAGACTATATTTATTAATTTCATAAATTGAAAAAAATAAAAAGCTAGGGAGCCTCTTTTTTTATATTAATTAATTGTTATTTTATTCATTTATTAACTTATTTATTTATTTATTTATTTATTTATTTATTTAAAATTTTAAAAAATAAAAAGCAAGGAGATATCTTTTTTATTTTTTAAATTTTAATTAAAAAAGAAAAAGGGGGGTGTGCATGCACGCGAATGTGCACTAGTGCATATACATGGGGTGCAGTTTGTGTAAATGGGTGTGCGTGCATGCGCGTGGTGCTATTGTGAGAGCACGGGTAGGTGTGAGCGCAAAGGTGCATGCACTGTGCAAATGTGTGTGCAAAGATGCAAATGTGAATGTGCACGTGCGCATGCAAGGTGCAAATGGGTGTGGGGTGCATGTACAAGTGTAAATAAGGGTGTACGTGCATGTGAATATGTGTGCACGTGGGTGAATACAGGTACACCAGTGTGTGTGCATGTCCAAAGTGTAAAGGTGTGTGTGCAAGGGTGTGTACACGTGTCTGTATGCATGTGTGTGTGTACAGGAGGTGCAAAGGTGTGTGCACGTGCGTGCTTTTAGTTGTTTTTTGATGTTTCTAGTTATGTTTTTGGGTTTTTGTGTTTTTTATCATTCTCAGTGAAGGTAGTGACTAGGCTCAATGTTCTTGGCTTACTGTGTTGTGCGTGCTTAGTGGGCAAGGGTGGAGAATCACTTGCCATCCACAACAAAAGCTTGGCTGCCACATACGTTAGCTTTATTGGTGCACTTTTCTAAACTTTGGCCTTCCAACTAGCAAGTTGATATTGTGGCACGCACGGGGTGTCACAAGACCATAGCGATCCCTCTAAGTTTGGAGAGCACCTGTGAGGTGCAATGAACTTGGTACCTTACGTGGCTCATCACAAATTCAAATTGTCTAGGATGTGACCACTGCGCACACGGAATTGGTGGTGTGTCCAAGGTTTCTTTTGCCTACTTCATTAACAAGTTCAGCACACAAGTCAAGGGTGTTGCCATTTCTCTCCATTCCTTTCCTCTTTAGACTTTGGGAGTAGCATCAAAGGCATGGCCTTGGGTCTCCACACCCATTTAGATTTATCGATCAAGGGTGTGTTTGTGGGAGTCTGAGGCACGGGCCTCTTTTATCTTGGCATCCAAATATGGGGGTTTCCTTCATGGAATCCTTGTGCCTCTAGTGAATTTGTTGGGATTGAATAAAGCATTGACTTTTGAGGTGGTACAGAGTACTACGACTATCGCTATCTACTATCTTATGCTATGGGTTACTTTCTTGCCTTCTTGTGTGAGCTCTTATGTGTGCTTATCTGCATGCATGTAAGAGAGTGAGTGTGAGAGAGTAATCTGTGAGGAGGTTTGAGATTCCTTTGGAGTGCGGCGAGCAAGAGTGGCGACAGGCAGAGTGGAGCTTTGGAGTGCGGCTATGTGGAAACATCATCTCCTACAAGAATCCCGAGCATAAGTATTCACGAGGTGAGTGACACACCTTGCCCATGCAATTGTGAACTAGGTCATGGGATATTGGCTTCTTGGGTTTGAGTTGTTTTATGCTCCCGAGTGTGGTTGGGTAAATCCCCACGACATTGGTTTGTTCCTGCACTCTTTCTATGGTGCAACGGCTTTCCACCTTAGTAGAAGCATTGGGCTTCTAGCAACTTGATGGGAATCCAACAGGATTTGGGGTTTGGGTAGAACTCATCGCATGGGGCTCTTGCTTGGCAACAAATTCTCCGCTCATGGTTGGGATGATCAGTTGCCATGTCTTTGCTTAGGCATCCAATCCTTGGCTAGCTAGGGTACTCTTGGGCACCCACTCCTCCTTGGTGACCTCCCTAAACTCTTTTGCATAAGGCTCCACTTTTGGTAGCAGATCTCTACTCATGGTTGGGATTTGATCCAAATGGTGGGCATCGAATCTACCTTGCCAGGTGGGCATCCAAGGTACTCTTGGGTACCCACTCCTTCTTGGTGAACTCCTTCTCGAATATGCCTTACCTTGGCTTGCCAGGATACTCTTCAATACCCATTCCTTTCTTGGATAATCTCCCTAAAGGGTTACTAAGGTTGAGGTTTGGGGGTGATCTTCATCTTCATTGGTGAGGTTTTTGATCTCCATAATGGTATGAGGGGGTGTTCGATGCAGTGAGGCGAGAGTGTTGTATAGTGTTAAAGGTTACCTAAGGTAGTGGCATGTAAGTGAAGTATAAATCTTGGGATGTTGATATGATGACCTGGTTCACTAAAGGTACAATAACCATTTCGTAGGGGAGCTCAAGTATTGTAGTCCTTTGTCGCCAACAACACAGCTGATGATGCGGTCCGTGGCCATAATCCATCCCCTTCTAATGATGCTCCCTCTTATTATACCTGGTGGAGACCATTTAAAGCTTGCAACTTGCACGATACAATTTTAGATCCAATAAGAGACTCTGCTTCAAAACAATCGACAATCATGGATTAGGAATTGTTTGCCCACAGTAATGGTTGCAATGGAAGGTGTGAGGGGTGGGTGACCTAACGAGCTCTATGTCTCCCAAGATAAAACATAATGGCTAGCCCCAACGTCCACCAAGGTTGGCCACACCGCTAGATGGTCTTCTTGGGGGAATTCCAAGTCAAAACGAGATCAAAACAAGTGGATTCCACGTGTGTTTCTATTTTGGTTGCATCCTGGAGATTCGAGATGTGTGTTGAGATCTATAACTTGGAGGTCTATAGCCTCTTTGTGTCTTCTTTTATTGGGCGGCTGGCATGCCCTCCGTTTTTTATTGACAACCTCACTGTCAGGTGGCGTCAAGATAGTGAAGCCAGTGAGAAGATTTATCTCCATGGAGAGAAGATACTTCTTAGGCTTAGTAGACGGTTTTCTCCTTCTTGGTCGAGTGACTATGGGCAATGCAAAAGTTAATTCTTCTATAGAAGACTCCTTGCTAGATTCATCTTAGCTAATCTTGGTCTTTTTCTTTTGAAATGGGAAACATTGGTTTCCATTAATGGAAGGAAGACATAGTCGGGGTACCTATTATTTTGCAGTAAAACCAAAGCTAACAAATAATTTTGATAGACCAGATGTGTACAAAAAACTCAAGCACATGGGTAATGGATTTTAAGGTTTAGTAAAGCCTTATCAATCAAAAGCCACAGATTTTATGATGGACATCATTGAACTCCTTTCATATGAAGGAGATTGAGTTTTCGATATGTTTATAGAAATAGGTACTACCACAATGAGTGCATTGAAAAAGGATCAAAATGTTGTTGTTGTGGAGTTAGACCCTTTGCAAAGTGAAGTTCATTTAGAAAAGACTGAACTTCCATACGAATATCAAGAGGTTGGCATGAAAAGCATGGAGAATGATCCTCGTATTCTTGATACATATCTGGAGAACCTCAATCTCCTATAGGAGGAGATGCCAGGGGAGAGATGGCGGACCTAGTGCACTATGAAAAGGAGGATAAAAGAGTGCCTAAGACACCCCACCTATTGCTTACACCTGGTGAAAGAACTCTTGAAGATTTCCCAATAGATTTGTAGTAGAATTCCCAACAAATTTATAGTTTATTAGGATTTTATATTTTTTTACATCAATCATGAAAGCTAGTACTAGTGATTTATTTGTGTATTCTAGTGTATTGATATCATGAAAAAGAAAGCTTATTTTTTAATATAATAAATTTGAGCATTTTTAGTAATAATTAAATTGATTATTTATTACAAAAAATACCTAATTTTATCTCTTAAAAATGTATATATTGTCGGTTCTTATTTTTCTTAGTATTTTCAAAGTGAAAAAGAACTATACTAATGATTTATACTTTGTCACTTGAATTTCAAGTTTTAGAAAATTTTAAGATAATTTTTTTTTTAGGACGTTTTTTAAAACGACAACCCACGACTCATTGTTTTTTGTAACTCAGTGTTATTATTTTCCTCCATGGCATTTGGACAACCATTTGTGTTGATTGAATTTGGCTTTGGGTCAATGGGGGGCCCCAATCAGGCTAGTTGACTCTATCTTTTTTTGGAGGAAAGAGAAAGGTCAGTGTGCCTTTGGGCATTTATTTATGTGCATACCTAGCAAGCATGGGAGAGTAAGGTTTCATTAACATGTCATGACAACCCTTGAGCTTGATAACTAGAAATACAAGACATTTTAGACTTGCTAGATCTTGTGGGAACAAATCTCCATGGTTTAAACAATGTCTCAATCATTTGTCATCAGTTTTGGAGGGTGGGTATTAGTGGTATGGGAGACCAATATTTATAGCACAGTGCATAGACAGGCTGGACAAACATGGAGCAATGACACCTCAGGTTGGATGACTATACTTTCATTTGCCTCTTGGTTGAAGTGTGTACCCATGATGAACATTGAAACTAATGGCATCTTGTTCAATTATCATTGATGACTTGTTTAGTTGGCAAGATAATCCAAGGATTATCTTGCTAAATGGTAGAATTGTTCAAATGATTTGAACATTTACCAAGACATAAGTTAAGCAAAACATGGAACAATTTTGAAAAGCATCTCTATACCATATTCAGCTACATACGCCTCAAACAGGTGACCCCTTATGTTGACATCTTGTGTTATGGGACACAAGAGTAGTAGTTGGGGATATAACTTGATTTGGAGATGATTTCAAATTGTGAAACTCTGTTTGGTCTTCAACCATGAGTTAATACATTAACTGATGGACTTAGAGATATAATTGACTTTAATATAGAATTAGAAGTTGTGATGAGAAGCTGGGTCATGCCATAGCTTAGTAACAAGTGAAGCCTACATTTCAAGATCATTCACTTGATTTCTCTCTAAATTCTTGAGGATTTAGAGGTAGAAGGTTTTACAAATTTCTTCCTCGGCAAAATAGACATGTGATAGAGTGGATTAGATTGTGCGTTGTACCTCTTATTTGGACTTTCACTCTTGTATGGACATAACTCTTATGTATACTTGAAAAGCTCTTGGCTAACTCGTGTGTGAGAGAGGGAAGAACCTTGAGAGAGTGGACTAGATTGTGCATTGTGCCTCTTGTTTTCTTACTTCATGTGTATGAGAGTGTTGGTGTCAGATGGCTTAAGTGAGAGAGTGACATATCTAGTGTTGTAATGCACTACAGTGAGTGACACATCAACAAGCGGAGGAGAGGAGAGACAACAGTCCTGCTTTGGAGCTCTGCTTGGCATAGGTAACAAATGAACTCCTAATGATATTTGCATTTTCATTTCAGCCTAGGTTTGGGTTGGAGGAGGTAACAACACTAACTATAACGAGATTGGTCATTTTACATAAGATTGTTGGAACATATCGAGAGTCTTAGTGATCCACGCCATCACTAACCAAGGGAAAGAAGGGAAAAACCTTGTGAGAAGTTATTAACAAATAGGCAACATAAATTTTGGTGGCTACAATTGACAAAACCCCCAAAATAGGAACCCAACCATCAATTTTTTTTTGCTTGTGATGAAGTTGGGCAATTGAAATCCAACAACCCACCAATAATTAAGAAGGGTTGAGAAGAGGTATAGTGCATCACAATTACACATGACAAGAAGTGAACATGGTCCTCCCAAAATAGGATGACTACCCAAAAGAGATCGAGGAGACTACCTTGGGTGAGGCACCAAAAAGACCAAGAAGAAAACCCAAGAGGAAAGAAGTAGTAGGCTCATGGCTTTTTAGAGCACATGTGGAGCTTTCATGCTTTAAGAATGGCTCCACATGTAGTGCTTACGGCAATACTATTAAGAGCATGATAAACAGATAGGTAGAAAAAAAAAGAGAAGATCTTTTTGGAGGATGGTTCTAGGTGGGTTTTCCAACATGTAAGAACATCTTCTATGATCTTTCGTTCCTCCAAATATCATGAAAGCTCTCACTTGGGAGCTCAAATTGCCTAAGCAGGCCTTAAAAGTTATTTCTTTAAAAAGATTGCCTTTCACAATGAAGGCTGGAAAAATTTAAACCTTGCACATGAAGGGCTCTTTTTATTTATTTTTTAAAAAAATTGTGCAACTAGTTCCTAGTTGATGAGAGGACTCCTCTCAGAGCCCCACATGCCCTTTTACAAATACCACACCCCACACACACCTGCAAAGCAACATTACAAGATAACATCATTCGGGGTCATAATCTCGTGCATATCAGCCAACCACCTTAACAACTGAGCTACCACCCGATGAGGGCTCTTTTTATTTTTTTTAAAACTTAACAATTTTTAATATAAATTTTGTTAAATTATATAATTTTTGGTAATCAAATTTATTACTACTTACTTTTACACTTTACCAACATTTTGAAGGTTTAAACCTTATCCATCATCGATGGCAAATGCGAGAGAGAGAGAGAGAGAGAGAGAGAGAGAGAGAGAGAGAGAGGGAGGGGGGGGGGGGGGGGGCAGAGAGCTCAGAGCACTCAAGCTTCACAGCCTCATTGCCTCAACGTTTGGGCACAGTGCAGTTCCCCTAACCCTATCTGTGAGGAGCGCTAAACTTCCAAAATAGAGAATACTGGAGCTGGAGACTTGAGACTTGAGAGCCTGGATAAGCATGAGAGATACGAATCTGTGGGGGTTTGGCTTCAGAAGGTGGAGGCTTGTAGGTACCAAAGGAGACCGCGGCTGGTTAAGGACATGGGGTGGTGAGGAACGAGCACAGGGTCCGGTGGAGGCTCTTAAGCACTTAAAATTGGCAACGTTTTTGGATTCCTTTTCAGCCTCCTAATGCCAATCGAGGAACTTTAAGGTGGCCAGAAGTTGTGCCACATCCACCAATGCAACTGAATCCAGACCAAGCAGGACCTTCTCTAGGACTGCCTTAATGGACCTTGTAGAGACCTCTTCAATTAAGAAGGAGATCAACAAACCCAAGATGGACAAGGGAAAAGCCAAAATTGAGGAAGTGGAGGTTTTAGCCAACAAGAGGGGTCGTCCATCTAAAGAAGACAAGGTCAAGATCGAGACTGAGACTGAAGAAATGGATTGGTAGAGAAGGCACATAACCATGCAAGATTTCACCTTGGGGAAAGGTAAAGAACCATATGATCTATGCAATGATTTGAGAAACATAAGGATAAATATCAAATTACCATAGCTTTTGGGTAAACATGAGGGTAAATATCAAGTTACCACAACTTTGGGTTTGAGTTCTTCTCTTAGGAGAGAGATGTCCAAGCTTTTTAGTGCTAGAAAGAAGAAAGAGGGGGTTAGAGAAGTGGAAGTAAAGGGGATTAGGAGAAGAGGGGGAGGTAGAGTTAAGCCAAGGTTGTCTAACACAGTGCCAATTCTTGATATGCATGTAAATGGTGTCTGGGTGTCTAGGATGTTAATAGATGGAGGAACAGAAATAAATGTCATGACTAAAGAGACAATGGAAAGTGTGGGATTAGAGTGTGATGTTAAGAGGGTGCAACAAATTAGGAAGTTGTATACTAAGAAGGTTCAAACTCGTGAAGGGATTAAGTCAATAGCAGTGGAGATAGGTGTCACTTCTAACCTCTCTTTTCATGTAATTGCTCTAAAATCTCGACAAGTTAAGCCTTGCCCTCTTATACTTGGGAGGCCATGATTGATCCAATCCAATGTTACTCATAGATGGGGTCCGGATTTCCTTATTAGTGATAAGAAGAATAAGTATAACAATCCTTTGCAAGATCACGACACTTCATCCTCTTCTAGTGATAAAAGTTGTTCCTCGGGAACCAGTGGAAACTTCCTTGTTAGTGATAAGAAGATTAAGTAAAACAATCCTTTGCAAGATCACGACTCTTCCTCATCTTCTAGTGATAAAAGTTGTTCTTTGAGAACCAATGGAAGCTCCTCTGATGAGTATCATTCTAAATCTCACTCTAGTTCTAGTTCTATGGAAGTTTATGGAATTTCCTTGTATGCTTGTGATGAAGAGTTAAACTCTAGTTCTAGTTTTGTGGAAGTTTATGGAATCACCTTGTATGCCTGTGACAAAGAGTTAAAGACAACTTTTGAGGATATGAAGAAGATGTATGACAAGACGTTTGCAGAGATCTTTCACATCAAGAGAAAGAAGAGTATGTAAATGTGTTGCCTAGATGTTTTGCAACTAAATAGGAGGATTTGAGGGGTATTGAAGGAGTGAAGTATCACATCAATCTCAAGGAAGTCTCCAAACCCGGGTTCAAAAATTAAGGAGATTAGGGCCAATTAGGGTAGAGACTTTGAGGACAGAAATCGACAAGCTTTTGAATGCAGGATTCATTTTCCTAGTGGAAGATTATGAGTGGGTCTCAATAGTACTAGTTTCACTTAAGAAAGGAGGGAAGTGGAGAATTTGTATTAACTTCAAGCCACGTAATTCTTGTACAAAAAGAGACCATTTTCCTCTTTCATTCTAGGATGATATCCTAGATGAAGCTGCTGGAGTATGTGATGGATTTAGTGGATATTTTCATATTTTGATTTCTAAGGAGGACCAAAAGAAGACCACCTTTGCTAACACCTTATAGCACCTTTTCTTAGGGTGATGCCCATAGAGTACAGTTCTTTTATTAGTCAAATGTGAGCTTATCTTCAATATAAGCTCAGGATCATTGTAGATACTCTTCAATTTAAATGTGAAAGATTAAAGATACACCCTGGGGCACCTTTGCTTATAGGGTGATGCCCATAGAGTGCTTTTATGAGTCAAATGTAGGCCACAATGTGAAAATCTAACCACTGATTTTCCACCACCATAATAATATAATGATGTGATTTTAAATACGACTTTTGACTTTCATCGGTGTCCATCTCTAAGATGGGATTAAATTTTGACTATTAAATCTTGACTTTTATCAGTGCCCATCTTTCATTTTTTCAAGGGTGACATGCTCCAAGGGGTTTTACCTTAGGCGTAGTAGCACTCCTTTAAAGCCTAGCTTTGCATTCTAGTATATTAGATATTAACTATTGTGAATAAGCACTACTTTAAAGCCTAGCTTTGCATCCTAGTATATTAGATATTAACTATTGTGAATAAGCACCAATCAATGAATTCAACTAGAATAGTAGATTAACCATGACATTGGTTAAGACTTGCAAGTTTCAAATTAAAATAATTCATTAGATTTAAAACAATATTCAAGACAAGACATTTTAGTTGGTCTTAACATTTGGAAGACAATAAGTGGAGTAACACTAAAACCTAAGACTCTTAATATGGCTTTGGCTCAGAGAACACACATTATAGAGCAACAGTAACAGCTTTTGTCAAGCTTGGACATTATTAGATCATAGAACCAACCCATTCCATCAATTCATTGTACTTTTGAAATTAGAATGCAGGTTAACACTGCAGTAGTTCAGTGGATAAAGCGATTGTGTTATTCCCCAAGGTTACGGGTGGAGACCTCCTTGTTACTTGCCAGATGGTGGGTGTGTATTGTAACCAACATATCAGGGTTGTAATAAAAATAGTAGATTACTCACCAAACTTTTTTTAAAGTTTTTTAAACGAAATTACGAATGCAAACATAAGTACAAACACACTGTTCCAAATGAGCATATGAAAAAATATCTGGAGTTCCGTATGCCAAAAATGTTTTTTTTTATGTGGAAGGAAGTTGTTACTTGCTTCTCAAGTTTTTCAATCAAAATAAACTACGTAATTTAAATTCATGATGTTTGTAAGCATCTGACAACAAAAGGTTTGTGCATTTGTGAAAAGATGAAAGTATAATTCTTATTTTAGGTGCCACCATGAAGTCTTTCAATCACATTCCTGTTATAATCTGTTAGTCTTTTTTTGGCCCATGAGAAGCTTTCAACTTACAGCCCTTTAAAAATCACCTATTTGCTTTTCGCAATCAATTTGTGCCAAATTTTTCTTCTTTTCAACTAAAAGTTACTTCGTAAGGTCTAAAGATTTAAGGGGAAAGAGGTTTTTAGTAGGTGTAGAGAGGGGGCACAGGGGGGAATAGTTGAGAGAGAAGAGGGAGGAGTATGCAAATCTGTTTAGTCCATAATTTTCCTCTTCCAGAATAATATTGTTCACCACAATTTATGAGAACAATGCTGGTTAAGTAATCAGAGCATTGTGATTCAGATCTCTGGGCTATGATAGTTTCACATTTTCAGCCCTTAACACAATAATCCTTGTCATCTCCCCCTTATTTTTAACAGCTTTTTTAGCTTCTCAATTGGAATTTATTTTCTATTTTTAGAAAGAATTTAAAATGGAAAGGAAAAACTACCAGTACAGCAGACCACCCCAGGAAGGAGCTTCAGAAGGATAATGAATATTACTAGAGCATGCAGTCCACCCTCAAACGAGGGAGGGGTGCTTTAGAATGACTGAATTTTACTAGAGCATGCAGTCCACCCCCAAACAACCCCGAGGGATGTGCATGCCCAATGCACGCAAAAAAACAAGACAGCCTACATGAGATGGGTAAAACGTTCTCCTACACAGTTTCAGGAGAGGACAATTATGAAGCAATTGGAAACTCGGTCATTCAATAGTACACAATTTGACCAGTTATTAGAGGTCGTCATGTTCAAATTAAGGAAAGTTTGTATCGCAAATCATAGTTGAAGACTGTGAGAGGGTAGCTTAAAATCATAGTTCAAGGACTCCCACTTTAGTTTTTGTTAAATTTGGGAAATAACCTGAACTTTCCTTTGGTATACAACAATACTCATTCCAATTCAACCAAAAAGTTTTGCTTTGACTTGGCTGGGCAAACTTTCAATCAATTCATCTAATTCAATTGGGTTGAAAAGCCCTCTCACCTTCATCAAACTGGGTCATAAATATCCTAGAGAGGTTCTTTTTCTACATGTTACCATCCACATTATTCAGAGCACCGGAATCATTGTCTTGCTCTAAGACACCATCTTCCTGCAGTTTTAACCCTTCAGCTGTCTCCCTAGAAGCTGCTGACAAGTCAGGTACATCTGAATGGTTTGCAGTACCAGCCTTCAAGTCTGCGCTTGGGGCAACACTCCCATCTGGAGAATGGTGCTCCTTTAGAGAAACAGAGGGCCTACCGTCAGTTACAATAGACTGACCTCCTTGATGGGAGTCATTGGATGCCAGGGCCAAATTCACATTTCTTCGGGGAGAGCGGCTGTTGCAGGGTGATGGTGACCTTGGGGATCTACTCCTGTACGAGCCTTCTGCTCTGTAGGGAGACCGCCTGTTACGCTCATCACTGTACCTGTCATAGCTGCGGCTGCGGCTGCGGCTGCGGCTGCGGCTGTGGCTTCTGCTGGGACTGCGGCTGTAGCTGCGGGCTTTATCCCTTATCCCATACTTCCTTGTAGCATCTCGACCACGGTTTCTATCATCAGTAAACCTGTCCCGCCCTCCACTCCTGTCAACAAACCTGTCTCTATCACCAAAGCGATCGATGGTCCTCTCACGCCGGTCAACCTGTCCACCATAAGAACCCCAAGATCCCCTGCCACCATAACCACCATCACTGCGCCCATCTCCACCACGTCTGCCGCCGCCGCCAAAGCTGTTGTAGCCACCATCTCTGCCACCCATACCCGTAGATTCCCAGCGGCCCCCACGTCCTTTCGGGTGAAACGACTTTGCTGCTAAATCACGAAGCTCCAGAGGTACCTTCTGGTTTGCGCCCTCCAGGACCCCTATAAGCTCCTTGGCATATTTAGAGTCCTGATCTGCAAAGAAAGTGAAAGCAAGACCTGTTGCTCCAGCCCTTCCAGTGCGACCAATTCGATGCACGTAGTCCTCAACTCCAGTTGGAAAATCAAAGTTAATCACGACCCTGGAAATCAAAAAACACAATCAATATAGCAAAATATAAGAGATTTCAATTATGTGCACTCCACAGCAGATAGTAACAAACAGCCTTCCACTGTACCCTAATGTTACATACCTGATGCTAACCACAGGGTTATCCGAGCTAATCTGGGAGCTAGGGGAGGCGGGGATTAGGAAAACATGCTGATTATAAGGGTGTTCCAAGGCTACAACAATAGGAAAACCCACTTCACTCATAATCCTCACTTACATAGCTTTTTCCAATAAAAGCTATACTAATGGGATTATTCACTTATAACTCACTTACAAGTCATGAGTGAAGCGGGTTATAGTATTGTTGTAGCCTTGACCATTAAAATCAGTCTGCTTTCCTAATATCTGGGGGCCCTAGCCCCCCGGATTAGGTCGGCTAACCCTGTGGTTAGCATCAGGTATGTAACACCTAATCTATCATAGCGACTAAGACACCTTATATCCTTAATGTCAAGCCCTCGTGCAGCAACATCTGTGGCAACTAAAATTGGAGATCTCCCAGCTTTGAATTGAGCAAGAACAGTGTCTCTTTCAGACTGTGACTTGTCACCATGGATAGCAGCAGCTCCAAAACCACGTCCTAAACTCCGAGCAAGTTGATCACACATCTTCTTGGTGGAGCAAAATATGATAATCTTTGAGCCTGGTTCTTGACTTCGAAGTATTTGCTCCAGCCTTCTTTGCTTTTCATAGGGGGGAACCATCTCAACATGCTACAGACAAAAGACCATTAAGATATCAGAGACAGGCTGTGAAGAGCTCTGAGACAATAAACAGGCAAGAAAGCCTTCGATAGAATACTAAACAAAGGAAACCTGTGTGATAGCTTTATTGGCAGCCAATTGGTCTGTATTCCCAATATTCACTTGGACTGCATTAACCAGAAGTTCAGCCGAAATTTTTCGAACTTCTTTAGGCCAGGTGGCAGTGTACATCAAGGTTTGCCTTTGAGGGGGTATTTCCTTCACAATTTTACGAATCTGTGGTTCAAAACCCATATCCAGCATTCGGTCGGCTTCATCAAGGACAAGGTACGAAACCTGTCGCAAACTCACTTTCTTAACCTCCAAGAAATCATTCAAACGCCCGGGTGTCGCAATAACAATGTCAGCACCTCGATCTAGTTCACGGAGCTGTGGTCCTTTGGGAGCACCTCCATAAACACACTAATTTGTACACCACACCAAAAAGAATATTAGACCATGATGAGCTCACCAAGCCCTCAGCCAGGCATTCACCTTTATAAGTAGCAAATCTTTTAAAAAAGCCTCTTACAGTGCATGATATCCTTGAAGACTTGCCAAACTTGAGGGCTTCATCTTGTATTTGAGTAGCCAGCTCCCGAGTTGGAGCCAAAACAAGAACCATGGGTCCAAGCTCGGAGTTTGCTTGGCTTCGTGCTAGATGTAAAAAGGCAGGAAGAAGGTATCCTAGGGTCTTTCCAGACCCTGTTTTAGCGATGGCCACAATGTCACGACTTTGAAGAGCAAGGGGCCAAGACTGAGCTTGGATAGGTGTTGGAGTTGAGAAACCCGCAGAGCGAAGCTGCAAAATCATTAAAGATGGATGAGTAAACCAGATAATTCAACCAATGCCTATAGAATAAATAGCAATATCTTGCAGGCTTAAACTAAAGCAGAAAAAGAGAAGTTAAGCCTTGCAAAGCCAAACAAAGCAAAACCCATGAATCATCATCCCCGAGGTAGGGTGGTGCATGGTTGCACACTGGCAGTAGCATGAAGCCAGAGATCGGGCTTCTTATGATGCCACGGGTGGACCGAATTTAAGTGGCAGTCCCCAGCCTAGAGATCATGCAACTGAATTTGCCATGAACGTTCGGAACGATGTCCCGAGCAGAAAAGGCCACATGGATGCAGCCCCCACAAAATGACAGCAGTGTGCTGCGATTCTGTTGTGGCAGCACCACAGCGTACGACATATGCTCCTGGCTAGAGCAAATATCGCACCTGCGACAAGTTCCAAAATATAATCGGTGTGTTAAGCTTGGACCTCCAGCAAAAGTGATACAAAGTAAGGAATGTGACCATTTCTGCTTACACAGCTACTTAACTTTTAGAAATGTAAGCCATATGCGTACCTCTCTTGCAATTTCAGGTGGAAAGTTGGCAGCATCGAATGTCATGTATGGAGCTGGCACATTATCGCCCTAATGGTTTACAATTCCGCATTTAGCATAGAAAATCAGTGTAAAGATAGATTAACCAAAAACAAATGCATGTCCCCAAAGCAGAGGCAAACATTACCACGACCGTAATCTCATGTTGCCTTCTGTATACATCCACATCCAAAACCAAGGTTGGGTCAGAGAAACCTCGTGACCTTTTTTGAGAATCAGGTCCATTATTGACAAAGTCACTGGCAATTTTCTTGTAGGGAGCTGAATAGCCTGGTGCAGAGAACCCAGGACCTGCAGTGTTCACATGGCCCATCTGCCTAGATTGGACAGGCATATGCATCCCTCCCATGGCCTGCGCGAAAAAGTAACTTCAATAACAAAGTTTACCAAATTCAGAAATTAAACATAGAGGACAGACCTGCAAGAATCACCTTACCAGTGCCTAACAAAGAATGAAAGCGGACACTTGCAGGTGCTTCGAGATATCTAGGTTACCATTGGGAGTAAAGGCGGCAGCTGCATTGCAATCTGGCACTGCAGCAGCCTGAGGAAGTACAATGTCTATGGGGTTTTTTTCAAAAAAACAAGCGCTTCCTTTCATGACCATAGGAAGGTAACCTGGCAAAAGTAAAACCTTCCTCACAAGACCATAAGAAGGCAAACTGGCTTCTTGAATGTGAGCTTCAAGATGGTACATCCGAGCAGATTTGTCAGTTGCTCTATTGTTGCCAAAAGGTTAATAATTCAGCCTTGTAATAATATTATGTAAAGAGCTATGTAATTGGATTTTCTTGATAATATGTAAAGATTATTCTCTCAACAAGGAGGCAAACTGGCATAAACTACACTCCCAAAGCTCAAGCTAGTAGCCCTTCTGAGCAACTGTAGCTAGAAGAGGCTGAAAACTGGAGTCATTCGACTAGGACCCAAAGAATTGTCCATATTATAACTTTTATACAATTCTGCCACAAAGTAAATGCATAGCAGAAGATAACAAAATCTTCCTTACTCAGCTGTGAGGAGGTAAAACTCGCAAAGCTGGAATAGCCTTACTCCCAAGGCAATCAAGCTATTGATCAGCATTCAACCGTGTACCACTGAAGGCATAGGTATTGCACGCTTGATAATTATTAGGACCCATGAGTGGTAGTAGCACCATATTGCAAAAAAATAACTGCCCGGTATTCCATTGGTCTGCACTGCCTCAATGTAATTGTTTACATAAAACCAAAATAGATAAAAACTACAACAAATAAACTCACTGATGAGCCTTTTTTTTTTAATGTGGCCAAGAGATAATCTTTACAAGATAACAAGCAGATTAGTTACAAATGACTACTACTAGGCAGGAAAAACTATGCCATGCCCATACATTGTCACACACTGGCCTCCACTCCGCACCTTTGTATAGTCATAAGGTTCCCCAGGCCGTGCCGTCACACCCCCCCCTCAGGGGGGAGCTCTCACGGCACGGCTCGGCTTGCAAGGGGGGGTTGGGGGGGGTCACGGCACCGCCTGGAGGAGGGGAGCACGGCATGGCACGGCCTGCGAGAGGGGGGTCACGGCATGGCACGGTGGGGGGGGGGTGTGCTGTGTGGCCCTGGCGTCCAGGGTGATGGAAGAGCCCAGGGGGTGACAACAAGGCCTGGGGACATGGACAGCAGCCCTTTAGAAGTCAATATAACAGAATCTGCCTTCCTAGAAGGTTAAACCTAGTCTACCAAGGCTCCAAGCTCAATCTCATGTGGCCTCAAAACTGCTCAATCAATGTGCCCATAAAGTTCCATACTTCTCAACATTGCTCAAAACAAACATTACGTAGGCCCCTTGCCTTTCTAAGTAAGTATGAAAACATAGAGCCCTCGTTGGCTGCAAATAATCTTTCTTATCTCCTCCATTTGATCACTTTGCCTACAAATTCAAACACTAAACCACCTAGTAGCACAAGCATGTTTAGGAACTACACGATCAGTATGACTGGAAAAGGTGAGTAGATACCCCTTCTATGACACTCATTACAAAGAATAGTCCTGGATTGGGCATTCTGTCCAATTGACTTGCTATTTCCGAAAAAACGCCCTCCCCATGACCATTACAATGCCCTGTCCCCATAACCATTACCAGTTCATTTGCATCATCTGTTTGTTTAACAATCCAATTGGGTATGCAGATGTTACACTTCCAGCTGCTTATCAAGCTATACCAGTAAGACCATGGCTAAAACAATCTAAAGCCTTTCTTGGTTGCAAAGGTGACAAAATGACCTTTTAAAAAAAGAGAGAAAATATGTGATTCTAATTGGCATCCTGATGGGCCTACGTTTTGAGATCTTAAAAGTTGAAGCCATGACCTAGAAGGCGATGCATGCAAATGCTATTCCTGCTAATGCCCTTGTAATTTTCAAACCTGTGGGTAAATAGGCATAGTATATAAGAAACCCAATTTGACAATTTGTTATGGAATGTATAAAGTATGACATGCTAACATCGTTGGCGTTTGGTCAATTGTGGAAGAAAAGGATTTTTAACCCCAATGTCTATCTGGAAGGCACCATAATCAAAAAGCTTACACATTGAATTTATGTGATGCTTTGTGGCAAGTGCCTAAATATACAAGGCACCAAACAACTATAAACATATGGCATAGCTACTATCATAGCTTTGCCTCTTTCCAACTTTCATGTGAAGTGCCTCTACTATACCATATATATGACATAAACAAAAACTTTTGAAGTCGACCTCAATTCTTCAGCCACCCCAACTTAGGTGGGCACCACAATCACATCACTAGGATCTGTAGAAAAGTCAGCACCCAAGCATTGGAAAAAGAGAACGATAGTCCTAAGAGCTGAACAAATTGCAAATTTGATAGGTGGCATCAATAAAAGGATCAAGGGTAAGGGAAATCATTCCTATTATGTTTCAAGAGCTTTGATTTATGTTGCACAAGTTACATGATCAGATACATATGGATACTTCAAATAGAGTACCAATGTGCACTAACAGAAATGTTTCAATAATACTAGTGAAATATAACTGCTTATAATTTCTATACAAACCAAATCTAAATTATGCACATTTGAACAACTACGAGGCTGTTTACCCCATAGTTGCATGCAACAGCAACGAAAACACCTTGAAACCATAGTCACAAGAAATGTTTCGAGGCTTGAAGGTTTTTTATCTCTCGCTAAAAAAACCACATATACATACATATATACATACATGTGATTATGTGTGTGTGTGTGTGCGCGCGAGCGCGTGTATATATGTATATATGTACATAAACACCCACACACACACACATATCTACATCTACATCTGCATATACGTACGTACGTATGTATACACATACATACATACATATATGTATATACATACATACATACATACATACATACATATATATATATATATATATATATCAAAAACCACTAGAATATGGTGTCATCTCATACATTCCATTTTACTTTTTGTGTCGAGGGGCTTCAGAATTGGGATTCTAATTATGTGATTGACATGAAGGAGATAGGGAATTGGGATTAGAATATGGTGTCATCTCATACATTCCATTTTTCTTTTTGTGTCAGGGACTTTAGAATTGGGATTCTAATTATGGGATTGACATGAAGGAGATATGGAATTGGGATAAAGAAGAAAAAGAGTTGGGAAGAAGAGGTCAAAAGAAAAGAAGAAGAAGACTAAGAAGGAGAGGAAGTGGAAGAAGGGAGGAAGAAGAGGAAAAGTAGAAAAAGGGAGAAAGAGAGGGCCCATGGGCACTCAAGTTGTGCTACAATAGAAGGATCTACACGAGCAGAAAAAAAAATTAAAAAAATTTTGAGACGTCAATTGCCAAGAGCTGGAAGGATATTGTGAACCTGTGCTAGAAAACAGAGGGGGCAGAAAAAGCATGC